>NC_089492.1:94133311-94439740 GCF_036850765.1 Saccopteryx bilineata
GGAAGGGAAGAGACAGAGAGGAAAGAGAGGGGGAGGGGTGGAGAAGCAGATGGGCGCTTCTCCTGTGTGCCCTGGCCGGGAATCGAACCCGGGACTTCTGCACGCCAGGCTGACGCTCTACCACTGTGCCAATCGGTCAGGGCCTCAGTACATTTTTGTTTTAATTTTTGGAGACCCCTGTTTCCTTAACTTTTTTAAAACAAGATTTACCTTATTTTGCCTGTACTGCATTTCCCTCCTCTGCAGTCCCTCAATATCCTACTATTTGTTGTTCAATTCATGTTAATTTTAGCACTTGTTCTCTGTAATGGAAAATTCTACCATTATCCCTGTTATCTCTGTTCCCAGATTTCCCCCCAGCTGCAGGACATGAGGTAACAAGAGGAGTGGTTTGAATCAGCTCACAAACACTTTCACATGAACTCATAATGTGTAATATTATAATCAATGAGTATTCAAGCCTAAGGTGCCAATACATATATTTATAGGAGAAAAAGATAAATGAAATAATACAGTTTTTAGTATATGGCAATGACCAAGTTAATGCTGCAACATTTTAATGAGAATATTATCAGATTAAATGTGAAGGAAAAGTATAATTTAGCTAGAAGGCGGCAGAATGGAGCTTTTTAGGCAAACTTCAAACACCTTAGAAAGAAAAGTACATAGTGCATTTGATACCTTGAAAGAAGTCCAGCATACATAGCTAACGATAAAAACAATAGGAAAGTAACAATTATTATTTTTATAGCCATTACTTACTGAGCATTTACTCAATTAAAATTATGCATTTTATATGCATTAATTGGGTCCTAACGATGCCCCGTGAAGTAAGTCTTCCCATGAGGTAAATACTAATCTGGCTAGTTGGCTAAGCAGTAGAATGTCAGCCCTGTGTGTGGAAGTCCTGGGTTCGATTCCAGGTCAGGGCACATAGAAGTGTCCATCTGTTTCTCCATCCTTCCCCTTTCTCCCTCTCTCTTTTGCTCTCTCTCTCTACCTCCACCTTTCCCGCAGCCATGGCTAAATGGTTAGAGCAATTTGGCCCCAGGCATTGAGGATGGCTCCATGGCCTCACCTCAGGTGCTGAAATAGCTCAGCTGCTGAGCAACAGAGCAGCAGTCCCAGATGAGCAAAGCATCGCCCCCTAGTAGGCTTGCCAGGTGGATCCTGGTTAGGGCGCATGCAGGAGTCTCTCTGCCTTCCAGCCTCCTTGCCTCCCTGCCTCCCCTCCTCTCACTTCATAAAAGAAAAGAAAAAAATAATACTAACATTACCTTCATTTGACGAATAGGGACCATAGGACCAGATGAAATAAAACGAGGAGGTGAAGTAGAGAGGAGCCAAATGATGCAGGCGCTTGAAGGTTACCTTAAGGAATTTAGTCTTTATAATAAGGTAACCAACCGAAGATTTTTCAGCAAGGTATCACATTTGTATATATAAACATCATTTCAGTTTCTGTGTGGGAAATACAGTACTAGTAGACATTTCTAAATTGTTTTCTAAAGGTCAGGAACTATTGTAAGGTCCTTTGCAAGTATTGTCACTTAATTTACAGCTACTATGTAAAATAAGTATTACTACTGTTCCCATTAAAAAAAATTTTTTTAATTCTTTTTATTTCAGTGACAGGAGGGGAGGCAGAGACAGACTCCCACATGCCCCCCAATCAGGATCCACCTGGCAAGCCCTCTAGGGGGTGATGCTCTGCCCATCTGGGGCACTTGCTGTTGCAACTGGAGCCATTTTTTAGCACCTATGGCAGAGGCCAACTCACTCTAATCGAGCCATGGCTGCAGGAGGGGAGGGGAGAGAAAGAGAGAGAAAGAGAGAGAGAAAGAGAAAGGGTGGAGAAGCAGATGGGTGCTTTTCCTGTATGCCCTGATGGGGAATTGAACCCGGGACATCCACATGCCAGGCCAACGCTGTATGACTGAGCAAACCAGTCAGGGCCACTATTGTTGCCATTTTACAGATGCTGAAGCAGGCACAAAGAAGACAAGTGACTTCCCAAGGTTATACAGCTTTAAATGACAGAGCCAAGCTCCAACCGAGGCAAAATGACCCTACCATGCACACCAACCACTTTGTATTTGGATTAGGATTGGCATAATGGCAATAATAACACATGGAAGGATTTGAGCAGATACGTAGGAAACATGGTGATGCACTAACAGCAAGGGAACCAGTTGGAGAGTCATGGATGAAGCTAAAGCTTCCTATGGCTACCCAAAAGGATAAGAGTTGCATTTTTTACTAGAAGATCATGAGTTGAGAGGCAGATGTTAGATAAGGAGGTGAAAAGTTTAATTGTAAATTGAGTTTGAGGATCTTCTGAGACAACTACAACTAATGGTGGGTAGCCACAGATGCAAGTCTGAAGAGAAGAGCGGCTAGGGCTCCAGACAGCCCTATGAAGGAACCCTTGCCCAGTATTCTCTATCACACCACACTGCATACTATTCCTTCCTACTTATCACAAACTGGGGGTTATTTTCTCTCTCTCTCCGGGCAGAATGTTAACATATCATAGCAGATGTTTTGCTTGACTATTCACTATTGTGGTCCCAATGCCTGGCACACAGTAGCTGTCCCATAAATAACTGTCCAATGAATAAGAGACAGCATTAGAGCATCTTATCACAAAGTCTTTGACAAACAGGAATTCAAGTTCTCCTTGTATGTGTCCAGTGACAAGGAACGCACTATTGTAAGGCAATCCTTTTTAAATAACTCTTAGAAAAGTCTTCTTTCACCCTGGCTGATTGGCTCAGTGGTAGAGTGTTGGCCCAGTGTGTGGAAGTCCTGGGTTCGATTCCCAGCCAGGGCACACAGGAAAAGCGCCCATTTGTTTCTCCGCCCTTTCCTTCCTCTCTTTTTCTCTCTTCCCTTCCCACAGCCAAGGCTCTATTGGAGCAAAGTTGGCCTGGGTGCTGAGGATGGCTCCATGGCCTCCCCCTCAGGCACTAGAATGGCCCTGGTTGCAATGGAGCAACGCCTCACATGGACAGAGCATCACCCCCTAGTGGGCGTGCTGGGTGAATCCCAGTCAGGCATATGTGAGAGTCTATCTCTCTGCCTCCCTGCTTCTCACATCAGAAAAATACAATAAATAAATAGAAAGAGAAAGAAAGAAAAAAAGCAAGAAAGAGAGAGAGAAAGAAAGAAAGAAAGAAAGAAAGAAAGAAAGAGAAAGAAAGAAAGAAAGAAAGTTTTCTTTCAAGTTTCATTGCAAACCACTTATCTGAAACATTGATCTATTGGTGCAGTCTGCTAACTGGTCCTCCTACCTGGAGATTAATGATCAGATTGCCACTTTTTACCCTCAGTTCCTCTATATTACTTCTTAGATACACACCAGTTTGTCCTTGACATGTGGTGTTAAATGGTGATCCTCTCTCTCAGCAGACCCCTACACACACACACTGAGTTCCCACACTATGTAGATTAGGACTGTCACCTTTCTTATTTTAAATAAGTATATTTTTTACTAAAAAAACAGGCCAACTATTAAAGTTTTTCTACTAGCTTGATAATGATTTACAGCAGGGGTCCCCAAACTATGGCCCATGGGCCACATGCAGCCCCCTAAGGCCATTTATCCACCCCTCGCCGCACTTCCGGAAGGGGCACCTCTTTCATTGGTGATCAGTGAGAGGAGCATAGTTCCCCTTGAAATACTGGTCAGTTTGTTGATTTAAATTTACTTGTTCAATAAATAAATAAATAAATAAATAAATTTACTTGTTCTTTATTTTAAATATTGTATTTGTTCCCGTTTTTTTTTTTACTTTAAAATAAGATATGTGCAGTGTGCATAGGGATTTGCTCATAGTTTTTTTTTTATAGTCTGGCCCTCCAGTGGTCTGAGGGACAGTGAACTGGCCCCCTGTGTAAAAAGCTTGCGGACCCCTGATTTACAGTCTACTAAAATGCCATTTTAAAAAAAAGTTGGGGTATATCAAAATATTCGTGGTGATTAAGGGCCCTCTCAGGCATTTTCTTAGAATTTTGAAAACAATGAGCCAGTTTCGTTTCACATTTGTTATTTCAAAATGCATCACTTTCTAAGATTCAGCAATGTGTGTCAAAATTTTTTATAACCGTTTTAAGGAACTAACCCAGGAAATAATCTGCAACATTTCCTCTTTAAAAAGTCAAATGCAGCATTATTCATTAAAATATAAAATCTGGAAATCAAGTACCCAAGCATAGAGTAGTGGGTAAGTTGATGAATGGTACACCCACCATGAAGTAGCCATCGAAAAAATGAAAGGCCTGACCTGTGGTGGCGCAGTGGATAAAGCATCAACCTGGAAATGCTGAGGTCGCCGGTTCAAAACCGTGGGCTTGCCTGGCCAAGGCACATATGGGAGTTGATGCTTCCAGCTCCTCCCCACCTTCTCTCTCTGTCTCTCTCTCTCTCCCTCTCTGTCTCTCTCTCTCCTCTCTAAAATGAATAAATAAAATTAAAAAAAAAAAAAAGAATAATAAAAAAAAAAAAAAAAAAAAAGAAAAAATGAAAGAAGGAAGAGATTTAGAGAGGATAAGTAACCTTAAAAGTTGGAAAAGTAAAATAAGCTCACTTCAATCTTTCTGGATTCTTTTCATTTATTTTTATTTATTTATATATTTTACAGAGACAGAGAGTCAGAGAAATGGATAGATAGGGACAAACAGGGACGCAGAGAGATGAGAAGCATCAGTCATCAGTTTTTCGTTGTGACACCTTAGTTGTTCATTGATTGCTTTCTCATATGTGCCTTGACCATGGGCCTTCAGCAGACCGAGTAACCCCTTGCTCGAGCTAGCGACCTTGGGTCCAAGCTGGTGAGCTTTTTGCTCAAGCCAGATGAGCCTGCGCTCAAGCTGGCGACCTTGGGGTCTCGAACCTGGGTCCTCCACATCCCAGTCCAACGCTCTATCCACTGCGCCATCGCCTGGTCAGGCTGGATTCTTTAGACTCAGTTGAAAGTCAAGAAGGAAAAGGACAAACAGAAGAATATGTGTATAAGGAAAACAATGCCTGAAATGAAAACCTCTGAGTTCTAATAGCAAAAAAAAAAAAAAAAGACCGATGATTATAGATAGGGGACCAAGGCTGTGAATAAGATCTCAGGAGAAAAGAAACAATAATTGTACAGGTCACTTCAGCATGCCTGGTTCTCACATTTGTTTAGTGACAGCAAAAAACAGTTCAGGGTAATTTTTCTAAGTTACGATTAAGACACGCAGTTTCCATTTACTTGAGTAAAAGTTTGTGAAGTCCATAAATAATAATTTCAAAAGCTTTTAGAATTATAAATGGGTTTGTTATGATTAAATTAGGTTTTTAAAAGAATCCATCTCATGGAAAGCATTAAGGCAAGAAATGTATTTATAGTTGTGCTCTAGCCATTTCTGGCATCAACCTAAAAATTTCAATTAAGAGTGAAGAAAATGTGAGGCACAGTAATTCATATAATTAAATGCATTTTGAAAACTGGGCTAATTATATCCATCCTTCGGCACTGTTTGAATGAAAGAAAATAAGGGATATAAAGTTCTAGCACAGTGCCTGACGCAACAGAAATGGCAGCTCTTCTTAAAAGTGAAAACCTGCAATATTTCAACCGCTGCCTGGATTTCATGTATTTTATGCTGTCATACAGTGATTGCAATTTTATATACATATAAAAACTACTTATCAGACTAAATAATACAATGTGTCAATATTAAAGGATTGACTAGAGCCATTCCCTTAAAAAAGAAAAAGGCAGGACAAATTGATTGACATACGTACTTTTTAGAATTGCGAAAGATCGTAAGAGAGAACACCTAGTAAATGCTCCTCTTATTTTATAGATGGGCAAACTGAAGCCCCCAAAGGGTTAGGTTGTCCAAAGTTCTGGCTGATGGCAGCACCTATTTAGAACAGGGAAACTTGATTTCAGCATTTCCTTCTCTCCAATTAAATTGAGAGTTCAAATGTACTATAATATCAATTAACAAGAATTTGGAAAGCAAATAGAGGATACTTTCTCTTATAATATTAAAATTGCTCAGATCAAGCTTCTGAAAGAATCCATGGATTATCATGATGCTTCTCCTTTTAGCTTCTTGATACTGGATGTTCTTAGTAAAATAAACAGAATTACCTGGGTTGAGAAAATTTCCTAGGTTGGGCAATGAAATAAATTAAAAATATTTAATTCTTTAAACAAATCTTTTATATGTAGATATAATCATAAAAAATTAGAAGCTAAGTTGTAAATGGTGCAGAAGAATTTGGAGAAATTATAAAGCTGTATTGAGAGAGGGGGAAGAGAGGAAGAAAAAGACTGAGGGAGAGAGGGAGAAGAAAAATGGCAGAACCATTGCTAATGCATGATCCAGCCTACTGCAAAGTGTGAAACAAAACATCTACTGCAAAGTGTGAAATTATGGATAAAGCCTGGGAGGTACCAAGAACAGCAGAAAATAGCCAAGACAGAAATAAACATACATTATGAATAGGTGAGTGAGAGCCCTGGCCAGTTGGCACAGTGGTAGAGCGTTGGCCTGGTGTGTGGAAGTCCTTGGTTCAATTCCGGGTCAGAGCACACAGGAGAAGCAACCATCTGCTTCTGCACCTCTCCTCCTCACTCTTCCTTTCCCACAGCCATGGCTCAAATAGTCTGAGCAATTTAGCCCCAGGCGCTGAGGATGGTTCCATGGCCTCATTTCAGGCGCTAAAGTAGATCCATTGCTGAGCAACAGAGCAGCGGCCCTAGATAGACAGAGCATCACCCAGTAGGGGGCTTGCTGGAAGGTATGCGGGAGTCTTGTCTCTCTGCTTCCCCACCTCTCACTTAATAAAAAAAATAAATAAATAGGTGAGTGAAAAGGGGTAGGTCTTCAAGAAACAGAATGGGAAAACAGTCTGGCAGTTCCCTAAAAGTTGAAAAGAGTTACCACCGAGTAGGCAAGGCCACTCCTAGATACATATCCAAAAGACATAAAAATGTATGTCTACCCAAAATCCTGTAAACAATAGTTCACAGCAGCATTATTTATAACAGGCAAAGGGTGAAAACAACCCAAATGTTCAACTATTGAATGGATAAACATAATATGGCATTCACACACTGGGATATTATCCAGCCACAAAAAGGGATGACGTACTGATGTACGGTACTACATAGATGAACCTTAAAAATATTGGGTTAACACAAGAACCAATCACAAAAGACCACATATAATTTCATTTATATGAAATGTTCACAGTAGAACCAATAGAGACAAAAAGTCCATTAGTTCCGCTCTTGCCAGTTAACTCTGTGAAGAGTGTTGGATGTGCATCAAAGTTGCCGTTTCGATCACGGGTCAGGGCACACACAGGAACAGCTCATTGTTCCTGACTCTCTCTCCCTCTCTCTCTCTTTCTTCTCTATTCCCCTTCCTCCTCTCTCTCACTAAAATCAATAAATCTTGGCCCTGGCCGGTTGGCTCAGTGGTAGAGCGTCGGCCTGGCGTGTGGGGGACCCAGGTTCGATTCCCAGCCAGGGCACATAGGAGAAGTGCCCATTTGCTTCTCCACCCCCCCCCCACTTCCTTACTGTCTCTGTCTTCCCCTCCCGCAGCCAAGGCTTCATTGAAGCAAAGATGGCCCGGGCGCTGGGGATGGCTCCTTGGCCTCTGCCCCAGGCGATAGAGTGTGTCTCTGGTCGCGGCAGAGCGTTGCCCCTGGTGGGCGTGCTGGGTGGATCCCGGTCGGGCGCATGCGGGTGTCTGTCTGACTGTCTCTCCCCGTTTCCGGCTTCAGAAAAAAAAAAAAAATTAAAAAAAAAATTAAAAAAAAAATCTGGTGTGAATAGAAAAAAAAAAGTCCATTAGTGGTAACATCAGGTTAAGGAGAAATGGAAAGGTTGTGAAGTGACAGCTCAACGGTACGCATTTCTTTACAGGGCAATGAAAATGTTCCAAATTGTTTCTGGTGAGGGTGGTATTACTCTGTGTATATACTAAAAATCACTGACTTGTGCATTTCAATGAGGATTATATCTCAATAAAACTGGTATCTACCCCCCAAAAGAAAATGCCTCCAAAACACAAGGAGAATAACGTTTAAAAAACAAATCTGAAATAAAAACTAACCCTGTAGAAATAAATACCAATGAGAAAATAGGTAAGGGAAAGCACCTGTTTGAGGTCTAAAAGACTGAATAAGGAAGAAAGGCTGCCAATTGGTGAGAATCTGAGAGAATGCATAGAAGGTGGCAGATAATAAATGAGTATACATTTAAATTTTTTTTAATTTTTATTTATTTATTCATTTTAGAGAGGAGAGAGAGAGGGAGAGAGAGAGACAGAGAGCGAGAGAGGAGAGAGAGACGGGGGGAGGAGCTGGAAGCATCAACTCCCATATGTGCCTTGACCAGGCAAGCCCAGGGTTTCGAACCGGCGACCTCAGCATTTCCAGGTCGACACTTTATCCACTGCGCCACCACAGATCAGGCGAGTATACATTTAGAATGTTCAGAAAGGTGACTTGCTTTTGATAACATAGTCAATGTAACACTGGTCAAGCTTGGTGTTTATAAACTATGCTAAACACTGTGGCAAACACTGATTTTATCAATCATCTATGTGATGTGGTAAAATTCCCACTGCATTTGAGACAGCATGACTATAACTATGACTATTTCATTTTTCTATGCCCTGCAGCACTTAGCTTGATGCTGTATACACAGTAGGCACTCAATAAATATTTGATGAATGAAATTAACCATCGTAGCCAGAGCTCTGTAATTGCAAAGCATAACTGAGGCCAAACTTTATCCATTAGAAAAAGGCAGAATATTATTCCACATTTGAAATATTTTAATGGATTTTAAATAAAAGTTTTGATTTAGTTAACAACTAAAATATAATATATAAAGCATAATTTACTAATCTAATATCAAAGTAGAAAGACATCAGAAGGTTAAGGCCTGACCAGGCGGTGGCGCAGTGGATAGAGCATCAGACTGGGATGCGGAGGACCCAGGTTCAAGACCCTGAGGTCACCAGCTTGAGTGCGGGCTCATCTGGTTTGAGCAGAGCTCACCAGCTTGGACCCAAGGTCGCTGGCTTGAGCAAGGGGTTAATCGGTCTGCTGAAGGCCACAGTCAAGGCACATATGAGAAAGCAATCAATGAACAACTAAGGTGTCGCAATGAAAGACTGATGATTGATGCTTCTCATCTCTCTCCATTCCTGTCTGTCCCTATCTATCCCTCTCTCTCTGTCTCTGAAAAAAAAAAAAAAAAAGGCAGGACATCTTGAGAAATGCTAAGAAAATGTGACTTTATTCATATTATATATACCACAAAACAGACATTTTACATTATTTTTCTAACTTCAAAATTTAAATTCTCCTGTTTGCAATCAAATTTTACTTGACAGATGCTGAATACTGACCTATTTCGTCTGACAGTATCAGTAAGCAGCCCAACTACATGAAACAATTATTTTTAGCATTTAAATTTAAAAGACTGGCTCAGTGTTTAAAAAATAAATTAATAAAAGAGAAATACTACTAGGAGAAAAATGGAAACACATTCACCAGATGATTAAAAAAAAAAATCAATCCTTCAAAACCAGGAAGTGACATGAGCATTATTTCACTTAACCTACCTGGAAGCAACATACAAGTAAAATAAAACCTATAGCCTAGAATGATACAGTGGCTATCACCAATCAGCTTCATGTTGACAATATAAATAACAATAAATGGAAGAGCAGATTAAAAAAAACTTGTTTTTAGTTTAATTGTCGGTGCAGAATGCACGGTAGGGGCTGGCTGCCTGGTGGCTGCTTTAGCTTTGCTGGCTTGGCTTGCTCGAACAGCTGTTTCCAAACGTACTTTCAACTCGGGAGCCGCTCCCATTACTGTCTTGAAAGCATGTGGATACAAAGGTCCAATATGCATTAAATTCTGGAGTGCAAACTCATGAAGATCTTTCGAAGCTGTGTTTGCTGAGGCAAAAGAATTTTCATCCAGCAGGTAAGAGATCAAAGTGGGAACTAAAAGAGCAAGCAACTGGACTCCTGCAAAGAACAAGGTTAGTCTGAAGGTGGTCACAAATCTGAACATCACAGTAAACTTTATTTTTAAAAGTAGGCACAGTAGTCTCAATTACTATAAAATACAAGTAAACATTCATAATCTACTTTAGATCTCAATGATCACTCATAATTAATATATATTAAGTATTAACTAAATGCCAAAGCTATGTTAGAGGTGGAAATCAGGCTTAAGATTATATATTTTACATGTATTGTTTTATTTAAAAAATAATGTTTAAGGTTAAAAAGAAATAAATCCTTTACATTTGCCATCTGGTAGATTGTATTTTAAGAGTAAGATTATGAAATATAATATTTAAGGGTACTCCAAAATAGGGAGGTAGGAGCAGGGAACAGAAACCTGAATAGCATCTTTTTACTATTATTTAACTAAAACAAGGTATTTCTTCTTTTTAAAACGGGAATACAACTCTTTCCCATTTCATGATCCCCAATGCCCACAGTAAATGAGGGAAGAAAATCTTTCAAAAATAAAGGAATACACATACTACTTAGGGTTAAAAAACAAGAACCCATGTCCGGCTGACATAAATTCCAAGTCCTAAAAAAAAGATTTATTGGAGGCTTCATCTCCTTTACTGGTCTCTTTATCTTGCCATATTAACAACTCCAGCCTGGAACATAAATTTCATAAAAGCTGATAGTTTTCTAAAAAATATATGTAATAATGTATTTATGTAATCTTTTTTATAAATTTTTTTTTTTTTTTTTTTGTATTTTTTCTGAAGCTGGAAACGGGGAGAGACAGTCAGACAGACTCCCGCATGAGCCCGACCGGGATCCACCCGGCACGCCCACTAGGGGCGATGCTCTGCCCACCAGGGTGGGATGCTCTGCCCCTCCGGGGCGTCGCTCTGCGGCGACCAGAGCCACTCTAGCGCCTGGGGCAGAGGCCAAGGAGTCATCCCCAGCGCCCGGGCCATCCCTGCTCCAATGGAGCCTCGCTGCGGGAGGGGAAGAGAGAGACAGAGAGGAAGGAGGGGGGGGGTGGAGAAGCAAATGGGCGCTTCTCCCGTGTACCCTGGCCGGGAACCGAACCCGGGTCCCCCACACGCCAGGCCAACGCTCCACCGCCGAGCCAACCGGCCAGGGCCTATTTATGTAATCTTATAGTCAACATTGAGAATAATAATTTTTCCACCTTTAATTTACGTTAATTTTTTAGAATGGCAATAGATGAAGTTTAGTCAAGTCTGTCGGGGAACAGGAAACATCTGATGCAGAATGTGGGATGTAACACTCACTGATGTCATCGAAGAGAGTGATAACAATCACTGGGGCCTGTCCAGAACCCCAACCCCACTCTGGCCCTGAACTTCCCTTTTCCCTGTCATAATTTTTTCTCCATAACATCTATTCATTTCTGCATCTTACTATTATATCTACATCTAAAATATAGTTATAACCACTTTTACCCCTATATAAAATTAGACATGTCTACACAATACATATATATAAATTTTATGTCTATATATGTATAAAATAGATACAGACACATTTAAGAGGGGGAAGGTGCTCACTGTCTGCTTTCCCACTAGAATGTGCACTCCATTAGAGCAAGGACCATTCTGTGTTTTATTTCATGCTGAATCATCAATGTCTAGCACAGCACCTAGAAAATGGTAAGGTGCTCAATAACTATTTGTTGAATGAGTGAACAAACACATATACACCCTTACTCTTGGAAACTACTCAGAAGTTTTTTTTGTGGTTTTTTTTTTTTTTTTTTTTTTTTTTTTTACAGAGACAGAGAGAGTCAGAGAGAGGGATAGATAGGGATAGATACGGACAGACAGACAGGAACGGAGAGAGATGAGAAGCATCAATCATTAGTTTTTCGTTGCGACACTTTAGTTGTTCAGATTGCTTTCTCATATGTGCTTTGATCGTGGGGCTACAGCAGACTGAGTAACCCCTTGCTCAAGCCAGAGTCCTTGGTCTTAAGCTGGTGAGCTTTGCTCAAACCAGATGAGCCTACGTTTAAGCTGGTGACCTCAGTCTCGAACCTGGGTCCTCTGCGTCCCAGTCTGACGCTCTATCCACTGCGCCACAGCCTGGTCAGGCTAATCAGAAGTTTTTAACTAATTGAATGTTTTTCCGTGTTAAAATTTCAGAAGAAAGAAGATAAGCTGGTATTTTAAAAGTCCCAAGTAAATTCTCCAGCTGGCCAGGTTCAACTCATGTTCCCTCCCAAAGAAAAATAACAGAACTGTACAAGAACCAGCTTTCATAATGAAAATATAATACTAAATTATTGAATATATATGTGCTTACTAAAGTAGAAGAGGTTTTCAACAGTAGGTTGAAAGCAGGTTTTAGTTTTAACAGTTAAAATATAATTAATTGGAAAACATCTATTATAAATTACTTAAGTATGCATCAAGTCTCTGGAAATATGCCAAACATTTTAGGGAATACATAATTCATCTATACCTAATGTTTTTATTACCTAGTTGAAAAGCATACATATATTTAACACACAGCATAATTAGAGCACTACATGCTCAAATTCTATAGATAGCATTTGAGACAATAGAAATAGAGTTCATTAAAAGACTCACAAAACTGAGTAATACTTTAGGATTTTATAGTTTTAGTGATTATTTAAAAATAACAAGGCCATAATAGAAAGTTGATTATAACTGCCAAGGAAATGGTAGGAAGGAAAAAAATCAGAGTGGGCTCAATGACCTGTCAACACTTGAAGAAATAAGACCTGATGCAGGTTTCGTAGAGTTACATAAAAAAGGAGAAGAGAACCCCTGAGGAGAGTGAAACAGAATAAACACTACATAGAGATTAAAATAAGCAGTGAGAAAATTGGACTGGTCGGGTTAGTCAGTACACACACTGGGGAAGATAGAAGTTTAGAAAAACAATCTAAAATGTTTTAACTTGATGCAGTAATACAAGAGGAAATTACTCAAAAGTTTTAAATAAGGGAGAGAAAAAAATTTAGATATAATGATGGGAATATCTGCTAGTAAACTATTAATAATTATTTATTTACAATAATAGGGGGCAGTTTCTCTTGAACCTTAGAGAAGTTTCAAAAAGAGGTAGGTTTTGAAAAATAGATTGGCCTGGCCTGTGGTGGCACAATGCATAAATCCTCAACCTGAAATGCTGAGGTTGCTGGTTCAAAACCCTGGGATTGCCTGGTCAAAGCACTTACAGCAAGCAACAAGCAAGCAATCAACAGCTAAAGTGAAGCAACTATACATGTCGCTCTCCCCACGCTCTCACTCCTCTCTCTGTAAAATCAACAAATAAAATATTTTTTAAAAAAGGAAACTAGATTGAATAAAGATAATAAAGAAGAGTTAATAATCAAGTCTAATTCACTATTTTTAGTTTGTAATCTTGGTCAAGTTGGGTAAAATATCACTCACAGACTGTTCCTATGGATACTGTAAAGTTAAAAATAAAAATTAACATTTGAAAATACGGAAAAAAACACACCAAGTTCAGTGATAAAACAAATTTAGCGATAGAGATAGAGGGACAGATAGAGACAGGCAGGAAGGGAAAGAGATGAGAAGCATCAGTTCTTCATTGCAGCACCTTAGTTGTTCATTGATTGCTTTCTCATATGTGCCTTGACCGGGGTGCTACAGCTGAGCCAGTGACCCCTTGCTCAAGCCAGTGACTTTGGGCTCAAGCCAGTGAATTTGGGCTTCAAGCCAGCAACCTCTGGGTTCAAGCCAGTGATCTTGGGGTTTCAAACCTGGGTTCTCCATGTCCCAGTCTGACATTCTATCCACTGTGCTACCGCCTGGTCAGGCTGATAAAACAAATTTAAAAGCTGAAAATTTAACCTCTTGAGTCATATGACTATATTTTATAAAACTACATAATAAGCATCATCAAGGTTTCTTCATTTTTTTAATGAACTGCTTCATTCAGAATACTAATGTTTTATACTACAGAAAGACCGTTAAGAGGTACAGGAAGCAATTATTTCAAAAACTTTAAATATATGTTATTTGATAGCATCTTCATAATGAATGCTATCATATTCCATTAATATTTACTTTTTACTTTTAGTTAATGTGTAGTAAATATTTACCACTTATGCTTGGTTTTTGCATAGTATTAGCCTTAGATTTAGTTTTACTGTTGCAATGGCCTGTGTTTAATATCAAATAAGATTCATATTTAAAATTATTTATTTATTTATTTATTCATTTTAGAGAGGAGGGGGAGAGAGAGAGAGAGAGAGAGAGAGAGAAGGGGGAGGAGCAGGAAGCATCAACTCCCATATGTGCCTTGACCAGGCAAGCCCAGGGTTTTGAATCGGCAACCTCAGTGTTTCCAGGTTGACGCTTTATCCACTGCGCTACCACAGGTCAGGCAACAGATCTTCATTTTAGACAAGTGGCTTTTAAAAGAAAATACTTACTGTTCTGTTCTTCCCCAAGAGCAACCAGTGTTTCGAGAACTTTGATTCCTTCTTGAACAGCTAAAAGTTCTGTGGTACTGGCTGGTCTGTTTCTTTCAACAGCTTTTAGCTTTTCAACCACTATTGGAGCTAATGAATGGATATAGGGAGTTGACAGGGCACGATTGGAATGCTGGAAGACTGAGAGGAGAAGCTGGTAACACTTGGCTTGAACCTAGTAAGAAAATCATTGTATTACTTAACACGTGTGATAGTGCTTACTTGCTGTACAATCACATTGCATCTCAATATATCCTGAAAAGATGTGACACTGCAGAATGAAAACAGAAATGCAAAACAAATGATTGCCATTTACTACTTGTAGAAATGAAGTAGAAAAATGAAACTTCTAATAAGCTAATTAAATATAAGTAATTGAAAATTAAATAAGTACTAATAGGTTAACTGCCAAATTACCATGCTTATATAATCTGTATATTAATGTGAAAGAAACTAAAAACCAGAAATTTTAATTGGTTTTTAATTCTTTCTTTAATGTACAATTGTCTCTTCCACTTTAACCTACTTAATAAGACGAATATTTGAATGATGTCAAACAAAGCTATAAAAATACATTGCTTAGATACCACAAGTCCATTTGAATTCCCTGAAAATGACTGCTTATGCCAATTTAAGGTTTCCAGGCCTGGAAAGTAAGGTCTCATTGACTCCATTTAGATTAGAAAGACTTCCTATTAATTAAAAAAAAGAAAAGAAAGGAAGGTCCATTAACATGGACAAATAGTGGAATCAAACTCTTTCAGCACTTTGGTAGAAGTTTCAAACCTTGCTGAAAATAAAAACCCAGGGGATTTTTTCAAACACAGATTTCTGACTCAGGAACACAGTAATAAAGTTTAGGATCATGTTATTAAACTGATTTTTTTTTCAGATGTATAGCAGGTTTGAGAAACATGAGTTTAGACTTTGACCTTGTGAAACCATAAAACTTATTTTCTGGAAAAACTAGAGTTTCCAATTGGTTCATTAAAACATGCAATAAAATAAATTTCTCTTTTAATGTCCTTGGTGTCATTAAGTAAACAGTAAGAAGTATAATCATAGACTCATGTAAAGTTTCTACCAATATAAGCCAGGGTTAACCAAACATATTAGATATTGGAGAATTTTTGCATATGTAAATAAACATACACATAAGTCCTCTTCCCTAGTGCTTCTATTTGAGTGCTTCTATTTAAAAGCCACAGAGCAAATACTTAGGTTTTCATTTGCTATATCATACATTTTAACGAATCAATCTGAAATTTTACTGAAAAAGCGGATTTCCCTTTATGTTTGTTTTAAGAACTTACCCAGGGGTCACATGAATTTAATGCGTTTTTAAATCTGTTCATGCAGCCATTCTGTAATGACTGGACTCCAATGATTTCACTGCTGGCAGACCACAGGAAGAGTGCAATTGCCGTTAGCATGCTTACTTCGTCAGGCAGAGGCTTGGAATCTTCTGAAATAGATGAATAATGAAGTACTGAAATAAATGAAAAATGAAAGCAATGTGCTCTCTCTAAAATGCTTTGGAAGTTCAATCTTGAACAATGACCCTCTCTCCCCCACCAGCATTTATAGCAGCTACGCCTCAATCTAATACAGTCCATAAAACACTTTCTGAATAGAATGCATCTACTACTGAGAAATAGGGGCTACCTTATTACAGGTTCTATATTTAGGTTTTCTTTCCTTGTTTTTCTGGATGATTCAATAGTAATTTAAAAAAATTTCAGGCATAAATCTTAATAAAAACTCTAATATGATGCCTGACCAGGTGGTGGCGCAGTGAATAGAGCGTCTAACTGGGATGCGGAAGGACCCAGGTTCGAGACCCCGAGGTTGCCAGCTTGAGCGTGGGCTCATCTGGCTTGAGCCAAAAAAAGCTCATCAGCTTGGACCCAAGGTCGCTGGCTCAAGCAAAGGGTCACTCAGTCTGCTGAAGGCCCATGGTCAAGGCACATATGAGAAAGCAATCAATGAATAACTAAGGAGTCCCAAAGAAAAACTGATGATTGATGCTTCTCATCTCTCTCTGTTCCTGTCTGTCTGTCCCTATCTATCCCTCTCTGACTCTCTCTCTCTGTCCCTGTAAAAATATAAATAAATAAATAAAAAAAAAACAAAAAAAAAAAAACTCTAATATGAAAAGTTTATTTAAATATGCAAGATAACATGGAAATATAAAATTACTTAAAAGTCATTTAACTTTTTTGGAGTTTAGATGAATCAAACATTTCCAAATATTCTCCTTCCAACAGAGTTAAATGATTTTGGTAAGATATTCTAAGTAATTTAAAAATCCAGAGTAGGCTTTTCTTAGTCATATACCCTCCTCTTTAGTAAATGTAAAACATATAAATTCTATAGAACCGTAAATAAAAAAAATCTTGTACAATTTCCTGAAGACAGTATTCCCACAATTTTAAAGAATTTCTTAAAATTACAACAATTTATTCAGGAATAAATATAATGAATCCTAATGAAAATATAGTATATAATTAGAAATATAGGAAATAGTACATTCATTATAAAGAACAATATAACTAAGCATATAAAATAAGAGACAAACTATTTTGTGTTACCATTTCTTTCACAGATAAATTTGTCAACATTCTATATATGTGAATTTGGGCTAATCTGACAACTGCATATACCCAATGATTATCAGTACTTTATCAGAATTATAAACATATATATTTCTTTTTTTTTAATTTTTATTTATTCATTTTAGAGCAGAGAGAGAGAGAAGGGGGGGAGGAGCAGGAAGCATCAACTCCCATATGTGCCTTGACCGGGCAGGCCCAAGGTTTTGAACCAGCAACCTTAGCATTCCAGGTCGACGCTTTATCCACTACGCCACCACAGGTCAGGGTAAACATATATATTTCAAACATTATTTCATAATAAGGGTGCAATACAATAGTCAAGAGG
Source organism: Saccopteryx bilineata (assembly GCF_036850765.1). Taxonomy (NCBI): domain Eukaryota; kingdom Metazoa; phylum Chordata; class Mammalia; order Chiroptera; family Emballonuridae; genus Saccopteryx; species Saccopteryx bilineata. The sequence continues at coordinate 94,150,785 of NC_089492.1, forward strand.
TCTATTAATTTAATGTAAATAAAAGGAGGGCAGAAAGAGACTTTGCTTAGAGTGTGGGAGACACGATGTGGTATAGAGATGGAGTTATACTGCCTGACCTGTGGTGGTGAAGTGGATGAATTGTCTTTACCAAGCCACAGTCGCAGAGCTCCAGGGAAAAGCAACCTGGTCTCATCTCTCCAGGCAGAGGAGAACAGAAGCTCCATCCCCACACATGCTGCAGATGGCTTTTCCAGTCTACCTGAATCATTACCAGCTAGAAGCAGCGGTCATTAGGACTTGGACGTGAGATGCAAAGTATAGAATGGTGACAACAATTCCAGTGCCATGAGGACTTTTCCTGGACTCCTGCTCCTTGTGACAGCTCCTAACAGACTGAACTGGGGTTGGGTTGCATTTTTCAGGGATTTGGCATGGTGTTGGGGCCAACTTGGACTTAGTGAACATGTTAAGGACACTATTCTTTTATGGATTCTTGCTGTATTGGCCAAGAGTTTGCTTAAAGGCTTTAATCACTGTAAAAAAAAATATATAGAAGACTGGATAAAGAAGATGGGGCACATATACACCATGGTATACTATTCAGCCATAAGAAATGATGACATGGGATCACTTACAACAAAATGGTGGGATCTTGATAACATTATATGGAGTGAAATAAGTAAATCAGAAAAAAACAAGAACTACAGGATTCCATACATTGGTGGGATATAAAAACGAGACTAAGAGACATGGACAAGAGTGTGGTGGTTACGGGGGTGGGGGGAGGGAACAAGGGAGAGGGGGAGGGAGAGGGGCACAGGGAAAACTAGATAGAAGGTGACGGAGGACAGTCTGACTTTGGGTGATGGGTATGCAGCAGAATTGAATGACAAGATAACCTGGACATGTTTTCTTTGAATATACATACCCTGATTTATTGATGTCACCCCATTAAAATAAAAATTTATTTATAAAAAAAATAAAAATAAAAAAATAAAAAATATAAAAAAAGAGATGGCGTTATACTGAGTTGTATACTTGAAATCTGTATGGTTTGGTGAACCATGTCACCCACCAAATTAAAAAATAAATTTTAAAAATAATTTAGCCTGATTGGTGGTGGCTCAGTGAACAGAGCCTTGGCCTGGGATGCTGCAGTCTCAGGTTTGAACCACTAAAGTCACCGGGCTCCTCTGGCGTGAGTGCTGGCTCACCAGCTTGAATGCAGGCTCACCAACTTAAACAGTGGATCATAGACATGATCCCATGTTTGCTGGCTTGATCCCAAAGGTCACTAGCTTGAAGCCCAAGGTCGCTGGCTTGAGCAAGGGGTCACTTGCTCTCCTGTAGCCCCCTAGTCAAGGCATGTGTGAGGAGCAATCAATGAACAACTAAGTGCCACGACTATAAGTTGAGGCTTCTCATCTCTCTCGCTTCCTGTCTCTCTCTCAAAAAATAAAAAATAAATAAAATATGGCCTGACCTGTGATGGTGCAGTGGGATAAAGCGTCGACCTGGAACACTGAGGTTGCCGGTTCAAAACCTTGGGCTTGCCTGGTCAAGGCACATATGGGAGTTGATGCTTCCTGCTCCTCCCCCTTCTCTCTCTTTCTCTCTCTCTCTCTCTCTCTCCTCTCTCCCCTCTCTCTAAAAATCAATAAATAAAATATTTTATAAAAAAATAAAAAAATAAAATTTAAATGAAAATACAATAACCTTAGCCATACATGTTTAAAAAACCCAAAATCTTCACAGTAGGAATATTACTCTAGGTGAAATTAGAATAATCTCTAATTCAGAGTTTGGAACATTTCAAGCAATTTTTTTTTTTTTTTACAGAGACAGAGAGAGTCAGATTGAGGGATAGACAGGGACAGACAGACAGAAAGGGAGAGAGATGAGAAGCATCAATCATTAGTTTTTCGTTGCGCATTGCAACACCTTAGTTGTTCATTGATTGCTTTCTCATATGTGCCTTGACCGTGGGTCTTCAGCAGACCAAGTAACCCCTTGCTTGAGCCAGCGACCTTGGGTCCAAGATTGGTGAACTTTTTTTTTGCTCAAACCAGATGAGCCTGCACTCAAGCTGGTGACCTCGGGGTCTCGAACCTGGGTCTTCGGCATCCCAGTCCGATGCTCTATCCACTGCACCACTGCCTGGTCAGGCTCAAGCAACTTATTATCGGAAAATTAACATTTTATTTTAAAATTGTGACTTCAGTAACAGTGATAATACAAGACAGTCTGCTACATCTTGGAGCCATAAAGTAAGGAAGTGCTCAAGAAATAATGGGTTATGTCAAACCTCCCAAAACATATTTAAGTTCTAAGAGCATTTAGAGTCAGTATCCAAAAAAGCATACTAATGTTCATATCTGAAAGATGTGACTGAACACCTCTGAGTTGACTCAGTATTATATAGCAGTTTTTTCACAAGCTCATTCAATTAATTAGTTATTAGGGAACAGATACCCTATAGGTTAAAAGTTTTAAAATTCTGATTATTTTACCTGGTTGTGAATATTCCAAGATGCATGCAAGGGTGCTACGTATGAGAGCTGTCCATTGCTTTTGAGTATCCTCAGTTTTGGCCATTGAAAGTGTCATAATATTTTTAATCCCTTGAAGAGCTGCACTAACTGGTGGAGAAACCTGATTATCTGCAGACTTTATTGCTGTGTCTTTCAATATTCTTGCAATTAAAAACAGAATCGTGGGCAGGACTGTCATACATCCTGAAATAACAAATCAGGTTACCTTGTAGCTACTTTAGCTCACATATTACAGTTGTTTAAATTGTTTATATTTTTTTACAATTGACTGTAGTTTAATATTATTTCTTTTCCTTGTTTTTATACAAAATTTATTGCATTACTATGACTATAGTTCAAAGCTTGAAAAAGAAAGTAAAAAAAAAAAGGCAAATTATTACAAAGAAGACAGAATATTTTCTTTTTTCAACTAGCCTTGTTTTTTATTTCCAAAATTTATCTATTTAATATGTCAGATCCTTCATTATAAAAATGAGAAAGGAAGATAGAAAAACAGAAAGAAAACACTACTATATACATACTTTGAGAAATATCTAAATAACCTAGTGAATCTTATAGCAATTCTAAGACATGTAATCACTCTTCAGTATACAAAAGTCAACCTAACCATGCCAGGTAAATGAGAAACAGACTATATAGTTAAACAAAGAAAAAATGACAGAATCCATGAATTTGTAGCTGAAAGAACTTCAAGGTCATGGAATTCAACCTTCCACTTAATAAAAGATCCCTTCTCCCATTCTGTCATTGTAGTCTTCCTGCAAGGCCCTGCAAAGATCCACTTGACAGAAAATCATTATTTTCAATCTGTGGGCTTATGTTGAACTGAAATTTACCCTTATGTCTTCTGATACAGTATTTCTACCTCCTAGATAAATAGAGGAAAGGCTGGTTTCCATTCAGGAGTTCTTCAGGAATCTGCAGACAGCTATTATCTTTTTAGCTACAATTTCTTCACTCCTTAGAGTTGGTTGTCACTCTCCACTGACATTATTTAGTTTGTCAATGTTACTCAAGAGTGGCAACCAGATTAGAAACTGAAGGATTTAGTAATTCTACCTTGTACACCTGAAAACAGCATCTTGGGTTTTAGGTTTTAAAATCTCTATAGCAGGGGTCGGGAAGCTTTTTGGCTGAGAGAGCCATGAACGCCACACATTTTAAAATGTAATTCCGTGAGAGCCATACAACGACCCGTGTACATTAGGCATTATCCAATAAAAATTTGGTGTTGTGGCCCTGGCCGGTTGGCTCAGTGGTAGAGTGTCGGCCTAGCGTGCGGAGGACCCGGGTTCGATTCCCGGCCAGGGCACACAGGAGAAGCGCCCATTTGCTTTCTCCACCCCTCCGCCGTGCCCTCCTCTCTGTCTCTCTCTTCCCCTCCCGCAGCCAAGGCTCCATTGGAGCAAAGATGGCCCGGGTGCTGGGGATGGCTCTGTGGCCTCTGCCTCAGGCGCTAGAGTGGCTCTGGTCGCAACATGGCGACGCCCAGGATGGGCAGAGCATCGCCCCCTGGTGGGCAGAGCATCACCCCATGGTGGGCGTGCCGGGTGGATCCCGGTCGGGCGCATGCGGGAGTCTGTCTGACTGTCTCTCCCTGTTTCCAGCTTCAGAAAAATGCAAAAAAAAAAAAAAAATTTGGTGTTGTCCCAGAGGACAGCTGTGATTGGCTCCAGCCACCCGCAATCAAGAACATGAGCGGTAGGAAATGAATGGATTGTAATACATGAGAATGTTTTATATTTTTAACGTTATTATTTTTCTTATTAAAGATCTGTCTGCGAGCCAGATGCAGCCATCAAAAGAGCCACATCTGGCTCGCGAGCCATAGGTTCCTGACCCCTGCTCTATAGGTTCCTAAAGATAAACCCTTAAAGAAAAACTTTTTTCACATTTAAGATTTAAGAGGAAAGTAAGTCATAATGGCACTGGAAATAAAAAGCAAGTTCATCTTGGTTTACTGTAATATAATGCATTTCCAAAGAATGATCAATACTGTACCAGCAGGTGAACAAAGGGACGGTAAGTCAGAGAGTATGGTAACAGTGGCTGCCACCAAACGAGCACTTTCTTCTGACAGTCGAGTTTTAGTGGCCATGTGACTTGGGGAGTCTGACATCTTGGTGCTGAGATGTGGCATGTGCCGTACTAAAATGAACATCAACAGCTCCATAGTTGCAAACACAAGAGATTTTCCAGGAATAAGACCACCACTGTCACCTCCTTCTCCTAATACAGGACAGGACTGTTTTTCGATGTCATCTTCATCTTGAGTAAAAGAAAATTTGGTAAAATTATCAGAAAAAAAATGAAAGAAAAAAAGAAAACAAGATAAAACATACACAATAAGTGTATTTGAGAAATTCTTTCAAAAGAATTTATAGCCAAATGTCTAACCGATATGTCTTTCTCAGAATAATTCTCTGCCTTATTAGAATTGTTTATTGACCTCTCCTTAAAAGTAAAGGACAATCCATTTTTACTTGGCATAATTTTATTAGAAATTTTTATTAGAAAAGTACTTCATAATAGCAAAAACACATATATTAAGTTCAACCCTACGAAGTTGACACTTTGATGGTGAAAAATAGTTGACTATCAGCAATTGCATTTGGTTCTCGCTAATGAAAGCAAAGTCAATTGTAGATCTTCTCAATGTCTGATTAACTTATTTTATTTAAAAAAGTTTTTGGCCCTGGCCGGTTGGCTCAGCGGTAGAGCGTCGGCCTAGCGTGTGGAGGACCCGGGTTCGATTCCCGGCCAGGGCACACAGGAGAAGCGCCCATTTGCTTCTCCACCCCTCCTCTGCGCTTTCCTCCCTGTCTCTCTCTTCCCCTCCCGCAGCCAAGGTTCCATTGGAGCAAAGATGGCCCGGGCGCTGGGGATGGCTCTGTGGCCTCTGCCTCAGGCGCTAGAGTGGCTCTGGTCGCAACATGGTGACGCCCAGGATGGGCAGAGCATCGCTCCCTGGGGGCAGAGCGTCGCCCCTGGTGGGCGTGCCGGGTGGATCCCGGTCGGGTGCATGCGGGAGTCTGTCTGACTGTCTCTCCCTATTTCCAGCTTCAGAAAAATGAAAAAAAAAAAAATAATAAAATAAAATAAAAAAATAAAAAAGTTTTTGGCCTGGCCGGTCGGCTTAGCGGTAGAGCGTCAGCCTGGCATGCGGGGGACCCGGGTTCGATTCCTGGCCAGGGCACATAGGAGAAGCGCCCATTTGCTTCTCCACCCCCCCCTCCTTCCTCTCTGTCTCTCTCTTCCCCTCCCGCAGCCAAGGCTCCATTGGAGCAAGGATGGCCCGGGCGCTGGGGATGGCTCCTTGGCCTCTGCCCCAGGCGCTAGAGTGGCTCTGGTCGCGGCAGAGCGACGCCCTGGAGGGGCAGAGCATCGCCCCCTGGTGGGCAGAGCGTTGCCCCTGGTGGGCGTGCCGGGTGGATCCTGGTCGGGTGCATGCGGGAGTCTGTCTGACTGTCTCTCCCCGTTTCCAGCTTCAGAAAAAGACAAAAAAAAAAAGGTTTTTGGCATAGCCCTGACTGGATAGCTCAGTTGGTTAGAGCTCTGCCCCAAAGCAGAGGTTGCTGGTTCAGTCCCAGGTCAGGGCATATACAAGAACAGATCGATGTTCCTGTCACTCTCTCTCTCTCTCTTCCTCTCTAAAATCAATCAATGAATATTAAAATAAATATTTCCTAGCATTAATAGTTTAAAAATTAGAGTACAAATAAGATCTACATCAAAGTTAGTGTAATTTCTAGTGCTTACTTAGAGTGTTTCTTTTTTCTTGCAAATAATCCTGAGCAGCTCTCACTATCTGTTGTACAACTCCAGTAACCAGCAGCTGGACAGATGGTGGATTCCAGGTCAGTAAAAGGCGGTGCAAAACATTCAGCAACTCAACACCAATCAGCTGTTATAAATTAATATAGATAAATTTAATTAATTTTACTTTCAAAGGATAAATTTATATTATTAAAACCTAAGAGCCTGACCAGGCAGTGGCGCAGTGGATAGAGCATCACACTGGGATATGGAAGACCCAGGTTTGAAACCCCGAGGTCACCAGCTTGAGCGAGGGATCATAGACATGACCCCATGGTCACTAGCTTGAGCCCAAAGGTCGCTGGCTCAAAGCCCAAGGTCGCTGGCTTGAGCAAGGGGTTACTCACCCTGCTGCAGGTCAAGGCACATATGAGAAAGCAATCAATGAACAACTAAGGAGACTAAGGAGCCGGAACAAGAATTAATGTCTCTCATCTCTCTCCCTTCCTGTCTGTTTGTCCCTATTGATCCTTCTCTCTGACTCCCTCTCTGTCTCTATCAAAAAAAGAAATCTAAGAAAGTATACATGTAAAAATAAATGAATTTGGTAGCTAAAATTGGTATATAGGACTATGTAAACAAATAAAAACATTATTACAATCTTGAGAAATTTTTCCATTTTATCCCAACATACTTCCAGTCAACAAATTACTTTGTTATTTATATACTGAAATAATTTTTATATTAAAAAATGATCAGGCCCTGGTCGGTTGGCTCAGCGGTAGAGCGTCGGCCTAGCGTGCGGAGGACCCGGGTTCGATTCCCGGCCAGGGCACACAGGAGAAGCGCCCATTTGCTTCTCCACCCCTCCGCCGCGCTTTTCTCTCTGTCTCTCTCTTCCCCTCCCGCAGCCAAGGCTCCATTGGAGCAAAGATGGCCCGGGCGCTGGGGATGGCTCTGTGGCCTCTGCCTCAGGCGCTAGAGTGGCTCTGGTCGCAACATGGCGACACCCAGGATGGGCAGAGCATTGCCCCCTGGTGGGCAGAGCGTCGCCCCTGGTGGGCGTGCCGGGTGGATCCCGGTCGGGCACATGCAGGAGTCTGTCTGACTGTCTCTCTCTGTTTCCAGCTTCAGAAAAATGAAAAAAAAAAAAAAAAAAAAAAAAATGATCAGCCTGACCAGGCAGTGGCGCAGTGGATAGAGCGTCGGACTGGGACTGTGGAGGACCCAGGTTCAAGACCCTGAGATCGCCAGCTTGAGTATGAGCTCATCTGGTTTGAGCAAGACTCACCAGCTTGAGCCCAAGGTCTGCTGTAGCCCCCTGGTCAAAGCACATATGAGAAATCAATCAATGAACAACTAAGGCACTGCAACAAAGAATTGATGTTTCTCATCTCTCTCCTTTCCTGTCTGTCTGTCCCTATCTGTCCCTCTCTCTTACTCTCTCTCTCCCAGAAGAAAAAAAAACTGCATTAGGTGAGACATAAAACTTCTTCAAACATTTTAAAAAAACATAATTTATTTAACAGCCTTGTAAATTACTTTAGCCCTTTATTAGTAGAATCATAAACTGGGGCTGAGGTTAGTGATCCTTTAAATTTTCACTTTTAATTGTTTGCTGATGAACAAATCAAAGAAGGTATAGTGACTATCTCTAGTCTAGTAGTGCCTGGTCATACCACATTCAGTAGGGGGTCTCAGATAAAGCCAAAATCCTGAGTAATTACTAAATAATATTTCATATGTGAGAAAATTCTTTTAAGATAAATATGATAAAAACAAAGCACACAATGATCCACTATAGAAATAGACTGTACCTGATCTTCTGCAATATGGATGCGGGCATAAGGAGAATCTAGCAAGGTATGTAAGGCCTGTAGACATGCTGTAACGTGTTCAATAGGCTCCTCAGGCCTGGGGGAACAAAGGAACTGTATACTCACACCTGCGACGTACCAAAAAAAAAAAAATGAGTTCATTAATATAAAACATGGTTGCTCTGATACTAATATTTTTTCTATTTCAATTTCTCCCTTACAAATTAAGAGTATTAATGCCTTGGCCCTGGCCGGTTGGCTCAGTGGTAGAGCGTCGACCTGGCGTGCAGAAGTCCCGGGTTTGATTCCTGGCCAGGGCACACAGGAGAAGCGCCCATCTGCTTCTCCACCCCTCCCCCTCTCCTTCCTCTCTGTCTCTCTCTTCCCCTCCCACAGTGAGGCTCCATTGGAGCAAAGATGGCCCGGGCACTGGGGATGGCTCCTTGGCCCCTGCCCCAGGCGCTAGAGTGGCTCTGGTCGCGGCAGAGCGACGCCCCGGAGGGGCAGAGCATCGTCCCCTGGTGGGCAGAGCGTTGCCCCTGGTGGGCGTGCTGGGTGGATCCCAGTTGGGCGCATGCGGGAGTCTGTCTGACTGTCTCTCCCCGTTTCCAGCTTCAGAAAAAATACAAAAAAAAAAAAAAAAAAAGATTATTAATGCCTTAAAGTAGAGTTCAAAATGGTTTGCAAAATAAGTAGCCAAACTTCACATAGACTGTAGCTTTTCAATTAGGTTACTAATCAAATTGAAAAGGTGAGGGGTGAGAGTTCTAAGGTCATCAGGCTGATTAAGAAAATATTTCATTTTTGATTTTTAGGACAAAAATAATACATTAACAATAAATTTATGAAAACTATAAAATTACTTTAAATTCAATAGTAGCCAAAAAATTTTTCATACCTACACAGTCAGCAAGCTACAGAGGCACAATGGATACCATGGATAACAATGCTCTTGGCCCTGGCCTGTTGGCTCAGTGGTAGAGTGCCGGCCTGGTGTGTGGAAGTTTTGGGTTTGATTCCTGGCCAGGGCACACAGGAGGCGTGCCTATCTGCTTCTCGACCCCTCCCCCTCTCTTCTCTCTTTAACTCTTTCTTCCTCTCCTGCAGCCAAAGCTCCAATGGAGCAAAGTTGGCCAGGGCACTGAGGATGGCTCTATGGCCTCCGCCTCAGGCATTGGAATGGTTCCAGTTGCAACAGAGCAATGCCCCAGACAGTCTGAGCATCGCCCCCCCCCCAGTGGGTGTGCCGGATGGATCCCCATCCGGAGCATGCAGGAGTCTGTCTCTCTGCCTCCCTGCTTCTCACTTCAGAAAAATAAAAACAACAAAAGCAAAAAACAAATTGCTCTTAATTTGCATAAAGATAATGTCACTGTTTTGGTAGTCTATCATATTTTCATTTATGAGATCTACTGACAATAAATACCACAATCTCACATTACTGATTGTGCTCCTTTTCCCTCCCAGAAAATATAATATAAGATGGCTAAGAGCTTCAATAGAATGTATAACATTACTAAGCAACTATAAATTAAGACTTATTCCAATTTACTTTAACTTTCATTTTATTATTTCTGCATGGAACAATTTGTTAAGTGTCAAGTTGAAAAATATGTTGTGATCTGTGGTGGTGCAGTGGATAAACACTGACCTGGAATGCTGAGGTCACCAGTTCGAAACCCTGGGCTTGCCAGGTCAAGGCACATATGGGAGTTGATGCTTTCCGCTCCTTTCCCCCTTCTCTCTCTCTCTATTCTCTAAAATAAATTTTTTTAAAAAGATTTATTTATTGATTTTACAGAGAGGAGAGGAGGAAAGGAGAAATATCAACTCATAGTTGCTTCACTTTGTTGTTCATTGCTTGCTTCTTGCTTTTTGTATGTGCCATGACGGGGTAAGTCCGGAGTTTCAAACCGGCGACCTCAGCATTCCAGGTCTATGCTCTATCCACTGTGCCACCAAATGCCAGGCTAAAATGAATAAAAAATAAATGTTGTTAGCCCTGGCTGGATAGCTCAGTTGGTTAGAGCATTTGGACCCGGAGTGCAGAGGTTGCCTGTTTGATCCCCGGTCAGGGCACAGACAGGAACAGACGTTACTGTCTCTCTCTCCTGCTCTCGTCCTTTCTTTCTCTAAAAAATCAATAAAATAAAACATTAAAAATAAGAAAGAAAAAATGTTAAAAATATATCTTTTGTTTTATCCACTGCGCCACCACAGGTCAGGCTTGTTTTAAAGATATTATTTATTCATTTTAGTGAGGAGAGAGAGAGAGAAGGGGGATAGGTAGGAGTGGGAAAATTTCTCATGATGAAGATGCCTTCCCTATATCAGGAAAAGAACATTCTTATCACCAGAGACTGGAGGTCCATCCATGTCAAAATAGATTTATATAATCAAACCTACTAAAATAACCCTTTTAGTCCATTAGTTTTTTCAATGTATTTTCTAGTCACTATTACACAATTTACAGCCCCTGATCTAAACCCCTTTGTCTTATAAAAGCACCACAATTGATAATTCTATGTGTAAAATGGTAGAAGAGAATTTGGGCCTAACAGCTACTTCAGGTCTTCATTTTCCTTCTAAAGACTCCTGTGTACGTATAAAAATAACAAATAACTTTGTACGCTTTTCTCCTTGTTAATCTGTCCTCTGTGCCTTTAATTCTTGGGCCAGCCACAGAACATAGAGCAGAGAAGGAAGTTTTTTTCCCCTACAGATAGGAATTTCCAGAAGTGATATATCTTGAAATGCATTAATGTGGCTCACCTACCTAAAATCAGATGCATTCTGTCTTTGTTAACTTCTGGCAAAGACTTAGCAGTAGGCACCGTTCCTGATGCTTGGTTTAAATTGATGGATGCAGAACGTTTTTGTAAACCGGATACGGCTGCTGCTTCTGCTGACTCTGAACATGTAAATCCTGTGCTGTTCAACCAAAGTGCCACTGCATGGAGAATGGGGGCCCAGGAGTTCCGGTAGTGAAGTCGAGCCGTATCAATCGTCTCAGGAGTATAAAATGCTCCACCTGTAAAACAGTCAAATCAACCAATACCAGTACTTTTATTTATTTTTTATTTTTTTAATAATTTTCATTATTTTTTAATTTTTTTATTTATTCATTTTAGAGAGGAGAGGGAGAGACAGAGAGAGAGAGAGAGAGAGGAGAGAGAGAGAAGGGGGGGAGGAGTTGGAAGCATCAACTCCCGTATGTGCCTTGACCAGGCAAGCCCAGGGTTTCGAACTGGCGACCTCAGCATTTCCAGGTCGACCCTTTATCCACTGCGCCACCACAGGTCAGGCCAACCAGTACTTTTATTCTAAGTGTTCACTCATTTATGTACAACTAACTTAAAAGTACCCATCATATACTATTTTAGTCCATTCCGGCTGCAACAAAATACCCCACATTGGGTGGTGTATAAATGACAGTTTATTTCTCAGAGTCCTGGAGGCTGGAAGTCTGAGACCAGGGTGCCAGCACGGTCCACTGAGGGCCCTCTTCCTGATTCACCTTTTGGCTGTGTTCTCAACAGTAGGAGAGGCGAGGGAACAATTTGAGGGGGCGGGTCTCTTTTATTGTGGGGTCTCTTTATACAGGCACTAATCCTCCTGATGAGGGCTCCACTCTCATGACCTAAGCAGCTCCCAAAGGCCTCACCACCTAATACCAATACAATGGAGATTAGGAAATCTGAGGAGAAATGAACATTCAGCCCATCGTACATACAAAAGAGCAATATGGCCAAAGAGATTATCCTCATTACAAAGCTACCAAATGCACATTCTTCCTGCAGCCGCTGGCCTGACGCACCTGTCTCTTGCTTACTGACACTAGGGCACCCGGCCCAGCCTGGCGGGTGCTGCGCCACTGAGCAGCAGCTGCCCCTCCCGACCCTGTGCCCACAGGCTCCATCTCCATCCTGCCAGACTCACAAACCCTTAGCACCTTCTCCTTCTGTTACAGCCAGGGAACTAACTCTGTTGCTTCTTCCTTTTTAACTTTTCTTCTGCCATTCCTGTTTTCAAGACCAAACTGAGGACTTCCTCACCTGTCCTTGCATGCATACTGACGAGCACAGCAACACACTTCATCATGCATAATGACTTCTTTGTTATGCATAGTTAATTAGAGTACCTCACTCATAGTTCATATTAGAACAGTGAGAACATTTTTGCTTCAGCTAACAAATTTAATGCAGTACTTGAATTCACAAATTCAATATGGAAAACACACTATAAGTGAGAGGATGCCAAACTGAAGTCCACAAAAATTTAAGATATTCTCATACTGTTGGTTTTAGCCTCCACCAATTTCATTTTGTTTAATTACTACTTAGAATTCCATAGAAGCAAAACTCTGAGGGCAGTACTTACCATCTGGGGGGAGCTGACTTGCAAATTCAGCTGGTAAAGTCAAAAGTGCATAGTCTTTCAGTGCTGCTAACCACAGGCGGCTGAGTGTTGGCAGTTCAGGTTGTACAAGTGTTATTAAACTATCTGGTGGTAGCTCATCTATGGTACCGTAATCATCATCATCATCATCAGTATTTTTAATTGGTCTTTTTGGTTTTGACTCTGCTTCCTTCTTAAAATTCATAGCAACCACATAGACCTAGTAAGTTATTTAGGACGAGAAACAAGGCGTAATTTTTTAATAACATATTCTAAGTTGTTATGATTATGCAGTGAAATTATTAAAAAGTAACTGAATATAAATACTACAGAGTATACAACCTCATGATTTCCTGATAACCACAAAAGAGTAATTCTATCTGCTTTAGAGGCAATGTTTTTCATTGATCTGACTTCTGACTAATTCTACTAACAGCATATTCCTTGAGTAGGAGCCTTTGAATTTTTTCTGGACTCTCTTGTTTGATTTTACAAAGCCCTCTTTTATATGTGTTTTTTCTTTTACCATAGGGTATAATTTCCTGTTTACTGCTTCCACTTTCATAGACTTATTAGGCAAGCCAGCATTCAAAGAAAAGGATTGAGGGGAAAAGAGGTCAGAGAAAGGATTTCCATAAATATCCTTCCAAACCCCTTGTTACACAGCTCTTAAGTGATATTTAGCAAGCTAGCCTTCACAACAGATACCTTAGCCAAGAGTATAATTTACCAGTCACATATATTATCTGTATCCTTTCTCTCTACTTTTTAAAACCAAAAAGATGTATACTAGCAACTTCCTAAAGCATACTTTTAAAGATTCCTCTTTGTTGAAGTTATTTTTTGTGTGTTTGCTTTCTTTGTTTTGTACTTAAATTTAGGCCTTGGCAACTGGCACAAACAAAGCTGGACTACACATCAATAAAAAAAAGCAAAAAAAGGGGGGGAGAACAAGAGTCAGAAAGAAAACTGTACTAGGTCAACATCTTAAGAAAAGTGTGTTCCCTATGCAGTGTTACTGTCATTGTGCCTGGAGAGGAAGCCTGTGTCTGTGTGTGTAGACTGTAAGCTTCTTGATGGCAGGCTCCTATCTCTATTCCCACAGTGAGCAGACAGCTATGGCACAGTCCATCCAAGTTCTAGACAATGATTGCAGGAAACAATGCATCTTTATTTTTGAGAAAAAGCATTCTTTAACACTGTAATGGTCTGTAACAGTTACAATCAGTTAGAAATACTAACCCTGAATATTTAGAAACAGAAACCAATTATTTTTTGAAGGAGGGACTTGGATCTCAAGTTGTGAATATACCACATTTATATTTTCTAGTGGTTTTAAGCTTTCTCTATCTCATATTTATTACTATTTGTTTGTTTTTGTGTTTGTTTTACAGAGAGGCAGGGAGAGAAAGAGAGAAAGGAACATCAAGCTGTTCCCATATGTGCCCTGACCAGAAATCAAACTGGCAGCCCCTGTGCTTTGGGACGACGCTCCAACCTACCAATCTATCCGGTCAGGACCTAGTGTTTTGTTTTTAACTGACTGATTTTTAGAGAGACAGAGAGAGGAAGGGAGAGAGAGGGGAGGTGGAAGGGAAGTATTCATGTGTTGTTCTGTTCAGTCTGCACTCTTTCGTTGCTTCCCATGTGTGACCTGACCAGGGATCGAACCCACAAACCTTATCGTTTCAGGATGATGCTCTTAAAAGACTGAGCTAACCAGCTAGGGCTCAGATTTATTATTATTCTGACAATTACCAAAATCCTCTCATAAGTACTATAGTATACTTAACCATTCACTCATCAAATCCTTACTAGGGAGTTATTCTTGCCTTGCATTTGCTATTGTACTCGGCCCTGAGGCAACAAAGACAAATAGAAATGGTTTTAGCCTTCTATAAACTCACAGACAAATACAATGATAATGGAGTGAGAAAAATGCTGAAAGAGAAATGTTTTTCTATTTTTTTAGCAAGAAAGAGTGCGAGAGACAGGAAGGGAGAGAGATAAGAAGCATCAACTTGTTGCAGTACCTTAGTTGTTCATTGTTTGCTTTCTCATATGTGCCTTGACGGAGTGGGGGTGGAGGGTGCTCCAGCTGAGCCAGTGACTCCTTGCTCAAGACAGTGACCGTGGGCTCAAGCCAGCAACCTCCTGCTCAAGCTGATGAGCTTGTGCTTAAGCCAGCGACCTCAGGGTTTCAAACCTGGATCCTCCATGTTCCAGTCTGACACTCTACCCACTGTGCCACCTCCTGGTCAGGCTAAATTATTTTTTTTAAGATTTTATTCATTTATTTATTTATTTAATTTTTACAGAGTCGGAGAGAGGGATAGATAGGGACAGACAGACAGGAACGGAGAGAGATAAGAAGCATCAATGATCAGTTTTTTGTTGCGACACCTTAGTTGTTCATTGATTACTTTCTCACACGTACTTTGACCGTGGGCCTTCAGCAGACCGAGTAACCCCTTGCTCAAGCCAGCGACCTTGGGTCCAAGCTGGAGAGCCTTGCTCAAACCAGATGAGCCCGCGCTCAAGCTGGCGACCTCGGGGTCTCGAACCTGGGTCCTTCTGCATCCCAGTTCGACGCTCTATCCATTGTGCCACCACCTGGTCAGGCTAAATTTGTTTTTAATGATCTATTTTTCTCACTTTCCACACCAGTGCCTAGGCCCAGTGCCTGCTACCTAACACTAGATGGCTTCTGTAATAAATGAACGTATCTCACTCAGGTGCAGAATTGTGTGTGGTTTTTATTTTCTTCTTTTTACTTATGCTTCTATTTTTCTCGTGTAAAATCTAACAAGAAAAACAAGCCAAAAAAATGTTTATATCCACTCAATATCATCATCTCTGGCAAAGTCACATGGTCCTAAGATAACCAGCTATTAAAAACACCAAACACAAATATCCCTGCCTGAGGGCGGTGGCACAGTGGATACACCGTAGACTTGGGACACTGAGGTCTCAGATTTGAAACCCCAAGGTCACCAGCTTGAGTGTAGGTTTATCTGGTTTGAGTACCAGGTTGCCGACTTGAGCTCAGGATTATCAACATGATCCCAAGGTTGCTGGCTTGAACCCAAAGGTCATTGGGTGGAGGTCCAAGGTTGCTGGCTTGAACAAGGGGTCACTGGCTCGGCTTGAGTCCACCCCCACATCAATCAAGGCAGGTATGAGAAGTAATCCATGAACAAGTAAAAGGTGATGCAACTCTGGGCTGATGCTCTGTCTCTCTCCTTTCCTGTCTCTCTTTCTCTCTTGACCTCTCTCGCTCTCAAATAAAAAGGAAAAAATCCCTGCACACTGCAAATTCCATATAAATGAGCAGTGGCAAGTCTCCTGAAATTTAATCAAACAAAAGATTCTTGGCCTAAATTATTTTCTATTATTCATATTTATATGTTTTCCCTGCCTAATTTCCTAACAGTAAGTAAGGAGAGCCTTTCCTCAATATAGACGTTTTTAAAAAATTCATTAAAAAATACACTGTCAAAGATTTAATAAGAGTTCTTTGGAAATATAAAAGTTTATGTATTTCGGTGAGAAAGAGAAAATATATTTGAATCTAAAGGTCAGTTTAAAAAAAAGAAGAATCAAATAGAAACTTTTTACCTATAAGAACAGACAAGCATTTCTCATGCGTGGGAAAACAGTTCAGAAACAACAGGACACGGTTACCTCTGCCCACGCCTTGAGAACAGCTAGCTTCTCCATGGTGGTGGCGCTTTCTCGGTACAGCTGGCTGGAGGAGCCTTTTCCAGCCTGGACTTTGTCCAGAGAGGAGACAAGCAGATTGTGTACTCGGCGAAGATCGTTGAGATCACTGACTACTCCACTTCCAATCCATGCACTACATACCTAGCCAAAGAAAACATGTAATTTTTATATAGAAACATTCGATGTATAAGAGAATGGAGTAAATATAATTTTTTTCCTTGAGGGAAGATAAAACCAAAAAACAAAACCAAACAAAAAAACCCGAAGCTATGATTTAATATGTTTTAATAACAAAACAGCAAGTATGGGATTTACAGTACACTTATGTGGGAAACAAAATGATATTTACTTATATCATGTTTCCATTGTCTAATTGGACAAAAGTTATATCAGAAAAAAATATTTCACCTAAATCAGATCAGTTATGAATAATTCTTACATTCAACAACATTTTTGCTTACTACAAGCAAAGAGTTATTCTGAGTGCTATAGAAGAGACTAAAAATTAAAGGAAAAAATATCTAGTCTCTGTCCTCAAGAAAGAAAATGAACTGAATGAATCCGTAAGAACATTTCAGACTATGATACTACACTTAAAAACAGGAGAGGAGGGACTAATTCTAGCAGGAAAAATAGGTATAGTTAGATATCAGGAAGATATGTGTATATATAAGGGAGTTACATGAGGGAAGAGATAAAAGTAAGAAAGTTAACTGGGATCAGATTGTGGTACATTTGAATTCCATTAGGACTGAATTCAGACTTGTTCTGTAGGAAATCATGAGTTTCCAAGAGTTCTGAACAGGTGGATATTATTAGAATTGTTCTTCAGTAGAAAGACTGCTCCAGTGCGTACGCATAGGAAGGAATGTGTACAGACAGTAAGCAGTGTGTTAACTGACTACTACAATACTATAGAACTGAGATGACAGGGACCAAAACTGGAAATGGAACAAAAAGGGAGGTGTATCAGGGAAAGACTTGCAAGTATAAATCATAGGATTTGGAAACCAATTAAGTATTTTTAGTGGTTGGGGTACACGGACATGCAAAAAGTGTGAGGAATAAAAGATTCCAAATTTTGATTGCCAAAGCTGCTAACTTGAATGAATGGAGGAAGGTGATAAGAGAGATAACATAAGAAAATAGAAAAGCCTAGTGGAGATGAGGAGTGGGTGTGATTTTGGTTGTAAACATACTGACATGCTGTGTTTAGAGTACCTGTCAGAGACTCAGGGAACGATACTCAGCAGGCAGCTGGCAACATGGGTCTGGACTTCAGGAGTGAGATTAAAGGTAACTATGTAAACCCAGGAATCCTCCATACAAAGGTGATAACTAAGGTAATATTACTAGGTGAATTTGTTCAAGGATTGATGGATTTTTTTTAAAAAGCCTTAAGGACTAACACAGGGAAAATAATTACTTAAAGGACAAATGGAATCAGAATAAACAATGAACAAAATTGAAAGGCCAGAGACACAAAAGAAAAACCAAGCAAGTGCAGCAACAATTGGGCCAACAGGAAAAAGTCCAGAAGGAAAGCATGGTCTGCTAGGGCCAGCTGTATTCAACAATTACAAGTCCTCACTTTCTTATCTGGACCAAGACATGTTTCACAATTCACACCTTTTTGGTAAAAGGTAACAAGGAACATGAACCTAATTAAGAAAGGCACCAAGCAAGATGTAAGGCATATTAACACATGGACATTTCTCAAGTGAAAGGTGGTATGAATCACAGTAAAAGAGATCAATACTCTAGTCTCACGCAGCTTCATGTCAGGGCCAAATGAGTGGAGTCAGCTCAGGTTTTGCTACCAAATAAATTATGAGAAAGCTTTTGGCTTTCAGAGCGTTTGGATACTGAATCATGTTTAATGGATTGTGTTCCTACATTTAAAACTTTTTAAAAGTTGAAAATAGGCCCTGTCCAGTTAGCTCAGTGGTAAAGTGTTGACCTGACATGTGGATGTCCCGGGTTTGACTGTTGGTCAGGGTACACAGGAGAGCACCATCTGCTTCTCCACCCCTCCACCCTCTTGCTTCTCTCTCTCTCTTTCCCTCCTGTAGCCATGACTCAATGGGAGTGAGCTGGCCTAGGGTGCTGAGGATGGCCCCATGGTCTCCACCTCAGATGCTAAAAAGAGCTCAGTTGCTGAGCAATAGAGCAACGCTCCAGATGGTAGAGCATCGCCCCCTAGTGGGCTTGCCAGGTGGATCCCAGTCAGGGTACAGGCAGAAGTCTGTCTCTGCCTCCCCTCCTCTCACTGAATTAAAAAAAATGTTGAAAATAAATATTTAAGTAACTATTATTCTCAAAGAATCCAAAACTAAATCAAATAAAAATAAGTGTATTTTTAAATGATCAGTTATAAACATACTGATGGAAAAATAAAATGCTAGTTGAAACAATGCTGAAAATATGACATTTAAAGTGAAAAAGATTCGCCTGACCAGGCAGTAGCACAGTAGATAGTGTCGGACTATGACACTGAGGACCCTGGTTTGAAATCCCGAGGTTGCCAGCTTGAGCGCAGGCTCATTCGGCTTGAGCACGGGCTCACCAGCTTGAGCGCTGGGTAGCTGGCTTGAGCATGGGATCATAGACATGATCCCATGGTTACTTTTGGGCTTGAGCCCAAAAGTCCTTGGCTTGAAGTCCAAGGTCACTGGCTTGAGCCCTGAGTCATTGGCTTGAGCAAGGGGTTACTTGCTCTGCTGGAGCCGCCTGCTCAAGGCACATATGAAAAAGCAATTAATGAACAACTAAGGTGTTGCAACAGAGAATTGATGCTTCTTGTCTCTCTCCCTTCTTGTCTGTCTGTGTCTGTCCCTCTCTCTGTTTCTGTCACAAAAAAATAAAAATAAATAAAGTGAAAAAGATTCAATATAAATATGAAAACAGAGTTGTAACTCCAAAGGAAATGAAACATTTTGGAGAGATTTGATAAATATTTCTCTGACATTTGGTAGAAATATAACCAAGTTTGGGAAAATAGTGAAGATTGAGATTTGGCACTAAGTTTACTTTGCAAAACTCTAAGTAAATTTCCACTTTAAAGAACATGAAATTAGGCCCTGGCCAGTTGGCTCAGTGGTAGAGCATCAGCCTGGCGTGCAGAAGTCCCGGGTTCGATTCCCGGCCAGGGCACATAGGAGAAGTGCCCATCTGCTTCTCTACCCCTCCCCTTCTCCTTCCTCTCTGTCTCTCTCTTTCCCTCCCGCAGCCAAGGCTCCATTGGAGTAAAGATGGCCCGGGCGCTGGGGATGGCTCCTTGGCCTCTGCCCCAGGCGCTGGAGTGGCTCTGGTCGCGGCAGAGCGACGCCCCAGAGGGGCAGAGCATCGCCCCCTGGTGGGCAGAGCGTCGCCCCCTGGTGGGCGTGCTGGGTGGATCCCGGTTGGGTACATGTGGGAGTCTGTCTGACTGTCTCTCCCCGTTTCCAGCTTCAGAAAAATAAAAAAATTAAAATTAAAAAAAAGAACATGAAATTAGAAACTGCAGATACTGCAATAGGTTTGGTTTACGTAGAAAGACAAAGTAGCAGTGAATTAGTAATATCATATTCAGAGAAAAGATCATGGCCTTACATGAAAAGAGTAGGGAATCAATGTACATGTATAAGTTTTAAGCTGAAATCAATACTTAAAGTATGTGTTAGGTCAGGGGTCCCCAAACTTTTTACACAGGGGGCCAGTTCACTGTCCCTCAGACCATTGGAGGGCCGGACTATAAAAAAAACTATGAACAAATCCCTATGCACACTGCACATATCTTATTTTAAAGTAAAAAAACAAAATGGGAACAAATATAACATTTAAAATAAAGAACAAGTAAATTTAAATCAACAAACTGACCAGTATTTCAATGGGAACTATGCTCCTCTCACTGACCACCAATGAAAGAGATGCCCCTTCCGGAATTGCGGTGGGGGCCGGATAAATGGCCTCAGGGGGCCGCATGTGGCCCGCGGGCCGTAGTTTGGGGACCCCTGTGTTAGGTTATGATTTCTACCTTGCCTTTTTTTTTTTTTTTAGCGAGAGAAAGAGAAGAAAGAGGGACAGACAAGGACAGACAGACAGAAAGGGAGAGAGATGAGAAGCCTCAATTTTTGGTTGCGGTTCCTTACTTGTTAATTGATTGCTTTCTCATATTTGCCTTGACAGGGGAATCTAGCATAGTGAGTGACCCCTTGCTCAAACCAATGACCTTGGATTTCAAGCCAGTGACCTTCGGGCTCCAGCCAGGAACCTTGGGGCTTTGAACCTGGGTCCTCTGCATCCCAGAAAGATGCTCTATCCACTGAAATACCACTTTGGTCAGGCTAAGCAATGTTTGATTAATCCACTGATTGCTGTCCCCAATTGTGTTATATCTGAAGGTCTTCGAATAATTTTTAAGAATTACCCTGATTTCCAGGTTTAATGTTACATTTCTCTAGTAAACAAGCTGGGAGCCATGTTTCATGATCTGCCTAAAGCCAGGTCCTTATTTTCCCTTAAGGAAACCACTCCAGCTGTTTCAAAACCAGGTTTTCTTCCAGAAATAAAAGAATGGGAGGTCAAAAATATGCCTGCCACTAGAAAAGAAGAAATTGCTTAACAAAAAAATAGGTAGGAGCCCTAGCCGGTTGGCTCAGTGGTAGAGCGTTGGCCTGGCGTGCAGGAGTCCCGGGTTCGATTTCCGGCCAGGGCACACAGGAGAGGCGCTCATCTGCTTCTCCACCCCTCCCCCTCTCCTTCCTCTCTGTCTCTCTCTTCCCCTCCCGCAGCGAGGCTCCATTGGAGCGAAGTTTGCCCGGGCGCTGAGGGTGGCTCTGTGGCCTCTGCCTCAGGCGCTAGAGTGGCTCTGGTTGCGGCAGAGCAACGCCCTAGATGGGCAGAGCATCGCCCCCTGGTGGGAGTGCCGGGTGGATCCCGGTTGGGCACATGCGGGAGTCTGTCTGACTGCCTCCCCGTTTCCAGCTTCAGGAAAATTCCCCCCCAAAAAAAAAATAGGTAGGAAAAAAATAAAAAAAATAAAAAATAGGTAGGGCCACATAAGAAGATGTTTAAGACAAACTCAGTAACATGAAATTCTCACAAAATTCATTCTCAAGATAAAATTCTAATAGATTTTGCTTTTCTAATGATCAGGAGCTTTGTAGGAGGTTTTCTTTACTTAAATAATATGCTCTGAAACATCACGACGATACATTTATTTATATATGACTGTGATTTCTGAGGTTTGTGTGTTGGAATTACAAAGCAAATGACCTACTCTAACTCCAAAATTTGTCCCACAATCCACAAACCTCTTTCCTAAACAACCTCCCTCTTCTCTCTCTGGTTCCTAATGGTGGGAGGAGTTCATTTGAAGGCTGCCATTAAGCTTCAGAGATGGAAGTCTTAACAACGGCAGGGAGAGGCAAATCCATTCAGCCCCAGAGAAAACACAAGCCAGAATTTCAGATCCTCGCCACAAACAGCAGAACATTCTCTCCACAGAGGCCACATGTAGTTTGAGTGTGGACCCTAAGCAGTGATGGCAGACCACCGCTCTGTACTCCAGAAAACCTGGAAGGAGAGAGTTGATTTTCTTCTATATTAAGGTAAGCAAATGAAAAATCTGTTTTCTGAAAAATTAGAGCTTAAGACATGAATCCTTTCTCAGGATGAGCATAAAAAAGAGGAACTTATTAAAGGTGTAGGAACATATGCTTTTGTGACTGTCTTCAGATACAATAATGTGAAAATATTCCCTGGGATTAATTGTGCAATGAAGCATCCATATTGTGGAATTCTCTTTTGGATAATCTTTTTTTTTTTTTTTTTTTTTTTTGTATTTTTCTGAAGTTGGAAACCGGGAGGCAGTCAGACTCCCGCATGCACCTGACCAGAATCCACCTGGCATGCCCACCAGGGGCAATGCTCTGCCCATCTGGGGCGGTGCTCTGTTGCAACCAGAGCCATTCTAGCGCCTGAGGCAGAGGCCACAGAGCCATCCTCAGCGCCCAGGCCCACTTTGCTCCAATGTAGCCTCCGCTGCAGGAGGGGAAGAGAGACAGAGAGGAAGGAGAGGGGGAGGGGTGGAGAAGCAGATAGACACTTCTCCTATGTGCCCTGGCCGGGAATCAAACCCAGGACTCCTGCACGCCAGGCCGACGCTCTACCGGCCAGGGCCTTGGATAATCTAATATCCAGAAACTTGTACAATTTTCACAGCCTATAGTAAAAAAAAAAAATCTCATTATTATCATTACAATACATTCTTTAATTATTCTATGTTTTGAGACTTGACTTTTATTTTAGTCCCTCTTAAGACTCATATTTCTGTCAGTTCTGGGTTATATAAGAGCTACGTATCCCCAAGTTATTCTCTCAGCTATAACAAAAAAAAGAGGATGTTATCAATATTAACAGTTTCTAGTTCATCATTTGAAACAGAATAAAAAAGGTAACTGTCATTGTATTACCAAGATAAAATAAATGTTATTTAATTGTTCTATCTTCTTTCCTGGAAGTGAAATTCTAAGCTATCTATGAATTTATAGACAGTAACAATAGAAATCCCTATTGTTCTTACCTGGCAAGCTTTTGCTATTATGTCTGATGGGGTATCTTGTGAAAAGGCTGGTCTTAGAGCAGCTCCCACCTAAAAAAATAAATACAAGCATTTTATTTTCAATGATAAGTAGTAAACAAAAAGCCTCTTGTCTTTAGAGAGGAAAACACACAAAACGCACCTCGTTCCTCTCCTTTTTTATTATTATATCTCTCTTATCTTTCTTTCCAGGTGCAATACGCTCAACTGTACCACTTTTCTTTTGTTATCCAGGAGGTCACCATTATCAAATCTATATGAATACTATACCAAATAGACAATGAATTTCGTTTCTTTTTTTTTTGTTTAATTGTAACAGGATTTTCTGACAAAGTCACATGTTCCCAGAGATAACTAAAAACTGCTATCCTTTTATCCCCTACATTTCCCTAAACTTATTTCTAACAGTATTTACTGCATGGATGACTCTTATGTAACTGGATCATTACTTTGGACAACTTAGTAATAAAAACTTACAGCCACTAAAAAAACTTGGAAATCATTCTACCTCAAAAAGATTCTTTAACAAATATTACTTTATGTACTATTGTTATTGTAATAAGTAAAGGAATTTGAGCTTTAGATTTAATAAGCAAAAATCAATTACAGATTCTTAAGTATATTAGATTTAATATGTAATATGTAATAGGGGAAAGGAATCAGACGTAGTCAACTTCTAATTTGAGATCTCCTTCCTTTCACTAGAGTCACTTGCTAAGACACATCAACAGTGGTTTGGAAATGAATCAAGAGCACCTCTCTGTGACTAAAGACACATGGCAACTAACTGCAGTATTGTTATTGCAATAATCAACTAATTGCAAAGCTGGTAATTGGGTCCTGTACTGAAGGAATACTATAAAAGAGATTATTGGGTCAATTGATAAAACTGGAATATGATAGAGCAGTGGTCCCCAACCTTTTTTGGGCCACAAACCGGTTTAATGTCAAAAAATATTTTCACAGACCGGCCTTTAGGGTGGGACGGATAAATGTATCATGTGACCGAGACTAGCATCAAGAGTGAGTCTTAGACGGATCTAACAGAGGGAATCTGGTCATATTTTAAAAATAAAACATTATTCAGACTTAAATATAAATAAAACGGAAATAATGTAAGTTATTTATTCTTTCTCTGCGGACCGGTACCAAATGGCCCACAGATCGGTACCGGTCCACAGCCCAGGGGTTGGGGACCACTGTGATAGAGTATGTAAAAATAGTATAGCAATGTTGAATTTCCTGAAATTAATGACTGTTCCGTGATTATTTAAGACAATGTTCTTGTCCTTTGGAAATACAGACTGAAATGTTTACAGGTAATTGTACATGATTTAAATAATTTACTTTTAAATGGTTTAGAAATAAGAGTGTATATGTGTGTGTGTGTGTGTGTGTGTGTATCTACAGAGTGAGAAGAGACTGATATTATCAATGTTTAAGCAAATGAGGCAAAATTAACAACTGGCAGATATAAAAAAGGGTATAAGACAGTTTTTTGTACTATTATTGCAACTTCTCTGTTTGAAATTATTTCTAAATAAAAGGTTAAAAAAAAGCCTTCATTCTAATAGGTTGGGTATTTGGGAATAAATCATTCATACAGGTTTTTGTTAGCCAGTTGGACAAAAAGCTCTAACTTCCTCACTTGTATTTATGATAGAAAAACAATGGATTATATATTATTCACACTTTATTTTGTTTAAATTTAAGCAAAGCTTTTAGGTAAGGCATGAAATGTTTGGAACCAAGATTTTGGTATAATCAAAGCAAAAAAAAAGTTTATTCTTTCCTTGCTAACGTGTTTGCCTTTACCAAATATACCATTACTAGGCTTACATCTATTGTGACTCATTTGAAGAACATAAGTCAAGAGATAAATCTCAGGAGAATGAAGTGTCTGTTTAGAATAAAATAAAAAATCTTTTGAAAGTATCTAATTCGTTCAGTAATATTTTATCTGCTGTTATTAAGTCAATTTATGCTTCAGCATACAGGGCACAATTGCTTTCTTTTTTTAAAAATGCTTGTACAATCTTCATATATAAAAATAATGGCAACAAATCCACAATACTCTTTGAATGTTCTTTTGAATGTTCTTTTTATCTTTTAAGTGGCATGGCTAAATGTGTAAACACAAGACCGGAAAGCCAGGCTGGAATTTCTATTCTAGTTTTATCACTAGCATGCTATCATGACTTAAAAATAGTGACAAGTTTTATACTATTGTTTTGGAACTGTGGGTGGATTCAAACTATGCAACAGACAATGGCTGTAAAGATATGCCTTTTACATGAATAAATAGGTTGCAGTTCCAAGTACATTCCTCCAGGGAATCTTCATTAATTCTCACTCAGAGATCAATTTTAAGTTTTTAAATAAAGAGAATATCTCACATTAGCTTGATACTGCTCCAGAATCACATGACCTGGAAATTCTGGCTCAGGCACAGATGCAAACTTCTTGATAATGTCTTCCAGTGCTTGCAGCCCAGCCATCCGCAGCTGGTTACTGTGATCAGTTGCAGCCATGAATGCCATGCGAATCAGGTCAGAAAGATGAAGTACTAAGAGGTCATCTAAAAATAAAAATAGGAGGCTAAAGGAAAATTTTTCCAAAAATAAGTGTAATAACATAAAAATATAAAATAAATTTATAAAGTACTTATAATCCACGTATTTCACCATGTTTAAAAATAAAGATACACTTTGAAGAAAGCTTCCACATCATAATCTCTCAAAAATATTGGTAAACTAATTACCATAACTTTCCCCAAACAAATCTGTAATTCTTTTAGAACAGGGATTGGTGAACATTTTCTTTAAGAACTCAATAGTAAATATATATTTTGGCTTGGCCAGCCTCGTAATTTCTATAGCCACTATTCAACTCTGCTGTTGTAAAAAGATATTCACAGTACCTATACAGACGGGTATGTGGTACCTCTACAAAACCGTATTTACAAAAACAGGCTGGGGGCTAAAACTGAACTGCAGGCAGGAGTTTGCCAAACCCTATTCTGACTGAAGAAGGATCACAGAGAGAGTCAACCTTGCTGGAATAAAGACAGGAAAAGGGGGCCACAAGCCAAGGAATACAGGTGATCTATAAAAGCAGAGAAAGAAAAGAAAAAGAATTCCACTAGATCAGGGGTTGGGAACCTATGGCTCGCAAGCCAGATGTGGCTCTTTTGATGGCTGCATCTGGCTCGCAGACAAATCTTTAATAATAATAAAAAAAATAACGTTAGAAATATAAAACATTCTCATGTATTACAATCCATTCATTTCTTCCTGCTCATGTTCATGGTTGTGGGTGTCTGGAGCCAATCACAGCTGTCCTCCAGGACAACACCAAATTTTTATTGGATAATGCCTAACATACACGGGTCGTTGTATGGCTCTCATGAAATTATATTTTAAAATATGTGGCGTTCATGGCTCTCTCAGCCAAAAAAGGTTCCCGACCCCTGCCCTAGAGCCTCCAGAAAGGAATGCAGCTCAGCCAACACTTTGACTTTAGCCCAGTGAGTTTCATGTTGGACTTTCTGACCTACAGAACTATTATGTCAATATATTCATATTGTTTTAAGCCACTGAGTTTGTGGTCATTTGTTATATAGCAGCAATAGACAACGAATACAACCAGTCTTTTCTACCTGGAAAACCTTTCCTCTGCCTTTAAAATCTAGCTTTAAACCCCTATCTTCTGTGAGGTATTCCCTGGCTCTTCAGGGTATGAATACTACTTCTTTATGTTTCCAAAGCACTCTACCATACCACTATTGGGACATATAATTATGTGAGAGATAAGTCTGTCTCTCTGTCTTCTACTAATATACTAGAAGTTCTTCAAGGATATGGACTATGTTTTTTTCTTTTTTTTTTTTTTTTTTTTTTTAAGATTTTATTTATTCATTATAGAGAGGAGAGAGAGAGAGAGAGAGAGAAGGGGGAGGAGCAGGAAGCATCAACTCCCATATGTGCCTTGACCAGACAAGCCCAGGGTTTCGAACCGGCAACCTCAGTGTTTCCAGGTTGACGCTTTATCCACTGCGCCACCACAGGTCAGGCATTTTTTTCTTTTTTGTATCCCCAATGTGTAGCAAAGAACAGGATTCAGTAACTGTTTGCTGGTACCCTATATTCAGATTCACATTTTATACACGGTATACCATGTTTTACTTCTCGTTCATTTTTTAATCCATTTGTAAGCTCTGAGCTTCTTAAACGTAGTAAGTTAAACTGAAAGGCACTTTTAATGTATAGACTTGAATACTGTTAGTACATAAAATTTGTCTCCAGATGTTTAAAAAAATGACAGAGTGATGAAGAGACAACAAAGTGGAAGACACAGAGTCTGTTACTGCCCAGCTCTTAGCCTGTTTGGGTATCTGCATTTGTAAAATGAAGAACTGGACCTCATAATCTCTTTGTAAATTCCTCATTAATATCTGGTTCAGGGAATATGTGGCACAAAAAGCTTATAAAACATTAAAAACAGTGAAGGGTTTCAGTAATAAACAATTTTCACCTTTTCAAAAATACCTAATAACATTTTTGAAATCTGCGAGTTTGAAATCTGCCAAGGTATTCATAAATCCTGACAGTCTCCATGCTGGGGGATGCAAAACTCAGGTTATACACCTTAAAGTTCTGTCATTCTATGAAACAGAGTGCTAACCTCAGAGTTTAAACACTGAAGTGTTAAAACTAGGACAATGTACTGAGAAAACATAAGTTACTGCCATCATTATCCTTAGGACAAACGAGGTAAGGAAGGCGGGAAGGAAAGTAGAAAAGGTATGTTACATAGCAGTAAAATATTGCAAACCTATAAAAACACTTTTGGGAAAAGAAGAACTGATTATAAATTTACGTGTAGGGTTTCGGAGTTTAGCAGAACGTGCCATGGCCAGATCAAAGTGAGCCGGGTCCGCATTCTCACACAAATTGATGATCCGACACAGGCAATCAGCAGCAAACACCCGAGTGGCCCACCGAGGTGCCACGAAAGGCTTTGATTTATCGTCTTCGCCTAGAGTGGTGAACATGGTGTCATCATCCATCTCATCTTTCTTTTCAGATTCTTCATCTTTCCCAATACCTAATGGAGTTGCTGTGCTCATATCTGTAACAAAAATAAAAGCATATTATAACAATCTCTCATTTAGCAAAAATACTTTAGAAGATTGTCAGAAGATTGCTAATTTTTAAAAAGGTTAAATTTTCAATCGTTTGAAAGTAGTAGAATTGGCAAGCTTTCTTTTTTATACAATCAGTCAAAAACCAAGAAAATGATAACATAACTTAAATACTAGTTTAATATACAGTGCTATTGACAAAGTAATCTGGGATTTTTACACAGGAAAATTTAGTTTTAACCTAGTCATTTTCCAAAAAATAAAGTTCACTACTTTGTAATATAATCTTCAACATTTTTAAAGATATTTAGATTAAAAATCATAAATATTTTTAAATGTAAGCTCAAAATTATATCTCTATCTCTATATATATGTATATATAGGTACATATCAGAAGCAAAATAATTTTCATTATTTTGAGAACACATTTTATATATGTATATATTTAATACATACCACTAGAAGCTGCCAGGACATCCTTACAAAGCATTAACCAGTGGGATAGTTTTTCTACAGCCAGTGATGAAAGCATATGTCCCAAAGTATCATGAATATCAGAACATAATTTTCTGTCTGTCTCCCGGTCTAGCATTCCAAAAAGAAGTCCCTCAAGACCTGTTTCTGTTATATTAACACCTTGGTGCCGGCAGTGGATATCACTTTGAGAACTGACTCCAGGTGCAAAAGGACTGACATCTGAAAAGCAATTTTGACAGATGAACTTGCATAAGATTTTGTTGTATACTGTAAGTAACGATTATGCTAAGAAATAAGGCTTTCGTGCAAATTCCCAACAGCAACAAAACCAGTTAGCCATATATATGATTTATCTGTGGTCTCCAGATAATTCTTTAGGAGTAGAATTTAATCTGACAATTAAAGGTAAAACCTTGATCTTTAAGATTGATATTATGATGTATTTTAAACAAATGTCCAGGGATGCTCCATAAAAATATTTGATTCTAAACAAAGGTGGTAAAGAGACACTTTTTAAATAGATTTAATTTAATGGGCTGAAAAAAGTTATTGCTATATTTGTTGGAAGAACAAATTGAAACTTATTCAGTCTTATAGTTCATATTTTTTGTTAAATCTATAAAGCCAGAACACAAATTATAAATGAACTGTATCCTAAAGTTTATTTAAAATTTTGGAGAACCTTTTCCAAGAAACATATAATCAATAAATAACACAGTTATGAAATAGTGGTACCATTCTTAATTTATCCAAAAACTCTTTTTATTCTCATAAATAGCAGAAGTAATAAAACTGGCAGCCCTAAGAATGAATACAGTATGTTTGTTAATAGACTCTCTCATTATACTATGCTAAAATTGAAGTTATTTTGATATCTTGCTCCTTAGTCCACAAGCAAATTCTGTGCATTAGAAAGTCTTATAAGCAAAAGTTTTCTTTCACAATAGGGGAAGAATCTCTGTCAACTGAGCTCCAAAAAAGTTCCCGAACCACCTATCCCTAGAGAATGGAAGACAAGCTATGAATTCAAGCAGTTTTAAAAACCCTACCCCAAAGCAGAAAGACCTGAAGAAGGCAAAGATCTACCTTATACTACCAACATTTCATAGAGTATTGGTTACTCTGGCCTTACCTCTTAGAAAGGTTATATCACAAAAAGTGAACTACTGTCAAAGACTGGAAGCTTTCAAAATAGATAATTTCTCTTTTCAGAAGTCTATTAGTGATACAAAGCAATATCCCCAGTGAGTCACCCTTTATATAACTAAATCATTCTCAAGGGATGACAGAAATATTCAGATAAATGGTATCTTTTTTAAGTTACAAAATTTTTTAAAAGGCAAATATGTAAAATTACCAAGAAAACTACTCTGAAATTTTTAAGGTGATAATTTTATTTTTAAAAATAAGAAAATTGAACATATTTTAACACAAAGAGTTTTTTCTTTTTTTTTTTAATTCAGTGAGGAGGGGAGGCAGAAAAACAGACTCCTCCTGCATGTGCCCCAACCAGGATCTACCCGGCAAGTGCACTAGGGGGTGATGCTCTGCCCATCTGGGGCATTGCTCCATTGCTCAGCAACCAAACTCTTCTTAGCACCTGAAGCAGAGGCCATGGAGCCATGCTCAGTGCCCGAGGCCAACTCGCTCCAACTGAGCCATGGCTGCAGGAGGGGGAGAGAGAGAAAGAAGCTAGAGGGGGAGGGGTAGAGAGGCAGATGAGTCTTTCTCTTGTGTGCCCTGACCAAGAATCAAACCTGGACATCCACACACTGGGCCAGCACTCTACCACTGAGCCAACCAGCCAGGGCCCAAAATATGTTATTTAATAAGTAATACTCATTTGATATGTTAACGTATTTAAATGAAAAGAAAACTGATTGATGAGTGACTTACTAGTACCACTGCTCTCTTTGTCCCCAGCGTTTTTTGCGAGGCTCATGGCATATTCGCACACTTCAGCGGCTTCTCTTTGTGCAAGCTGCCGGAGGCATGCCACAGCAGCTCGTCGAAGTAGCAGATGGGAACTACACAAGTGAACCTGGAAACCATAACAATGTTAGACTTTTTTTTTTTAACCTGTAATTGGCCCTGGCTGGACGGCTCAGTTGGTTAGAGCATCGTCCTGAAGCCCAGAGATTGCCAGCTCAATCCCCAGTCAGGGCACACACAGGAACAGATTGATGTTCTTGTCTCTCTCTCCCTCTTGCCCTTCCTCTCTCTCTAAAATCAATTAAAAAAGAAAATGCTGTAATTGTACTTGCCTCATGAAGATATATCAACACCTAACCTGTGAAGAGACTCTTCATTTAACAGCCTCAGTCATTTAAACACTGTCATCAAATAATGGCCTTTTAGAAAAATAACAATAGCAGTAAAATATATAAAGAATGCTTTAGTAGCCAAAATAACTACTCCAAGGCCTGAGCACCAAATATCATACAATGTACTGAATAAAACTGCAGAAGGATCTTTTGCATGTTATATATGGTCCTAATAAAATCTGTATAAGTACACATAGATTATATGATGTGAATGAAAAGTTAGGGGGCAGAGTACTCAGTAAAAAAATTTCTTTTTTTTTTTGGTATTTTTCTGAAGCTTGAAACGGGGAGAGACTCCTGCATGCGCCCGACCGGGATCCACCCAGCACGCCCACCAGGGGGTGATGCTCTGCCCCTCTGGGGCGTTGCTCTGTTGCGACCAGAGCCACTCCAGCGCCTGGGGCAGAGGCCAAGGAGCCATCCCCAGCGCCCAGGCCATCTTTGCTCCACTGGAGCCTCGGCTGCGGGAGGGGAAGAGAGAGACAGAGAGGAAGGAGAGGGGGAGGGGTGGAGAAGCAGATGGGCACTTCTCCTGTGTGCCCTGGCCGGGAATCGAACCCGGGACTTCTGCACGCCAGGCCGACGCTCTACCACTGAGCCAAAGGGCCAGGGCCAAAAAAATTTCTTTTTTAAAAAAGATTTTATTTATTGATTTTAGATTGAAAAAAGAGGGAGAGAGAAGTGGTGGGGGAGGAGCGGGAAGCATCAACTCATAGCTGTTGCTTCTCATATGATCCTTGACTGGGCAAGCCCAGGGTCTCAAACCAGCGACCTCAGCATTCCAGGCTGAGGCTTTATCTACTGCACCACTACAGTAAAAATTGAAAGTAAAGGAAGGTATTAATTAAAATAAAATTAAAAAATCAAGAAAACACCTAAGAAGAATTGCAAAACAAAGTCCTCTGGTATAGAATTTTTGTTTTCTCAAAAGTTCCTGTGAGAGTCAATATAGCATATACTAACATATGAAGTAAAGGATAAAGCACAGTACAGCCTAATGATTGAGAGCTCAGGCTCCGGTTGCCAGGCTGGATTTGAATCCTGGTTTAGTCACTTACTCCAGAGTGACCTTAGACAAGTCACTTAGTCTCCCTGGGCCTTGTTTGCCCAGATGTATAATGGGGACAGTAATTCTTCATAAGAATATAGTGAAAATAAAATAAGTTCATATAAGTGGCTGACACATTGTAATTGCTCAATAAATGTTAGCTATTACCATTATTACTATAGCTCTGATTCATCAAGAAAATATTAAACTATCTTTCACATGCTACTTTTTAAAAAAATTTTTAGTGAGAAGAGGGGAGGCAGAGACAGACTCCAACATGTGCCCCGACCAGAATCCACCTAGCAAGCCCACTAGCGGGCACTGCTCTGCCCATCTGGGGCCTTGCTCCTTTGCAACCAGAGGCATTTTTTAGCACCCGAGGCAGAGGCCAGGAGTCATCCTCAGTGCCTGGGGCTAATTTGCTCCATAAAGCCATAGCTGCA
This sequence comes from Saccopteryx bilineata, assembly GCF_036850765.1. Classification (NCBI taxonomy): domain Eukaryota; kingdom Metazoa; phylum Chordata; class Mammalia; order Chiroptera; family Emballonuridae; genus Saccopteryx; species Saccopteryx bilineata. The sequence goes on from NC_089492.1 coordinate 94,183,031, forward strand.
GGAGAGGAGGACAAGAGAGGTATAGAGAATAAGAGAGAGAGAAGTGAGGGGGTAGGCGTGGAGAAGCAGATGGATGCTTCTCTTGTGTGCCCTGGCGGGAATCGAACCTGGAACATCCACATGCCAGGCGATGCTCTACCACTGAGCCAACCCACCAGAGCCCACATGCTACTTTTTAAGCACAGAAGTAATACATTTCATATTTTTATTTTTTTGGTAATACAATATATTTTAGAAAGAATCTTATCTACAAATGATGAAGGGTGGAATGATTATGTGGAATCCATCACCCCTTCACAATGTAAGACAGCATATTTTTAGGTGATAAAAATATAGCATTATTAATATATCATATATTATACTCCATTTATATTATTAAGATAGCATTTGTAACTCAAGATATATTTGCATAAAATTCATAGCCAATAAAATTTATACCAAATATTAAAAACTTTATATAACTGAGGGGAGAAAATGACAAGTATTTTCCAACAAAATTTTATTTACTTCTCATCCTGAATATAACACATTTTGAAACTTTCAAATGTCCTATAATTAAGAGAGCTTAAGTATGGTCACATGAGATGGGCAGGACAAATCACTTAGACTCGCCGAGTTTCCGCTTTGTTGCCCATACAAAGGGGACAATGTCCACCTGCCACTCTTACACAACTGCTGTAAGAACCAAATGACTAAATATACTGCTCACAATAATTAGGAGATATCTTATAGCTTCATATTCATTTTGAAATTTCCTCTAATTTTTGTGAGCAGTATGTACATGAAGTAGAACATCATAGAAATTTAATTTAATTATAATTAAACAGAACTATAGCTAAGAAAATACACTAAAAAAATGGTGACTGGCAGAGCCAAAGTAAAAGTGAAAGAAAGAAAACATTTTACAATTTATGAAGTGTTTTCAAAACTCCATTTCAATGATTCTGAGGTGATTTCCTTTTTCATTTTAACATCTCTAAAATGAGAGATGATTATAATCTGATATCTTGACAGTCACTGTAAACCAGGTGAAAGTAAAGATGTTTTTATTTGAAAAATTTCCAATGATAATTTTCTGTGAAAATCCACAAAATATTACGAATAAAACATTAAATTTGATAAAAATATGTGGCTTCCTCATGCCCTTCCTAGTCCCTCAGAGAAAACTACAATTTGTAGGACATCCATAACCAGGATTTGGTTTAGCCTGTTCTTGAACTTGAGCTAAATGGAACCATACAGTGTGTTCTCTTCTGTGTCTGGCTTCTTATCAGCAATATGTCTGTGAGATTCATCCATCTGATCCCATATAATAGTAGTTCATTAATTTTTATTGCTGGGAAGTATTCTGTGAAATAATTATATCGCTCTTTACCCACTTTGCTGACTGATGAACATTTAGGTTGTTTATTTTTTGGCTACTATGAATAACATGGCAATGAACATTCCTGTCCGTATCTTTTGGCATACATATGCATGAATTTCTGTTGGGCATTTACTTAACAGTGGACCTGCTGAGTAAAAATGTATGCATATATTCAACTTTTATAAATTATGCCTAATTGCCTAATTAGAAAAAGCTTCTTTTTTCCCCCCTACACTCCACAAACCTCAAGAACAGGAACGCTGTGTGCTCCTACCTCCATCTTCCTATAAAAACCCCTATTATTTTACTTTATGTCATCTTGCTATCTCTTCTTGTGCCTACCATCCTAGACAAATGAACACCCCTGCTCTGTCCTTGACAACGTGGGCATTAAGCCCAAGTCTTTCCCTCACAGACTTCTACAATTATCCCAGAGGACATAAATGTCTATGTGCAGAATACTTCTGTCAGGACAGGAGAATGAATAACTACGGGTCACATGGTACAAAAAGTCAATAACTGAGTAGAACAGAACATGAAATGTATAAAAATCTGAATTGATTTCACTAATATGAATGAACCCATCCATGTGTAGACGATTTTTCAGAGTGTCAAAAGATCTGGTAATGGAAAAGCACAAAGGCCTTCTGTCAATATGGAAACAAGCCATCCACTTGAATGGCCCTTTTTCTCACCTTATCCTGCCATGCCATTTCCTTCCCACCAGCTGCCTGTAATCTCACTATTTAGTCTTTTGGAAGTGGTTCAGGAAAGTGCTCCAATATGCCTTGTAATAAAATCCATGAGGTTCTACTAAGGATATCAGCTTGCAGACATAATCTTGTGTCGACACAAAGGAAACCCATTGCATTCCCTGTGGTTTCCTGATAACTGCCACTGAGATAAAGAAAGTAATGTTATTACTTTCCCAGATCCTCTTATTTAAATGTGTTCTATCTCATAAGGTCAACCTCCACAGCATACTTTCCATTAATGAGGGAAAAAAAGAGAGAGGAACCAGACAGCTTGAGGAGTGTATGCCTGCATCTTCACCACATTCCTCAGGTGCCTATCCAAGCTTCTGTTCTGCAACAAGTCTACCTGGCTCAAGAGTACCATCTATGGCCTCAGAGCTTGGGCATCAGACCATGGCTTTTGCCAGCATGTGACTTATCACGTGGCAGAATTCAATCTAGTGTATATTCTTAGTTGACCTTTTTTATTTTTTTTGCGGATGTTCTTCGAAAACATTCCACGTGCACCTGCTCTCTGCCTTGTGGCACACTCAAACTCCCTAATGATGTGGGACTAATTCAGTGCCCTGTGGTGAAACAGGAGCAAATGTTGTTGAGTAAAGCTAAACACATCACATGAGATCTAGTCTCATGGCCTTTCAGTTCCTTTACCATATCATGGATGACCTTCCATTCCCTTTCCTCAGCAACAGTCTCCCATGGTTACATCTATAGAGCCTTTACTTCTTTCTCCCTATACATCAGCCCCTCCTGTCTTTACCTTTCTCCCTTATTGAGATTTCATAACCCTTCATTTCAGTGCTGTCTTGTTAACTTCCTCACCTCCCTCGCCCTGCTGTCATTTATTTAAATCTGTTTGACTAAAGCCCACCGACAAATGTATCAAAGTATCTGGCTCCTCCATGCCCACACCCAGGTTGTTTACAGGTGCTGGAAAAAAATCTCACAACAGATGAATTAGTACCATCATAAATCACAAAATGGAAATAAAGAGGGCCACTGACCTCTAGTGAACCCTCAGTACAACCACAGGATCTTGTAGTTCTCCAGTTACTTGCAAACTCCCACATCCTATTCTACCCAAACTTCTGACTCTACTGCTGGCTCCCTCATTCATAGGACTTGATCAAGAAAGTAAAGGCCATTAGATGACTCCCTCCCTCATCTTCCAGCCTGCTCACCTATATCCACAAACATCCTTTCCTTCTTTCTTTATGCTGCACTGGAAGAGATACCCCTTACTTACGCCCTGAAAACTCTACCCCATTAAAACCTTGGATGATTAAGTTTCCCTCTCTGCTCTCTACCTTTGACTTGCCCACCCTACTGGCTCCATGTCCTCAGTATTTAAACATGCTCACTTCTCACTACTGTGGAAGGAAAGAGTCTTCCCTGACCCATTCACCCCCTTGACTCTTTGCACTCTGTCCTCTACTCTACAAACTTCTGGAAAGATGTTTCTGTTTCTATTCCATCTTTTTTTTTTTTTAAGATTTTATTTACTGCCTGACCAGGCAGTGGCGCAGTAAATAGAGCATTGGACTGGGATGCGTAAGACCCAGGTTCGAGACCCCAAGGTCTCCAGCTTGAGCGCAGGCTCATCTGGTTTGAGCAAGGCTCACCAGCTTGGACCCAAGGTCACTGGCTCGAGCAAAGGGTCACTCAGTCTGCTGTAGCCCCACGGTCAAGGCACATATAAGAAAGCAATCAATGAAAAACTAAGGTGCCGCAACAAAGAATTGATGCTTCTCATCTCTCTCCCTTCCTGTCTGTCCCTCTCTCTGACTCTGTCATAAGATAAATAAATAAATAAAAATTTTTAAAAAGATTTTATTTACTGATTTTAGAGAGAAGAGAGAGAGAGAAAGATGGGGGGGGGGGCGGAGCAGGAAGGATCAACGCCTAGTAGTTGCCTTGACTACTAGTAAGTTCCTTGACTGGGCTAGTCCTGGTTTTCAAACCTGTGACCTCAGCATTCCAGGTCAATGCTTTATTCACTGCGCCATCACAGGTCAGGCAATTTCTGTTCCATCTTTAATCCAATGTATCTGGGCTTCTACCTGTATCACTCTACCAGATGACTCAACAGTTTCTTAAATACATCCCACTCCATCCTGTCCCAGGGTCTTTCACATATTTTTCTTCTGCCTTAAAAATAAATGCTGCCTACTCCAATACCGTGTTCTTCCCCAAACTGACTCCTATTTATCCTGAAGATCACACCTTCAATTTTATTTTTTCAGGGGAATCTTTTCTGAATGCCTGGATTATGACAGGCTCCATGTATGGTGCTCCCTGTAGCCTTTTCTAGCACTTATTTCTAAATAATCATTGTTAGCCAGGTTCCCTTAAAACTATAAACTTCATGATGACAGATGTATCCTCCATACTTTGCATGATGACTGACATATAGCACGCTCTCACTAAGTATTTGTTGAGTGGATAAATTAACCCTTTGAGTAGTACAAACATTCACGTACGTCCTCACTCAAAGGGTTAACAACGCCTGATCTGTGGTGGCACAGTGCATAAAGTGTAGACCTGAAACGCTGAGGTCACGGGTTTGAAACCCTGGGCTTGCCTGGTCAAGGCACATATGGGAGTTGATGCTTCCTGCTCCTCCTCCCTTTCTTTCTCTCTCTCTCTCACACTCTCTCTCTCTTTGTCTCCCATCTAAAATGAATAACTAATAATTTTTAAAAATTATAAAAAAAAAGGACGGATTAACAAAAAACTCACGATTCAAAGGGTTAACAACTATGAGGATAGTAATAGATCCTCAGAAGTTATCAAACTTTAGGAAATAAAATTCTGAGTAGGAAAAACTAAAAATATGATGCATTCTTAGCCAAGAAACATATAGTTCATCAAAATACTTTTAAAGACATGAAAAAGAAAATCACACTGGCTGGTTAGCTCAGCAGTAGATCACTGGCCTGGCATGTAGAGGTCCCAGGTTCGATTCCCGGCCAGGGCACACAGGAGAAGCGCCCATCTGCTTCTCCACCTTTCCTCCTCTTCTTTCTCTCTATCTCTCTCTTCCCCTTCTGCAGCCAAGGCTCCATTGGAGCAAAGTTGGCCTGGGCACTATGGATGGCTCCATGGCCTCTGCTCAGGTGCTAGAATGGCTCTGATTACAGCAGAGCAATACCCCAGATGGGCAGAGCATCACCCCCTGGTGGGCATGCCAGGTGGATCCCGGTGGGGCACATGCGGGAGTCTGTCTGCCTGCCCTTCCCCCCCCCGCTTCTCACTTCAGAAAAATACTTTAAAAAAAAATCACAAAATAAAATAAATCATCATAAAATGATTATTGAAGCTGAAATCTTTTTTTTTATTTTTATTTTTTGTATTTTTCTGAAGCTGGAAACGGGGAGAGACAGTCAGACAGACTCCCGCACGTGCCCGACCGGGATCCACCCGGCACTCCCACCAGGGGCGACGCTCTGCCCACCAGGGGGTGATGCTCTGCCCCTCCGGGGCATCACTCTGTTGCAACCAGAGCCACTCTAGCGCCTGGGGCAGAGGCCAAGGAGCCATCCCCAGCGCCCGGGCCATCTTTGCTCCAATGGAGCCTTGGCTGCGGGAGGGGAAGAGAGAGACAGAGAGGAAGGAGAGGGGGAGGGTGGAGAAGCAGATGGGCGCTTCTCCTGTGTGCCCTGGCCAGGAAACGAACCCGGGACTTCTGCACGCCAGGCCGACGCTCTACCACTGAGCTAACCGGCCAGGGCAAAGCTGAAATCTTAGAATTCATCATCCAGGATAAAAACTTGCATTTTTTTTTAATTTGATCTAGTTTGATCTTTTGGGAAATGAATCTGGAGCTCTCTAAATAAATCAATAAATACAAAAGCTCTATACTTACACAAAGGCTAGGAACGAGACTAGACAGATTGACATGTCGTGGTGCAAACATGTGAAGCTGCTGAAGGCAGGAGATGGCAGCTGCCTGGACGAGGGAATCTGAGTGATCCTGGGTAATAGCACAGCCCACCAAACAAGAAGAACGAATTGTGGAAATTGTTGCTCCATTTCCTAGCAACAAAATAAAAAATGTAAAATAAAACGTTTTTATTAACACCAAAAATATTTCTAGAAAACAATTATCTTCTAAATACCCCTCCTTCTGATTACAATTCAGATAGTTTCAAAACAAAGGTATGGCCTGACCAGACGGTGGCGCAGTGGATAGAGCCTTGGACTGGGACACAGAGAACCTAGGTTCGAAACCCCAGGGTTGCTGGCTTGAGCATGGGCTCATCCAGCTTGAGCGTGGGCTTACCAGCTTGAGCGTGGGAGTCGCTAACTTGAGCATGGGATCATAGACATGACCCCATGGTTGCTGGCTTGAGCCCAAGGATGCTGGCTTGAGCAAGGGGTCACTCGATCTGCTGTAGCCCCCCCAGTCAAGGCACATGTAAGAAAGCCATCAATGAACAACTAAGGTGCCGCAACAAAGAACTGATGCTTCTCATCTCTTTCCCTTCCTATCTATCTGTCTCTATCTGTCCTTCTCTCTGTCTCTATTACAAAAAACCCCCCAAAAAACAAAACAAAGGCCTGGCATGACCAGGTGGTTTTGCATCGGCCTGGGATGCAGTGGACCCAGGTTTGAAACCCCAAGGTCGCTGGCTTGAGCATGGACTCATCCAGCTTGAGTGTGGGCTCACCAGCTGGAGCGCAGGGTCGCTGGGCTTGAGTGTGGGATAATAGACATGATCCCATGGTCGCTGGCTTGAGCCCAAAGGTCGCTGGCTTGAAGCCCAAAGTCACTGGCTTGAGCCCAAGGTGGCTGGCTTGAGCAAGTAAGTGGTCACTTGCTCTGCTGGAGCCCCCTCATATGGTCAAGGCACATAAGAGAAAGCAAGCAATGAACAACTAAGGTGCCACAATGAAGAAATGATGCTTCTCATCCCTCTCCCTCCTGTCTGTCTGTCCCTGTCTGTTTTTCTGTCTCTCTTGCTAAAAAAAAAAGTCTGCAAAGCCCATGAAAATGATTTAAACACAACAGTATATAGATGACAATGTACCTCTATTAGATTTAGCTAGGCTTATATTTATTTCCTGAAAATTATATTGTTTTTTAAACCCATTAATTTTATTTGAAAAAGACAAGAGTCCTCATCTCAGGTTCCCTGTTCAACCAACATTAACACCTCTGTTATATAACTTGAAATCCCATTTTCCTAATAAGAGTAATGGCAACTTTTACAGAGATAGGAAAAATAAATTGTAGTATCATGTGCTGTCTACATAACACTGTCTTAATTGCCAAATATACTATTATCAGCACAGGCCTGAGAAAATACAAGGTCTTTAAAACTTCCCAAACATAGCTGTGAACTTATCTTTTACTTCTAAAGATGAAATAAAATTTTTACAAATATAAAAGTTTCATGTACACAGAAGGACTAAACAAGGAAATCAGAGTCAGGTAGGAGCCACATTCTAATTTGAAATAAGCATTGCCTCATCACCATCACATCAGAAAGCACTTGGTAAACACATACACTTAATCAAAGGCACCTGTTTTTTCTCTCCTTATCCTTCTGATATTCACTGAAGACAGAACCATCAACTTTCTCAAAGACGACTCTGCGTCCAAGAAAGGGACATGTCTAAATCACAAATTTTCTCAATCCCTAGCATTTTTCTTTAATATCCTTTCTTTCCACTTCCTTCTTTTTAGAAATGTCTGTCCACAGTGGTTAAGAATGCAAGCAGAGGATACTGATCTGGGTGTCATCTCTGACCCAACAGTGGTTGAGAATGCAAGCAGAGGATACTGATCTGGGTGTCATCTCTGACCCAACCACTCACTGGTGGTACATATGTAACCTCTCTCAGCCTGGGTTTCTTCTGTGAAATGGAGACGTATGTCTGTCTCAGGATTATTGTCAGAAATGAGATGTTTGTTATAAAAAGCTTGACCCACTGAAGACATTTAATAAATGCTAAAATAAAACTCTGAAAGTAGCTTATATATTCAGGATAAATTAGCAGTAATTTGTTGACCTGAGTGTTTAACCATTAGTGTTATTATTTCAGTGTAATTGAGTGGTAAGAACATGGACCTTAGAATCATAAATCTGCTACTTATTAGTTCAGTAACTCTAGGCAAGCTACTTATCTTCTCTGAGCTTACTTCCTCAGGGAAAAATGAGATAATATTATCTACCTTATGGCAGTGATTTTTCAAAACTATGTTCCTAATCCTGAAAGTTCAAAGAAAACAGCAAAGCGAAAGTCCATAAGGACAAGTGAATGGTTTTCCAGGCCAAAGGAATTCTACTTCTGTCTTTATCTTCATGTGGCCCTAAGTAAAATTTCATTTAGAAATATTTTCTCTGTTCAGAACTTCAAAAAATGCTACAAGCTACAGGTTTGTTGTAGAGATTAAATAATACATGTAAAAAGCAGAGTTCCAGGTCTCCCACAATTTGCAAGAATTTAGTGCCTAGGATTGATGATGATGATGATGATTTTTACTACAAAATTTCTTTAAGTGATTGAAAAATTTTTTTAGATTAAAAAATAAATGTAAAAAGGAACATCTAAAAAAAATTTCTTTAAGCAACATGATGATCACATTCAGGAAATTGAAAGAAAGTAATGATCTGTCTAGTTTCTCTAATTTAAGATGAACTTACCTTGTAGTTCAGGGCCAACAGTAGTGATTATAGCCCCCAAGCATCTACCCAAACACTGATGAACTTCCGTATGGGAGGGTGGAACTGTCAACAGCAAGGTAAGAACTAGAGACAATGTAGGTTCCACATACCCACGATACATTGGGCCACTCGAATCCACTATCAAAGCCAGTGAATGCAGAGACCAAGTCTGGAATAAAATAAAATTTTATTTCAGTTGTAAAAAATAGAGTATACTAAATTCATTTTTAAGTTAAATTTTAGTAAATACTATCACCTTAGTTTTTAATTAATTATCTAGAAATACTAATAACAATATTCCTTAAGATATAAAAGGTAGCACGTAAGTTACCAACAGCTAATAACCAAAGCAACTGATAACAAATGCTACGTTTAAAACTTCTCTGCAGTGTGGCTTTGAGTGTCAGAAAAAAAATTTTAATGATGAAAAAAATTTTAATGATGAACTATTTTTCTTCTACAATGTGTATATATTTTACACTTTTTTTGTGACAGAGACAGAGAGAGGGACAGATAGAGACAGACAGACAAGAAGGGAGAGAGATGAAAAGCATCAGTTCTTCGTTGCAGCACCTTAGTTGTTCATTGATTGCTTTCTCATATGTGCCTTGACGGGGGGGGGGGGGGGGGGGCGCTAGAGCAGACCAAGTAACCCCTTGCTCAAGCCAGCGACCTTGGGCTTAAGCTGGTGAGCCTTGCTCAAACCAGATGAGCCTGCACTCAAGCTGGGCAACCTCAGGGTTTGGAACCTGGGTCCTCTGCATCCCAGTCTGACGCGCTATTCACTGTGCCATGCCTGGTCAGGAGTATTTTATACTTCTAAAAGACCATGACCTATGTAATAAATGCTTGATTAAGTGATGCTTATGGACAGTATCTTTATTATCTGTATTGCTGGCATTTTGTTAAGAAACTTGCCTGAAATAAAACAGTGATCATGGCAATGTTCTGTCTTCAGATATATGTCTGGAACCATTACAGGTACACAAGAGTTCTTCAAGTGCACGGAGCCAGTTCATGCCCCTATTTATGTTTCTAAGTACAAAGTAATCTAATCGCCTAATGATATTTCCAAAACTAACCCCAGGGCAATATACTATTATCAGCACAAGCCTGAAAAAATACAAGGTCCTTAAAACTGCCCAAACATAGCTGTGAACTTATCTTTTATTTCTACTGTCAGCAGTGCTAAAGGAGAGCTGGACCGCTTGACCTGTGGTGGTGCAGTGGATAGAGAGTCAGCCTGGGACACCGAGGAACCAGGTTCAAAACCCTGAGGTGGCTGGCTTGAGCGCAGGCTCACCAGTTTGAGCATGGAATCACAGACATAACCCCATGGTGACTGGCTTGAGCCCAAAGGTCACTGGCTTGAAGCCCAAGGTCACGGGCTTGAGCCCAGAGTCCCTAGCTTGAGCAACGGGTCACAGGCTAGGCTGGAGTCCCCCGGTCAAGGCACAAAGTAATCAATGAACAACTACAGTGCCACAGCTATGAGTTGATGCTTCTCATCTCTCGCCCTTTCTATCTGTCTCTCTCTCTCTCTCTCTTTCTCTTTTGGTAAGAAAAAAAGAAAAAGATCATACTAACTAAAATAAAAAGAATACTCTAGAAATATTTTTAAAAATCCACCCAAATTTATATTAAAAATTTATTAGAAAATTGGAAAAAAAGAAAGAATAGTTACTGCTAAAATCAAGCTACTATTATCCTCTGATGTATTAGAAGACAGAAATACTGAAACATTTATGAATAACAAAGGAAAGAACAGTGTGCCAGGAATAGTATAACCAACTAAAACATAATCCAAGTATGAAAACAACAGAAGCTACCTTTTAGTTATACAAGGATTCCAAAAGCAAACCGTTCAAGACCCTTCCTAAAATAATTATTGCTAGAGGGAGTGTTCCTAAGAACAAAGATCTCAAGATAAGAGTTAAGGATACAAAAAAGAAAATATCAAATAGTAAGTCTACAATAATTATAAACACATGTAACAATAATGCAATTGTAAAGTATGGTTTTTGAGTTAGGATTCTCAACACAGAAGAAACAGTAGGGGAAACTTAAGAATAACTACTACTACTAAAAAAAAAAAGAATAACTACTGTACTATTCTGTGAAGATATAAATTGAAATATTACCTTTGGGGGAATGTAACTGATCCAAATTATAGTAAAATGTCCTGTCATAAAAAACCATGTAGGGAGGTCACTTAGAGGAGTTTGGTATTGACAAATTAAAGCAAAAGAGGGGGTAAGAAAATGTGAAGATCAAGAAGAAAGAAAAGTAGTAGCTATTTTTTGACACACACACAAAAAAGCAGTAACGTCTTGGATAAAATAATTTCATAATTGTTTTTTTCTCCCAAACTAGTATAAAAAGACATAAAAAAAAAAAAGCAGTGGAGCACCTCTTGAGGAACAAGATTACTTGATTTTTATTTTAATGCTTTTAGGAACTCTGTGCTTTATATAGAGGAAAGCTTTACGAAGAAGTCAGACAAACTAAACTTGTTTACTAGAAGCCTTTTTATTTAATCCTGAAGGAACTCATTCAACAAACTAATGGCAAGTAGTAATGGAAATTAAACTTGTGAGTCCCAATATGAGGTTGGGGAGTTACATGCTATTGCATTCACAGATTAGTATTTTTGCATGCTTCAATGTGAAGTGGTAAATAAAGAATGTAGTGCATTTTTACATACAGGAAGCTCTTGACTCTCAATGTGGTTATTTCTATTTGTATTTAAGGAGAAACAAACAAAAAAATTCAGAGTACACCTGAAAATTCAATCAGTGACCCTGGATTAGAAGATGGGAGAGAAAGAGGTTGGTCAATAATAAAAACTGATAAATCTAACAAAGGTAAAAAAATGCAAAAACAAGGAAATAAGCAAAGGATAATAAATAAAAGAAAATATGCTTCAAGGAATATACATGAAATGGGTTAAATTCCGAGAATAAGACAAATTTAAGATTAGTTTAAAAAACAAAAACCTTGTTATATAATACTAAAAATAAACCATAAAACAAAATGACAAAGACCCTCACACATTTTTTCCTACCAACCTAGCAGAATCATTACAATTTTGTATAGCAAATAATTTTCCTAAAAATATTATTTAAACATTTCATAATAAAAAATTAATATTACACCTGGACTTCAGAGGATGTCCCATCTTGTGCTAGGGCCAATAAAATGCTGACACTGGTCTTCAGATGTTGTCCTGATCCGATACCACCAACATAACGATGCAAACAGCCCAAAGCCAATGAATGCCCAGTTCTGGATACAACATCTCGAGCTGATTTCAACCTGGAAAAAATAAGTATTCTTAAGAGATTTCTTTTTTATTTCCCTATGGCAATAACAAGCTCATAAGCCACATGATAAAAGGGAGTTATTCGGGAAATCACAAAGATTACAATCATGATTACTTCTTTCACCACTCCCAAACAAGAGTTATTCAATTTAAAATGGTTGGCTTAGCCTGACCAGGCAGTGATGCAGTGGACAGAGCATCGGACTGGGACGCAGAGGACCCAGATTAGAAATCCCGAGGTCACTGGCTTGAGTGCAGGCTCACCAACTTGAGCATGGGACTATAGACATGACCCGTTGGTCAATGGCTTGAGCCTAAAGGTTGCTGGCTTGAAGCCCAAGGTTGCTGGGTTGAGCCCAAAGTCACTCAGTCTGCTGTAGCCCTGTGGTCAAGGCACATATGAGAAAGCAATCAATGAACAACTAAAGAGCCACAACTAAGAATTGATGTTTCTCATCTCTCTCCATTCCTGTCTGTCTGTCCCTATCTCTGTCTCTATCATTAAATAAATATGTAAATAAATAAATAAATAAAAATGGTTGGCTTGTGTATTGTGAAGAAGGGGGTCTGGTTTCATTAAAGTGGTACATTTCACTGAAAAGAAAATGTAAAGAGGTACCACAAAATCTCAGAACTACTGCCTCCCCCATCTCCCTCTCTGGTTAATGATTAGGATGTGTTTGATATAATTAGTACTCAAAATGCAGTAATAGTTAAAAATGTTTAATTTATCTAACTCAAGTATTGGTTCTTGACCACTCTTGATTTCAACTTCTCTACTTAACAATCAAACTGCATGTTACCATCTTAATCATACTTATTTGGAATCAAATCACTTTTTAATTAATTTTTTTTAATTTATTCATTTTTAGAGAGGAGAGAGACAGAGAGAAAGAAGGGAGGAGGAGCTGGAAGCATCAACTCCCGTATGTGCCTTGACCAGGCAAGCCCAGGGTTTCGAATCGGCGACCTCAGCATTTCCAGGTCGACGCTTTAGCCACTGTGCCACCACAGGTCAGGCCTTTAATTAATATTAAAGGAAATCCTTAACACCGAATGTTAACTTTATCCTCTGTATCAGGGATGATTGAAGAGATGATACATTTAGCAGCAGTTAGAAAAATAATGACTTATTTTAAAAAGTGAATAATTAACAGAAAGAATAATGGAGGGGGGTTGAGATAAAAGGATTTTAGAGCAGAGTACATATAACTGAGAGAAGCCTTATTAACAATCTTCTTGATTCCCTTATGTAATATTCAAAAGCAGAAACTAAAGCCCTCATCACACTGAAAGTACATACCATATTACAACTTAGCCAGATTCTAGAGTTTAATCAATTGTTGAAATAAAAATTCAGACCATTATGAAAAAAAGCACAAAATATTGTCACATGCTATACCATTTGGAAAACACACAGTCCAGTTAATTAATACTGATTACTAAAAAGACATCTTTGCCTATATGAAAAACTGACTTGTTTGTAAAGAGACCCACTTACTTGTCAAAGCTATATTGGGCCATTCTAGCAATAAAAGATGCTTCTCCAACCACCTGAGCCATTCTTCCAAGAGCTTCCCCTGCTGCACATCGTAAGATGGGATTTGGGTTGTCAAGAGCGCCCATAACCAGTGTCAAAGCGGATTTACGTACTTCTTCAGGTCCTAAAGTACTTTTGTTTTCAGCCAGGCCCTACAGTTATTATTTTTTAAAAGGCAAGTCATAATTCACATTAAATAACAGAAAAAAAATGTGCCACAATCTTTGTAAATATACATATATCTTAATATACATATTACTTTCTTAAGTCATCTTTTACAGGCATATACTATGACTAGAATCATTTCCTGTTAAATTGATGACAATTACTTTCCTAAACATGATTCAGAACATAATACATAACATAGTAATAGTTCAATTGACCCTAAAACCAACAATCTCTAGGAATGTCTCTATCCAAAGACTAATAATTAAAAATTGTTCTTATATATAAAGAACACTGTATTATTAAGTCAGCTGTTATTCAACTGACTGAAATTTATCATCATAACTTTATGGATGGCTTGAGAAGTATGAAACTTTGATTCATTCATATAAAAATTCCAGAGAAGATAATTATGTCACAAAGAATATATCCAATATATACCTACAGGTTAAAATGAGATAAAAATAATCAGTAACTGAATGTTGATATAATTTGTTCATCATTCTAACTGTTAATACCTCTGCTCTAGGCCCTGGCCGGTTGGCTCAGCGGTAGAGCGTCGGCCTGGCGTGTGGGGGACCCGGGTTCGATTCCCAGCCAGGGCACATAGGAGAAGCGCCCATTTGCTTCTCCACCCCACCCCCTCCTTCCTCTCTGTCTCTCTCTTCCCCTCCCGCAGCCAAGGCTCCATTGGAGCAAAGATGGCCCAGGCGCTGGGGATGGCTCCTTGGCCTCTGCCCCAGGCACTAGAGTGGCTCTAGTCGCGGCAGAGCGAAGCCCCGGAGGGGCAGAGCATCGCCCCCTGGTGGGCAGAGCGTCGCTCCTGGTGGGCGTGCCGGGTAGATCCTGGTCGGGCACATGCGGGAGTCTGTTTGACTGTCTCTCCCCGTTTCCAGCTTCAGAAAAATACAAAAAAAAAAAAAAAATGAATACCTCTGCTCTAGCTATACCTACTGTCCTGGAACTTCATTTACTCATTTGAGATAAAAACCCCAAGTACCGGTGCTTGAGGAAAACGTTCACTACAGCAGATGCATTAGTACGCATACCTATAAGAAAAGTACACTGTACAGCAATTTTACAGTTGATTCACTAGCTTTCCAACCACTGAGGAAGACCATGACCACCTCACTTCCTTTTTTAAAAAAATTCTGATGTTGGTATTGGTCAGTGGTTCCTAAATAAGTAATATATATACTAATAGTTATGTAAAAGCTACAAACCTACATTTCTATCAATGCCTATATACCCCTTCCCTGATGTTTACAAAACATGATTTAATTCATGCCTATTTAAATACTTGAACTTGTTGCCATTTTACTTTAAAACAGTACACCTTACAATAAATTTAGGGCTGAATAATATAAAGTTTTCAAATACATCATGAGAAGCTGCAGGCTGCATAGTAGCACATGAACTCTGAGAGAGGCAAAATAGTTATTATTTCACTTTATACGTGTAGGAACTGAGATTCAAAAAATGTTGAAAAACCTGCACAAGATTTAAACCAAGTGAGTAGCAAAACCAGAACACAATCTCTAAACGCAGAATTCTTTCAACTGTATAATATGGCCTCTCTTGATTTATGGTCAAAACCACAAATCAAATTTAAGCTTTATCTCATTAACCTTCTATAGAATATCAGATTTCATTAGTCAGACATTTTTGAAAATTCTGAAAGAACTACTGGCGTTTGTAAAACATCTGTGGGCTCAAATCGAAAGATTATTACTAAAATATAAAATATTTAATTACAATGAGCTGAATAAAATTTCTAGTAATTTAAACATAAAAACACAGGTATCCAATGATATACATTTAAACACCATAATAGTCTAGATATGCCTGCCTTGTTAAGGAATTAATTAAAATCTTAGTTCAAAATATTTCATATGTTTTAAAAGTAAATACCTTTAAGGCACTAAGAACAGCAGTAAAAATATTAAGCTGCACAGCCTGTTGGCGGACACCTTTGGCTTGTTTAACACATTCAGCAAAGTGATCTAACATCTGCAGTCTATAAAAGTAGAATGAAGATCCCGTTAACAAAACTTTTAATTCAAATATGGCTCAAAAATTAGAGGTAAGAAGAGTAGGAGCTAATTGTTCAACAAATAATGCCTCAAGTTATTTCATTTCTAGCTCATTCCCCCAGCTGGTCCAAACCAGATGTTCTCCTCCTGAATTAATCTATGGACACGTGGTTGTCAACTAGAACAAGAAAAGAGATAGAATATTATGTTTCGATTAGGAAAATAAGGTCATAATTTCAGTGGCCTTTATCATTAACACCAGCATCCAACAACGTTTCTGGCATATAGAAAGTGCTCAAGGTTTTCTTGAATAGAATAACAATCATTAATTATACATCTGTGTGGAAGACTTTTAAGTTGGAAATAAAAGATTGTGGCAATAATCTTTTAAAAAAACATTCTCAAATAGAAGAAAACAGTACCTCATATCCTATCCTTGAAAATTCATAGGAAGCTTTTTTAAAAGATGTACTTTGGTCAATTTTTTTTTAATGTAAAAAATTAGAAGTAAATTGATTTTTTTATTATTTAAAATTTTTTAAATGAGACAGTTAACAAAAATAAGTCTCAGTCATTAGAGAGTCTTCTGATAAAAGAGAATGAGATCACTTCAGATTCTTCTAAAAAGAAATGGGTTTGGGCAAAGACATTCAGGGAAGTTGGATTTAGTTCTAAAGTAACTATGACCTAAAGTAGGAAATCAAAATTGCCCTAAGGTCACTAGAAAGATTTAAGATTAATTTACTACAGGACATGGGTCTCAGGTCATTGCTTCCAGGACATAGATTAAGAAGACACACAGGGTATCCAACATTATTGTTAAGCATCAAATGCATAACTTTTTTAAAAAGCTTATTAAAAACTTTTTCTTACAAAATACTCATTTAATATAATTTGAAAGCTATTAACAAAAAGTCATTACCCAGAAATAATCAGTTACCCTTGGGTACATTCATTTTCTTCTAAGTCTTTTTCTTATGTATACACACATGTACTTGTATGCACATGTACATTTGTATGTATTTCACAATACCAAACTGAGATTACTTCTTGCCCTTTATTTTTTAAATATTGCATAATGAGCATATTCTGATATCAAAATATCATCTCTGTAAAAAAGTATTTCATGGCCTTGGCCAGTTGGCTTAGTGGTAGAGCATCAGCCCTGCGTGTGGGAGTCCCAGGTTCGATTCCCAGTCAGGGCACACAGGAGAAGCGCCCACCTGCTTCTCCACCTCTCTCCCTCTCCTTCCTCTCTGTCTCTCTCTTCCCCTCCCGCAGCCAAGGCTCCACTGGAGCAAAGTTGGCCTGGGCACTGAGGATGGCTCCATGGCCTCTGCCTCAGGCGCTACAATGCTTCTGGTTGCAACGCCCCAGATGGGCAGAGCATCGGCCCCTAGGGGGCATGCCAGGTGGATCTCGGTCAGGCACTTGCAGGAGTCTGTCTTTCTGCTTCCTCACTTCTCACTTCAAAAAAAAAAAAAAAAGGTATTTCAGCCTGTAAACCTGCCATAATGTATTCCTCATTCCTCCACCACTGATATTTGTTACTTACTGTAATTTAATAGAATTTATTTATGTACATATCTCCTTGTTCAACAAAGGTGATTGACTAAAATTAAGATATTCCTGGGTTCTAATTATTGCTCTTATAGCTAGCTGCATTACTTTGGGCAAATCATAAAGTCTTAGACCTGGATTTCCTTAGATTTACAACAGGAACCTTAAAGCAGATAGTTCATAGGATTTCTTCACATTTAATGTTCTTTTTTTTTAATTGGTATCTTTTTTATTATTATTATTATTTATGTATTCATTTTAGAGAGAAGAGAGACAGAGAGAGAGAAGGGGGGAGGAGCAGGAAGCATCAACTCCCATATGTGCCTTGACCAGGCAAGCCCAGGGCCTTGAACCGGTGACCTCAGCATTCCAGGTCGACGCCTGATCCACCGTGCCACCACAGGTCAGGCACATTTAATGTTCTTTAACATTTATATGACAACCAAATGTTCTTTAAGATATCTGTGTAAAATGATATTTCATATTTAAAAATTTCTACTGAAATGAAAAAGCAATTAACCAAGTAACGTACACATTTAAAAATATAACATTTGTGTAATCGTTTACATATTATGTTTTTAAGGCATATTTTATAAAATAAGTTATCTGTGAAAACCTTGCATTAATTCATTTTCCATCTTCTTTTTGGAAAAATGACCATATATATATATTTTTAAATGCCTAATAAACTTAGGGATAGGATCTGTGGATGTAGCTTAAAGCTAACCAAAAAGGTCCTATAGAAAAAGAATCAGTTACTTTAGTCTCCTAAGTCCTTAGACTTGGATCATCTGACTGACAAATGTAATTGGGGAGCAGTTCTTCAGTAACAAGAACAAGACTTATCAAATTGATGTCCCTAATTAAAGAACGCTATAGTCAAAGCCTACTTATAAAATGGCAAACAAACTTGTATTATAACAGATACCAGATACTAGTCCACAGGGCCAAATCTTTAAAAAAGTTTCAAATTATGTAGAATTTTTTGCATGAAAATTTTTTATCATGTATGTGACCTTCTTTTATTAAATGTATAAAGCTTATTGTTCAAGTAGTAATATACCTTATTGTAGAGCTAATTGGGGTGGGAAAATCTACCATGTGGATATTATTTATATTTAACTAACCGGTGTTTATAAGAAACATGAGGAAACACTACACCAAAAAGAGCCACGGAAGCATCAATGACAGAAACTCCAAGAGGGAGGGGACCAGGCACAGCTTCCCCAGCAGGTATCCGTAAGTAAATGGAAGACGGGTCATGCTCCAGAGCCCCACTCCCAGACGCACTGTTTGGCTGCAGCTGCAAAACAACAACAGAAAGATCATACAAAATCTACTTTAGGAAATTCACTTACTAAAAATTGGGCGTGAAGAATAGAACAGGTGAGGAAGGAGAAAACAAATAAACAAAAAAACCCCAGAACGACTGAATCTAAAAAATTTTAGACAGATAAAAATGTAATTTGGCCATTAAAAAAAGCCAACAATAACACCTTTTGTAATTTTAAGAAAATGATTGTCCATTCTAAAACAGTATTATGTTAGCCATCTTTAAATGTGTAAGCAAAGTAATATCAGAAAAAACTTAAACCCACCAATATTTCTTTAGAAGAGGCTTTAGTAACTCTTTTTTAAAAGTACATAAGAGGTAACATATTCAGTGGCCAAAAGGTTCTAAATGCTCAACATACTAACTCCCATTCCTCTCCAAAAAGCCAGCTGAAAGTGGTATTTGCCACAGACACCACTGGGTATCTAAATACAAAGAATACTGAATAAAGAGAATTAGCCAGATTCTAACTATTGCTGTTTACCTGTTTTCACTATTTATCCATCAGCAGGAAGCCATCTTTATTTATTTATTTTTTAAATTTCTTTTACAGAGAGAGAGAGTCAGAGAGAGGGATAGATAGGGACAGGCAGGAACGAAGAGAGATGAGAAGCATCAATCATCAGTTTTTTGTTGCAATACCTTAGTTGTTCATTGATTGCTTTCTCATTATGTGCCTTGACCGCGGGCCTTCGGCAGACCAAGTGACCCCTTGCTCAAGCCAGCGACCTTGGGTCCAAGCTGGTGAGTTTTGCTCAAACCAGATGAGCCCGCACTCAAGCTGGCGACCTCGGGGTCTCGAACCTGGGTCCTACGCATCCCAGTCCGATGCTCTATCCACTGTGCAACCGCCTGGTCAGGCAGGAAGCCATCTTTAAAAGTCTAAGAAAGCTCAATGAAAGTTAAACCTTGGTTTACCACATTTCCTTTTTAAAAAATAATATGTAATAGTATCATGGTTTTCAATTAAGCAAGTATTTCAGTTCCCTGCATGGTTTATTTACTACCTGGTCTTCAATTGACTTATGATCAGTTTCTTGAAGCCAGGAGCCAAGAAGAACACTGTCATCATAATGACAGAGGGACCTGAGAAGGGAAGTGGTTGTATTGGCTGAATTGTCTGTCAAAGTGAATTCTGCCACCAGTTCTCTAAGAAGTGCGTTGAAAGATCCTAAAAAACAGAACTTCAGATCAGATTAAGAAGAATAATTTTTATGTAAATTACAATGTGTCCACAAAGAGCAGCAACAAGTTCAACAGAAATAAAATAATTGAGTTATTTCCTATGAAAATGTATATTAAATATTTCATTGCTGTTTAATATATAATAAGGGCACTTCATTTTTTACTGTTGTATTGTGCCTTTTAACCCAATTATTTAAAAAAACCAAAAACCTGAAATAAAATAAAAATTATTTGTTTTAAATATATTAAATAGGACATGATTATCATTTTATTAATTACCCAATGATATACAAACACTGAACCAGAGCATATCAAAATTCTTGGGCATGGTTGATCTGGAAACAAATCAATGACTTATTTTAACATTAACATTTATATAATATTTATATTTAATTTCTGCAAAGTTCATTACTCTTCTACCTCCAGGTTTCTAAATTATTGGCTATATTTAATGCATATAAAGCAGTTTAGACAATACAACCTTCCTAAACTGAGTCATGAAGAAGCAGAAAGCCTAAACAGACCAATCAGCAGGGAGGAAATAGAAAAAACTATTAAAAACCTCCCCAAAAATAAAAGTCCAGGCCCAGACGGTTATACTAGTGAATTCTATCAAACATTCAAAGAAGACTTGGTTCCTATTCTACTCAAAGTCTTCCAAAAAATTGAAGAAGAAGCAATACTTCCAAACACATTTTATGAGGCCAACATAACCCTCATACCAAAACCTGGCAAGGATGGCACAAAGAAAGAAAACTACACACAAATATCTCTAATGAATACAGATGCTAAAATACTAAACAAAATACTGGCAAACTGAATACAACAACATATTAAAAAAATAATACATTATGATCAAGTGGGATTCATCCCAGAATCTCAAGGATGGTTCAACATACGTAAAACGGTTAACGTAATACACCATATCAACAAAACAAAGAACAAAAACCACATGATCTTATCAATAGACGCAGAAAAGGCTTTCGATAAAATACAACACAATTTTATGTTTAAGACTCTCAACAAAATGGGTATAGAAGGAAAATATCTCAACATGATAAAGGCCATATATGATAAACCATCAGCCAACATCATATTAAATGGCGTAAAACTGAGGACTTTCCACCTTAAATCAGGAACAAGACAGGGTTGTCCACTCTCTCCACTCTTATTTAACGTGGTGCTAGAAGTTCTGGCCAGAGCAATCAGACAAGACAAAGAAATAAAAGGCATCCATATCGGAAAAGAAGAAGTAAAGGTATCACTTTTTGCTGATGATATGATCCTATACATCAAAAACCCAAAGGACTCCACAAAAAGATTACTAGAAACAATAAGCCAATACAGTAAGGTCGCAGGATACAAAATTAACATACAAAAGTCCATAGCCTTTCTATATGCCAACAATGAAATATTAGAAAACGAACTCAAAAAAATAATCCCCTTCACGATTGCAACAAAAAAAAATAAAATACCTAGGAATAAACATAACAAAGAATGTAAAGGACTTATATAAAGAAAACTACAAGGCATTGCTAAGAGAAATAGAAAAAGACACAATGAGATGGAAAAATATTCCTTGTTCTTGGATAGGAAGAATAAATATAATTAAATATATTTAAATATTTTTAATTTTTTTTAAATTTATATTTAAATTTAAATTTTTTTTAAAATAAAAATTTAAAATAAAATAAATTTAAAATAAAATAAAAAATAAAATATTTTTTAAAATAAAATTTAAAATAAAAAATTTAAATTTTTTTTAAAATTATATTTTAAAATAAATTTAAAATATAATTAAAATGGCCGTATTACCCAAAGTAATATATAAATTTAATGCAATTCCCATCAAAATTCCTATGCCATTTTTTAAAGAAATGGAACAAAAAATCATCAGATTTATATGGAACTATAAAAAACCCCGAATAGCCAAAGCAATCCTAAGGAAAAAGAATGAAGCTGAGGGCATAACAATACCTGACTTCAAACTATATTATAGGGCCACAATAATCAAAATTGCATGGTATTGGCAGAAAAATAGACACTCAGACCAATGGAACAGAATAGAAAGCCCAGAAATAAAACCACATATATATGGTCAAATAATCTTTGATAAAGGGGCCAACAACACAAAGTGGAGAAAAGAAAGCCTCTTCAACAAATGGTGTTGGGAAAACTGGAAGGCCACATGCAAAAGAATGAAACTCGACTACAGCCTGTCCCCGTATACTAAAATTAATTCAAAATGGATCAAAGACCTAAATATAAGATCTGAAACAATAAAGTACATAGAAGAAGACATAGGTACTAAACTCATGGACCTGGGTTTTAAAGAACATTTTATGAACTTGACTCCAATGGCAAGAGAAGTGAAGGCAAAGATAAATGAATGGGACTACATCAGAATAAAAAGTTTTTGCTCAGCAAGAGAAACTGACAACAAAATAAACAGACAGTCAACTAAATGGGAACTGAAATTTTCAAACAACAGCTCAGATAAGGGCCTAATATCCAAAATTTACAAAGAACTCATAAAACTCAACAACAAACAAACAATCCAATAAAAAAATGGGAAGAGGACATGAACAGACACTTCTCCCAGGAAGAAATACAAATGGCCAACAGATATATGAAAAGATGCTCAGCTTCATTAGTTATTAGAGAAATGCAAATCAAAACTGCAATGAGATACCACCTCACCCCTGTTAGATTAGCTATTATCAACAAGACGGGTAATAGCAAATGTTGGAGAGGCTGTGGAGAAAAAGGAACCCTCATACACTGTCGGTGGGAATGTAAAGTAGTACAACCGTTATGGAGGAAAGTATGGTAGTTCCTCAAAAAACTGCAAATAGAACTACCTTATGACCCAGCAATCCCTCTACTGGGTATATACCCCCAAAACCTCAGAATCATTGATACGTAAAGACACATGTAGCCCCATATTCATTGCAGCACTGTTCACAGTGGCCAAGACATGGAAACAACCAAAAAGCCCTTCAATAGAAGACTGGATAAAGAAGATGTGGCACATATACACTATGGAATACTACTCAGCCATAAGAAATGGTGACATCAGATCATTTACAGCAAAATGGTGGGATCTTGATAACATTATACGGAGTGAAATAAGTAAATCAGAAAAAAACAAGAACTACATGATTCCATACATTGGTGGAACATAAAAACGAGACTAAGAGACATGGACAAGAGAGCGGTGGTTACCAGGGGTGGGGGGAGGGAGGACGCAGGAGGGAAGGAGGGAGAGAGTTGGGAGGGGGAGGGGCACAGAGAAAACTAGATAGAGGGTGATGGAGGACAATCTGACTCTGGGTGAGGGGTATGCAACATAACTTAATGACAAGATAACCTAGACATGTTTTCTTTGAATATATGTACCCTGAATTATTAATGTCATCCCATTAATATTAATAAAAATTAAAAAAAAATAAATAAAGCAGTTTAGGATAGTTATTAAAAGCACAGACTTTAAAGATGAACCAGCTGGATTTAAATCTAATCTCTCACTTACTAGCTTTCAGACTTGGACAAGTTCCATTATCTATCTGTACCCAATTCTTCACTTATTAAATACAGATCATCACCTCATAAGGTCAGAGTCAAAGATGTTAATACATATAAAGGGTTTAGAAAGGGGCCAGATCCTTGCCAGACAGCTCAGTTGATTAGACTGATTTTCAACCTTTATTTCTCACGCACTCATAAACTAATTACTAAAGAAAAAAGGGGGCCCTGGCCAGTTGGCTCAGTGGTAGAGCATCGGCCTGGCGTGCAGAAGTCCCGGGTTCGATTCCCAGCAAAGGGAATACAGGAGAAGCGCCCATCTGCTTCTCCACCCCTCCCCCTCTCCTTCCTCTCTGTCTCTCTCTTCCCCTACCGCAGCAGAGGCTCCATTGGAGCAAAGATGGCCCGGGCGCTGGGGATGGCTCCTTGGCCTCTGCCCCAGGTGCTAGAGTGGCTCTGGTCGCAAAAGAGCGACGCCCCAGAGGGGCAGAGCATCGCCCCCTGGTGGGCAGAGCATCACCCCCTGGTGTGCAGAGCGTCGCCCCCTGGTGGGCGTGCCGGGTGGATCCCAGTCCCGCACATGCGGGAGTCTGTCTGAATGTCTCTCCCCGTTTCCGGCTTCAGAAAAATACAAAAAAAAAGAAAAAGAAAAGGGGCCCTGACCTCTTCTTCTTTAGTAACTAATTTATTTGTGCCATGAGATGAAAATGGTTGTATTTAGTTAGGGGCACTGACCTTAGTAATTAGTGTGTGTTTGTGCCATGAAAAAAAAGGTTGAAAATATGCAAAGGTTGCTAGTTTGATCCCCGATCAGGGCATAAATAGAAAGAGATCGATACTTCCCTCTTTCTCTCTCATATCAGTAAATAAAATTTTTTTTAAAGAAAAAAAAGAAAGGGGCCTGGAACACAGTAAGTGCTATGTTCACAGCACAGGAAAGGAAAATGGCTGCCTCCCCTTTCAGAGTGAGTCAGTTGGAGAGCCGCGGTGAAAGCTCTGTAATAGTGTTGAGAACTGGAAAGGCACATTGAAACACTTCTATCAGTATCGTAAATTTTATTTACCTTCATAAGTTTTTGGAGGTAATAAAGCCAAGATATCGTAAAGTCTTAAACGGACCATTGCGGCACTGGCTTTCAGGTGAGCTCCATGAGCTTTAATTACAGATGGAATGCTAAAATACCAAAAACACAGTTAGTTATCACCTGCTTAGGATAAGTATTACTTATAACCATTTTTTTCAGCGATGTATCAATGTAATGACAAATTGACAATACTTCGTTAAGTATTATAATTTCATTTTAATTCACTTTGTGACCTTTACTAGTAACAGAAACACTATAAAGTACAATTTTATTTCAATACATATCATTACTGCATTTTTTAATTTATTTTTTTTCTTTTTATTGAATTTATTGGGGTAACACTGGTTAACAAAAATATACAGGTTTCAGGTGCAAAATTCTACAACACATCTCTGTACACCATATTGTGTGTTCACCACCCCAAGCCAAGTCTCTATGTTACCATTTAACTCTCCCATACCCTCTCTCACTTAAAAAAAAGTCACTTGATAAAAATAAAATTTTATATGTTTCCTATATGATACTAGAGGGAAATACAAACTATAACCATTTATCAATATATAAAATTTGATAGTGTTTGTCCTAATTGCTTACTTACTGTGACATCATAGTCATGGCACATTCAATAGGGGTCATCAATTTTCTAATCACATCTTCCGTTAGGAGTTCAGGACAGTGGGCAACAAAACTTCTCATTGCTAGATAAAAATTGTAAAAGGACAAATTTAGAGCAGTCTTTGTGAGGATGAATAAATTATAAAAGGGATCTACAATTCTTATTATAAAATATAAGGTTCTAAAACCAGGACAAATCGAAAGAAGAACCAATTGCAACTGTAGAGAGAGTCATTAGGAAAGGCTAGAAGAAGGGTGGGCAGCCGAAATGGAGGGAGGAAAGCTGTCTGTTAGGGAGACTTCCATGAGTAGGAATTTAGAGATCTATCACACTACATGAACCTAGATGACTACAAAGCAAGCAGTCTCAAGACAGAACCAAGAGCAGACACAATGGCCCAGTGAAAAGGAATACTTTTATTGTCTCTTTAGCAATAGAGCTAAGACTAAAACAGCTCTTAGATGTGCAGGAACAAAACTGCCACCTTGCCCTGCCACTCTTATGGTTACAATTGACTCTCACGGTTCAAAAAGAAGCACTGTTGACCCTAAGAT
Source organism: Saccopteryx bilineata (assembly GCF_036850765.1). Lineage (NCBI taxonomy): Eukaryota > Metazoa > Chordata > Mammalia > Chiroptera > Emballonuridae > Saccopteryx > Saccopteryx bilineata. The sequence continues at coordinate 94,208,741 of NC_089492.1, forward strand.
AAAGCAAGAAAGAACAGGGTCACCCAGTGAAATTATAGTTCCCAAGTGAAATAAAACTTGAGCCATTCCTGTAAGTTTCTGACTCCTGAACAAAAAATAACTTTATTCATAATTTTTGTAATGCCGATGTCTGAAAAATGTATCAACATTTGTAGATTTGACAATGACGGGAGGAAATGTCTGTCTGTGCATTATAGAAAGATGAAGTGCAAATTCAATAAACCTGGTAATCCTGAGTTTCTTTTTCCTTTAAATACCCACTGGGTTTTTTACATGGTGATCCAATGCTCCCCTGACAGGTGGAAGAAGACAAAACTGGGAAGAGGCCTGCGTTTTAGCTCCTAACTCACCCTCCTTCTCAGTCTGTTTCATTTTTATTACATAATTAACAAACTGGTGTAGATGATAAAGTTTCTTTCTAAATCTACAATTAAAAGGTCTACAAACTTTTAATCTATATTCAGCTTATACATAAGTTTATATTATAAACTCATCACTATTTTTAAAAATTTGAGGCCCTGGCCGGTTGTCTCAGTAGTAGAGTGTCGGCCTGGCATGTGGAAGTCCCAGGTTTGATTCCTGGATTCCTGTTCAGGGTACACAGGAGAAGTGACCATCTGCTTCTCCAGCCTTCCCTTTTCTATCTCCCACACCCCCTAGTCATAGCTCATTTGAGCAAGTTGACCCTGGGCACTGAGGATGGCACCATGGCCTCACCTCAGGTGCTAAAATAGCTTGGTTGCTGAGCAACAGAGCAACGGCCCCAGATGGGCAGAGCATCGCCCCTAGTGGACTTGCCAGGTGGATCCTGGTCAGGGTGCATGTGGGAATCTGTCATTCTGCCTCCTTGCCTCTCACTTAATAAATAAATATATATATATTTGAAGTAGTTATTTTCCTTCACAAAAATTTTAGTAATAAAATAATATTCCAAAAGTGCATCCCTTTCAGTTATTACCACATAAAGCTCCAGCACGGCCTTCCAATGTAACCTGCCAGGTAAAGGAATCGCCTCGGGCCTTCTCAGCCTCCAACTCCTTCAAAGAACGAGGGAAAACATTTCGCCACAGTAACAACATCTTTGGCAGATGGTAGCGAACGACAGATGGTCCTAACCAAGAAAAGGGGAATGTAAAACCATAAAACCATACATATATACATGTATACATACATTACAATAGAAAATTTTTAAAAAGAGCCCCACACAAGCTTTAACAATAGCTAACATTTCACTCTATCTTTACCTCTAATATTAACATTTTCAAAATGTTTCTTATTCGGAAGATAAAATGTATATCTATTAAAGCATAAAAACATCACCTAATAAGTGCCAATATTTTTAGCATGTAAACATAAAACAAATCCATGAAAAGTAGTCTAAAACAAATCACCCAAATATACTCAGAATGGTGAATTACTATCAGTGAAAAAATATATCTGGAACACATTTTATGTCTTTTCTATAAATATATGTACATAAACATATATACGCACTCTTACACATATACATATTTGATATATAAATTCCTCTTCGGTGGGGGGGCAATTTATATGGTTTAGTTCCATAGAGGAGCGATATATTTAGAACTAGGAACCTATATCACTTAATATACTTAACATAAATTTCTAGAAAAGAGTTACCACCTTTTATTTTCTTTAGAAAACTAGGTCAAAGCATAATTCAAAAAGGCAGATGTTTAAAGTGGGAAGTCTGTACACACACAAACTGTAAACATATTTTTTACAGAAGTTAAACATGTGAACTTAAAGGTGGACATACCTCATCACAATAACATGTCTTTCTGTTCTATGTACAATGCTATACTTTCCCTACCTCTCAGATTTATCACAGCTCTTCAGAAAGTAAAGCACATAAGAATACCTGCAAGAAAGTATCACCAACAATACCATTTAAATGTGACTAAATTATGTCACTGCCCTTTCCTTTGGGGAAGAAATGTGCCCACCATACTCTTACCTCTTTTGAGTAATAGTAAGCTAATCACTTAGACCTTGGCTATCCTTCTGATGACAAAGGCAAAACTTTGTTACCAATTTTCTCATTAAATGCTCTCAAGCAGAAATTGTGAAAAAAGAGAAATGCATGCCCAACTGATAGGAAAAACATCTTTACCATTCTATAATCTCATTCAAGGTCTAGAATGTGAAGTTTAATACATTTAAATTACATTTTCTTTATTGTCTACCAACAGTAATAGAATAAGACAAAAATCCTACTCTAATATAATTATACCTAAAGTCATAAGTGCTCCAAGTAAAAGCCATCCAGCTTGGGTGCGCTGTAAAGACAGCCTGCTATTTTGGGCAGCAGTTCGTAAAAGATCTTCAGCAATACTAACTACCATCTGCAAAAAAAAAGTGGAAAAAATCAAAATAGAAAATACATAGCTAATATACTTTATTAAAACACAAGTTGTCCTTTTCTGTAGTTGCTGTTAACATGCTTTTAAAGAGCTAAGACCCAGAGCAGCAGTGGTTAAGAGTGAGCTCTAGGGCCAGACTGCCTGTGTTCTTATCCCAGCTTTGTTGTTTCCCGTTTTCTGACCTGGGACAAGCTAACCTCCGTGCCTCAGGTCGCTCACTGAAAAAACAGGGATAAGAGAAGTATCTACTTCACTCTTCCAGGGATGAAATAAGTAAATGTAGCAAAGTGCTCAGAACAGTGTTGGTCCATGTAGCTCTGTAACAAACACGATTATTATTGGCACTATTATCCTATATTCATTTGTTGAAGTCCTATTATGCAACTGCTGCTAAGCTAATATTACGGTGTTCATAGTCTTAGAGAAGACACAGAAAAAATGGGAAGCAACAAGCAGTACATGAATAAATGACAAATAGTAGTAGAGAGGTGCTGGTGCTCAGAAAGGCTATCAAAGACTGTACAGTTTCTTTTTAAAATTTTTCTTTATTGATTTTAGAGGGAAAAGGGAGAGAGAGAGAGAAAAGCATTGGATTGTTGTTGCATTTATTTACGCATTTATTGCTTGATTCTTGTATGTGCCTGACCAGGGATTAAATCCACAACCTTAGTGTATCGGATGCCCCTCTAATCAGTTCAACTACCCAGCCAGGTCCAAGACTGAATAGTTTTGAAGAGATTTCATGAAAGTGATGGAACTTGAATTGGTGAACAAACAAGAAGGGAATGAGATTCTATTGTACGAGATTAGCATGAGGAAAGGCATGGGGGCTGAAGAAAGCAGGACAACTGGTTTGACTTTAGAGCAGTGAGAAATTAGAATGAACGAGTAGAATGAATGTAAATTATGAAGGTACCAGCTTACCAGACAAAGGCAATTATATTTTATTCTGTTGAGTACCAGGTAGCTCCTAAGGGTCTCTGAATAAATGTGAAATATGACAGTTGTATGGAAGGGACAGGAGAAAAGATTTCAAGGACAATCAGAGAGGAGACAAGTGTATGACACAGGGAGCTAGAAGCCCAGATACAGTGGCAGCTATGGAATTCACAGGAATGAATGAACATGGGCCTAATGACCCAGAAAAAAAAAGAAGTTAAAATCTAGCCCTAATCTGCCTATGTAAAGTATCAAATAATATTTATAGATTTATTCAATATTCTGAGAAGAAAACCATGATGGTAGTAGGAGTGCAGTAGAAAGAAAATGAAAGAAAAGTAACTGATTCATAAAAACTTCAACTTTAATTATTATCAAAATGCTAAATATGGGCAATAGCTTATTCTCCTGACATTTTTAATATATACATAGCAGTGTGAATTTTTATTTCTAAAAGCTGATAGAAAAGCTCTGATTTCTAAATAACAGTAATTAGGATTTTTTCCCCTCTGAAATCAATTATAAAGTGATACTATGCCTAAACAAAATCTATTTATTATTCTTATGTCAGAATTAAATACCAAATTTTAATTAGGGTCTGTCAACTCCACATTATCAGAACACTTTCATATTACCATAGTAAAAGTGGTGTCTGTCTTCTGATCACCAAGTTCAACTTTAAAAACAGAAGGTGTATCAGTAAAGACTAAAGCACTAATGATAACATTTGCAATTTTAGGATCTCTGTCCTACCTTTCCCTTGGCATGAGGAATGCCCAATGGACACTGATGAACTCCACCTAACAAGGCAGCCATTGCAAAACTGTATCCACTAACAGCTTCCGGTGAAGTTTTCAAGTTGTTGAGTCGTTCTGCACACCTGTCTAGGAATGGTGTCAGCTGGAAAGGTAACGCCACAGCCACGCAGCGCAGACACCACGCAGCAGCAAGCCGCGCAGCCATACTCGGATGAAGCAGCACAGAAGTCACAGTCTCCAAAAGTCCTAAAAAAGTAATACTCAAAATATTACTCTGTGATGCCTGACCTGTGGTAGCGCAGTGGCTAGTGCATCCACCTGGAATGCTGAGGCTGTTGTTTTGAAACCCCAGGCTTGCCCTGTCAAGGCACATATGAGAAGCAATACTTCTTGCTTCCCTCCTACTCTCTCTCTCCTGTCTCTGTAAATTCAAGAAATAAAATCTTAAAAAAAATAAAATTACATTTTAATGAGGCCAAACAATTTCATGAACTAAAAGACTATGTACAACACAATCAGTCAAATCGTGATCATTATGCCCTGGCCAGATAGCTTGGTTGGTTAGATCATCCCAAAGCACAGAGGTCGCCAATTTGCCAGTTCGATCTCCGGTTGGGACGCTTACAGGAACAAATAGGATTCTTATCTCTGTCTCTCTCTCTGTCTCTCTCTCTCTCTCCCGTCTTCTCTCATTAAAATCAGTAAATAAATGTTTAAAAAAGTAAAAAATAGGCCCTAGCCAGTTGGCTCAGCGGTAGAGTGTCAGCCCAGCATGTGGAAGTCCCAGGTTCGATTCCCAGCCAGGGCACACAGGAGAAGCACCCATCTGCTTCTCCACCCCTCCCCCTCTCTTTCCTCTCTCTCTCTCCCCCTCCCGCAGCCAAAACTCCATTGGAGCAAAGTTGGCCCGGGTGCTAAAATAAAATCAAGTCATGATAATTATGGTTTCACAAAGATACTTTCAGGACTTGTCTAAAACAGATGCGTTGCCTCAAATAGCAGAATATTCTAAATGAACACTTCCTACAAAGAACATAGTATTACTATATTCAATAAAATATAACTGCCTGACCAGGCAGTGGTGCAGTGGATAGAGCGTTGGACTGGGATGCAGAGGACCCAGGTTCGAGACCCTGAGGTCGCCAGCTTGAGCGCAGGCTCATCTGGTTTGAGGCAAAAAAGAGCTCACCAGCTTGAACCCAAGGTCGCTGGCTCCAGCAAGGGGTTACTCGGTCTGCTGAAGGCCCACGGTCAAGGCACATATGAGAAAGCAATCAATGAACAACTCAGGTGTTGCAACACACAATGAAAAACTAATGATTGATGCTTCTCATCTCTCCGTTCCTGTCTGTCTGTCCCTGTCTATCCCTCTCTCTGACACTGTCTCTGTAAAAAAAATAAAAAAATAAAAATAAATAAAATATTGATATAACTATTGATATAAAATTAAATGAAAGTAGTCAACAAATTTTAGTCAAAAACTACTGTGACTTTTTTGATTTGTCTCCCAAAACTGTATTTCACCATTTAATTCTAGACTATCAAAGTGATTTTAACAAAACTCAACTTTTAACAAATGATCTTAACTGCTAATTTGATGACCAGCAACTAATTGGGACTTAAATAACAATGACACCTATGACTTTGAAAAATAGTGAAGAAACATTTCAGCAAGTAAGGGGATATCACACCTATGGACGCTTCCTGAATAAGCGGGGACGCCGTGGCGTTCAGGCTCTGCACCAGGCTCCCGAGCTCCTGGAGGGCGCAGACCATCACGTGCTGGCTGGCGGCGATGTCTGCTGCTCCAGATTTGTTCTCACCACTGGTATCGTTCACTACTGCTTCTGCAAACACAAAGTCATGTACTTTGAGCGTGGATTAAACTGTGATGTAATTTGCTTACTCTACACAACTATGTTCTTAAGTCATTCCAGTTGATGCCTGAGTGTTGAAATTCTGTAGGCAGTTATTTCTCAGCAGAAAACCTGTGTAACTAATAGTGAAGGAACCTAAAAACAGTTGAATGACTTCATGCATGTAGCTCATTATTCTAGTCCCACCATTTGGCAGTGTTTCTGTCACTCAAACATTTCTCCACTGAACCAGTGTATAAATATTCCCTAAATTGTAACTCCAGGCTATATTGCTATTTTAACATATCTCAAGACCTATTACTCATTAATGTAAACACCTTTTAATTCACAATTTATCATTTTCAATTAGACCTGTATATTTAAAAAAAGGTTCACTAAGTTAGGTATAAACAACAAAAACTATAACTACCATATTTCCCCATGTATAAGACACTCCCATGTATAAGATGTACCTTAATTTTGGAGCCCAAAATTTTAAAAACAGACAAGTGAGAAAAAGTAGGAAATGAATGTAAAACAATCTACAACCACTGTATAAGATGCTCTCAGTTTTTAGATCCCAAATTTTTCAAAAAAGGGCACATCTTATACATGGGGAAAGACGGTAAACTGCTTATAAATGTATTTTTATTAAATTTATAAAACAATACATATTCTCTAAATATAAATTACTAATTATTATACATTAATTACATTCTTATTTCTTTTTTTTTTTTTTCTTCTGAAACTGGAAACGGGGAGAGACAGTCAGACAGACTCCCGCATGCGCCCGACCGGGATCCACCCGGCACGCCCTGGGGGCGACGCTCCGCCCACCAGGGGGCGACGCTCCGCCCCTCCGGGGGGTCGCTCTGCGGCGACCAGAGCCACTCTAGCGCCTGGGGCAGAGGCCAAGGAGCCACCCCAGCGCCCGGGCTATCCCCGCCCCAACGGGGCCTTGACTGCGGGAGGGGAAGAGAGAGACAGAGAGGAAGGAGGGGGTGGGGGGTGGAGAAGCAAATGGGCGCCCCTCCTGTGTGCCCTGGCCGGGAATCGAACCCGGGTCCCCCGCACACCAGGCCGACGCTCTACCGCTGAGCCAACTGGCCAGGGCCACATTCTTATTTCTAAAGACCTCTATTAGGCAATATAATTTGCCTGATTGAAGTTAATGTAATTTCCAACAGTGATAAAACTAAACTGTCTTATAGAATTTACATCTTGCTTTGTTTTAATTTCCTAATTGGACTGTAATCTCCATGAAGCTGGGAACTTTTATCTCACTCATTACTCAAATCTTAAATTATTGCTTTCGAATCTCGATTCCCAATAACTATTTGTTAAACTAAAATATTTTAAAAATAGATACTTCTTAGAAAAGGATTTTTTAAAATTATGGATTACTGAGGTTTCATAATGTATCCTATAGTGAGCTAATAGCCACCTGTAATTGTTCTACTCTAGGTCTTCATATTAAGCCTATTACGGGAGAAAAAATCCCCAACACCATACCTTTTTAACTCACTAGCAGTGCTCCCATCTCTGGCTCTTGTTCCACTAAATACAATAGTAATTTTTTAATTTGTCCCCTCATTTTCCTGTTTCCCTCTTATTCCTCTCATCATAACTCTTAGTCAACCAACACCTAAAAGCAAATTATTTTATTCTTGACCAAAATTTTTTCCTTATTTGCTTTTTATGGGTCCATACCCCCTTTTTTTGTTTTTTTTTTTTCTTTTGCCCCTTTATTACTTCTCCCCAATTCAGGCCCTCCGGTACAGGCATTGTTTGTTCTATTTAGTACAATATAATTCACGGTTCACTACAAGATTTTCTCAAGAAAGAGGGGAGAGGAGAGGAAAGGAAAAAAGGAGGGGGTGGGGAATAATTTCCTTTTTTTTTATTTTATTTTACTTTTCTTTATTTAATTATTAACTTTTTTAAAAAAACAAATCTTTTAGATTTTTTATTTTTATTTTTTTAACTTTTTATTCTTTATTAACTATCATTAATACTATCATCAAAACCACCCTCAGATGCCATTAAGGAAGAGAAAATAGAATATCACGGATACAAAAGAAAGAGAGGTAACACAGATAGATGAGGAAAAATCTACGGAGAAAAAATTTAATATATTGGAAACCTTGGAGTTAAACGACAGATAATTTAAAATAGAAATCCTAAAAATACTCAGAGATATACAAGAAAACACAGAAAGGCAATTTAGGGAGCTCAGAAAACATCTCAATGAACACAAAGAATATATTTCCAGGGAAACTGAAACTATAAAAACATATCAAACAGAGATGAAAAACTCAATACACGAGCTGAAAAACGAGGTAACAAGCTTAGCTAATAGAACAGGCCAGATAGAAGGTAGAATTAGTGAAATAGAAGACAAGCAACTTGAGGCACAACAGAGAGAAGAAGAAAGAGACTCAAAAATTTTTAAAAATGAGATAGCCCTACAGGAATTATCTGACTCCATCAAAAAGAATAACATAAGAATAATAGGTATATCAGAGGGAGAAGAGAGAGAAAATGGAATGGAGAACATATTCAAACAAATAATAGATGAGAACTACCAAAGCCTGTGGAAAGAACTAAAGCCTCAAATTCAAGAAGCAAACAGAACGCCGAATTTTCTTAACCCCAACAAACCTACTTCAAGGCACATCATAATGAAATTGGCACAAACCAATGGCAAAGAAAAAATTCTCAAGGCAGCCAGGGAAAAGAAGAATACAACATATAAAGGAAGGCCCATTAGATTATCATCCGATTTCTCAACAGAAACTCTACAAGCTAGAAGAGAGTGGACCCCAATATTTAAAGTCCTGAAAGAGAAGAACTTTCAGCCACGAATACAATACCCATCAAAGCTATCCTTCAAACATGAAGGAGAAATAAAAACATTCACAGATACAGAAAAGATGAGGGAATTTATCATCAGAAAACCCCCACTCCAAGAATTACTAAAGGGGGTTCTCCAATCAGATACAACAACAAAAAAAAACAAAGCCACAAGTAAAAGCTACAGGAAGAACACAATAAAACCAAATTTAAACTGTGACAACAACAAAAAGAAAGGGGGAGGAGAGGATGGAGATCAACAGTAGCAAAGGACGATAGAGTGCAAAAGTACTCACAAAATAGTGCACTACAATGAACAGGGTAGGAACCCTTTTCATTACTTAAAGGTAACCACCATTGAAAAAACCACCACAGAAGCACATGATTTAAAAAAAATAGCAACAGAGGAAAGATGTATGGAATACAACCAAATAAAAACAAAAGATAGAAAGATGAAAGAGAAGGATCAAACAAGACATAAAACTAACAGTAAGCAATCTATAAAATGGCAATAGGGAACTCACAAGTGTCAATAATTACACTAACTGTAATGGATTAAACTCACCAATAAAAAGGCACAGAGTAGCAGAATGGATTAAAAAAGAAAATCCAACTGTATGCTGCCTACAAGAAACTCATCTAAGTTACAAGGATAAAAACAAATTCAAAGTGAAAGGTTGGAAAACAATACTCCAAGCAAATAACATCCAAAAAAAAGCAGGCGTAGCAAAACTCATATCCGATAATGCTGACTACAAGACAGCAAAAGTACTCAGAGACAAAAATGGCCATTTCATAATGGCTAAGGGGACACTGAATCAAGAAGACATAACAACTCTTAATATATATGCACCAAACCAAGGAGCACCAAAATATATAAGACAGCTACTTATTGATCTTAAAACAAAAACTGACAAAAATACAATCATACTTGGAGACCTCAATACACTGCTGACGGCTCTAGATCGGTCATCCAAACAGAGAATCAACAAAGATATAGTGCCTTAAACAAAACACTAGAGCACCTGGATATGATAGACATCTACAGGACATTTCATCCCAAAGTGACTGAGTATACATTTTTCTCCAGTGTACATGAATCATTCTCAAGAATTGACCATATGTTGGGCCACAAAAAAAAATCAGCAAATTCAGAAAAATCGAAGTTGTACCAAGCATATTTTCTGATCATAAAGCCTTGAAACTAGAATTCAACTGCAAAAAAGAGAAAAAAAATCCCACAAAAATGTGGAAACTAAACAACATACTTTTAAAAAATGAATGGGTCAAAGAAGAAATAAGTGCAGAGATCAAAGATATATACAGATTAATGAAAATGACAATACGACATATCAGAATCTATGGGATGCAGCAAAAGCAGTGATAAGAGGGAAGTTCATATCACTTCAGGCATATATGAACAAACAAGAGAGAGCCCAAGTGAACCACTTAACTTCACACCTTAAGGAACTAGAAAAAGAAGAACAAAGACAACCCAAAACCAGCTGAAGAAAGGAGATAATAAAAATCAGAGCAGAAATAAATGAAATAGAGAACAGAAAAACTATAGAAAAAATTAATAGAACAAGGAGCTGGTTCTTTGAAAAGATTAACAAAATTGACAAACCCTTGGAAAGACTTACCAAGGAAAAAAGAGAAAGAACTCATATAAACAAAATCCAAAATGAAAGAGGAGAAATCACCACGGACACCGTAGATATACAAAGAATTATTGTAGAATACTATGAAAAACTTTATGCCACTAAATTCAACAACCTAGAAGAAATGGATAAATTCCTAGAACAATACAACCTTCCTAGACTGAGTCAAGAAGAAGCAGAAAGCCTAAACAGACCTATTAGTAGAGAAGAAATAGAAAAAACCATTAAAAACCTCCCCAAAAAGAAAAGTCCAGGCCCAGATGGCTATACCAGCGAATTTTATCAAACATTCAAAGAAGACTTGGTTCCTATTCTACTGAAAGTCTTCCAAAAAATTGAAGAAGCAATACTTCCAAACACATTTTATGAGGCCAACATAACCCTCATACCAAAACCAGGCAAGGATGGCACAAAAAAAGAAAACTACAGACCAATATCTCTAATGAATACAGATGCTAAAATACTAGCAAATCAAATATAACAACATCTTAAAAATAATAATACAGCATGATCAAGTGGGATTCATCCCAGAATCTCAAGGATGGTTCAACATACGTAAAACGGTTAACATAATACATCATATCAACAAAACAAAGAACAAAAACCACATGATCTTATCAATAGACGCAGAAAAGGCTTTCGATAAAATACAACATAATTTTATGTTTAAGACTCTCAACAAAATGGGTATAGAAGGAAAATATCTCAACATAATAAAGGCCATATATGATAAACCATCAGCTAACATCATATTAAATGGCACAAAACTGAAGGCTTTCCCCCTTAAATCAGGAACAAGACAGGGTTGTCCACTCTCTCCACTCTTATTTAATGTGGTACTAGAGGTTCTGGCCAGAGCAATCAGACAAGACAAAGAAATAAAAGGCATCCATATCGGAAAAGAGGAAGTAAAGGTATCACTTTTTGCAGATGATATGATCCTATACATCGAAAACCCCAAAGAATCCACAAAAAGACTACTAGAAACAATAAGCCAATACAGTAAGGTCGCAGGATACAAAATTAACATACAGAAGTCAATAGTCTTTCTATATGCCAACAATGAAACATTTGAAAACGAACTCAAAAGAACAATCCCCTTCACGATTGCAACACAAAAAATAAAATACTTAGGAATAAACATAACAAAGAATGTAAAGGACTTATATAATGAAAACTATAAGCCATTGTTAAGGGAAATCGAAAAAGATATAATGAGATGGAAGAATATTCCTTGTTCTTGGTTAGGAAGAATAAATATAATCAAGATGGCCATATTACCCAAAGCAATATACAAATTTAATGCAATTCCCATCAAAATTCCAATGACATTTTTTTAAAGAAATGGAGCAAAAAAGCATTAGATTTATATGGAACTATAAAAAACCCCGAATAGTCAAAGCAATCCTAAAGAAAAAGAATGAAGGCATTACAATACCTGACTTCAAACTATATTATAGGACCACGACAATCAAAACAGCATGGTATTGGCAGAAAAATAGACACTCAGACCAATGGAACAGAATAGAAAACCCAGAAATAAAACCACATATATATAGTCAAATAATTTTTGATAAAGGGGCCAACAACACACAATGGCAGAAAGCCTCTTCAATAAATGGTGCTGGGAAAACTGGAAAGCCACATGCAAAAGAATGAAACTGGACTACAGTTTGTCCCCCTGTACTAAAATTAACTCAAAATGGATCAAAGATCTAAACATAAGACCTGAAACAATTAAGTACATAGAAGAAGACATAGGTACTAAACTCATGGACCTGGGTTTTAAAGAGCATTTTATGAATTTGACTCCAAAGGCAAGAGAAGTGAAGGCAAAATTTAATGAATGGGACTACATCAGACTAAGAAGTTTTTGCTCAGCAAGAAAAACTGACAACAAAATAAACAGACAGCCAACTAAATGGGAACTGAAATTTTCAAACAACAGCTCAGATAAGGGCCTAATATCCAAAATATACAAAGAACTCATAAAACTCAACAACAAACAAACAATCCAATAAAAAAATGGGAAGAGGACATGAACAGACACTTCTCCCAGGAAGAAATACAAATGGCCAACAGATATATGAAAAGATGCTCATCTTCTTTAGTTATTAGAGAAATGCAAATCAAAATGGCAATGAGATACCACCTCACACCTGTTAGATTAGCTATTATTAACAAGACAGGTAATAGCAAATGTTGGAGAGGCTGTGGAGAAAAAGGAACCCTCATCCACTGTTGGTGGGAATGTAAAGTAGTACAACCATTATGGAAGAAAGTATGGTGGTTCCTCAAAAAACTGAAAATAGAACTACCTTATGACCCAGCAATCCCTCTACTGGGTATATACCCAGAGGGAGAGGGAAAGGGGGAGGGAGAGGGGCACAAAGAAAACTAGATAGAAGGTGACAGAGGACAATATGACTTTGGGTGATGGGTATGCAACATAATTCAACAACAAGATAACCTGGACATGTTATCTTTGAATATATGTATCCAGATTTATTGATATCACCCCATTAAAAGATAAATAAATAAAAAATAAAAAAAAGAATATTCTAAAGATACATTAAAGGAATAAATTGGTGAGTAAAAACAAAGAGTACTAAAAAAAATCACTTTTAAAATACAACCCAGAAAAATATATAAACTAGTCAGATCTGTTAGAATTTATTAAGAATAATAATAAAGAACTAAATGACCAAGGCAATCAGCAGCATTATCATGTCAATCCTTACCTACGGCTTTCATTTGTTTTCCAATAGCTTGGCATATTTCTTTGGCGGCTGCAATCTGGGCTTTTTCACCTAGCAAACTGCCCACAGTAGCTCTCAGAATAAAGGAGACACATCGTCTTGAGTACACGGCCTCCACATGTGTTTGCGTTGCCCGAGGATGGGAAACCAGATCAAGGACGTGGGACAAGAATGTAGCAAAGCTACGCTCCAACCACTGACCACCCAGTGTTGTGACAAAAACAACGTATGCCTATAAGCAGATTAAGATACAATTTCAAATAAATGTATGGTATATCAATGAACTAAAATCAGATAAAGCAACCACAGAAATAACTGATAACAGCGTTAAAATAAATTATATTTGAGATTAAAATAGAGAAAATTTAAAACATGAGACCTTTTTAGTACTTCTGGCATAGGAATTACTGGCAGAATTATCTTTCACTAAATAGTTAACACAGAGAATGGTAAAGGAGGAAAGGAAAGCTGAACTCATCAGCTTTGAAAAAAGGTAATGGGCTATCGGATTAACAAAACCCTAACATCCTAATAAATACAGACCTAGAGCTACAAATCACTTGCTTTTTTACTTTAAGATAAAAATGGTTACTTTTATTTATACTTGTTTCAGGAATAAGAAATAGTTAAAGTGATTTTTTACTAAAATCATAAAGAAACCTTTCATCTTATTAGACATTAATTATTATTAGATCCATAAAAATAACATCTTACTTGGTCTCAATTATTACTTTAAATTTATAATTCTAAGTCAGATTTAATCTCAGTGTTATCTTGGTGATTAACCATTTACGGAAATCCAAGTACTAACCAGTATTTTTAGCTACAGGGTTATTGAACAAAATTAAAATCTAAATGCCTCAAGCTACCTAAATAAAATTTCATCACAACTGAATTATTTCACATCTGATGTTCTAAAAAGTAAATTTTGTTAGACATTTATATAAATATAGTAGACACAGGCTTATTTATACATATTAAGCATGTAATTTAAAATTTAATTTTAACTCATTCATTTGGTAAAATAAATGTTTTGAAAGAAACCAGACAATATGAAGAATCTCTCTGTGAGTACTGGTATTTAGTAAGAGTCTTCCATGAATTTTCACAAGTGATTTGAACAGAATTCTTTTATACATCTGTATTACAAACCTGTGTGACTCCAACTCTCACTTCACGATTAACAGACCCTCCAACTTTTAACATTTCTCCACCACTCTTCAGGAAACCTGACCCTCCACGCAGAAATCCTGTGGCCATGAGTTCTAAGACTTCATCAAATGTTGCTCGCTTCACATTCTGGCGCATTACTTTCAGGGAGAAGAGTAAATTTATAAGCACATATATTTTGCTACTAGTTAAATAATATTTTCTAATAATCTAGCTTTAAAATTCAAGTAATTATTTTTAAGTATACTAAATTACCACAAAAGATGTAAGGTCTATAGTTTCCCTATGATCTTAAAATTTATGATGTGCTTGCAGAAATAAATTCAATTTGAAGCAAAAATGCTAAGAAGACTAGAAAGAACTAGAAGTTAAAATCAATTCCATAAATCTATGACAAAATAGTCTAATGATGTAACCTTGATATGTACACATGACAAGAACAACACACACCCACAGCAGACACTGCTAACTGATCACAGATAGCCTCATTCCCAGCACTGAGATGGACATAAAAACACCGAGGCACTAAAATATCACTGGATTACAACTGACTTGCCATCCCTGGTATACAGGTTCATATTTTATGACTTCCTTTCACATACAGTAGCAAACATAATCCTCACAAAGACTCTATAGGAGAGGCATAAAGCTCATGATTAAGTTTGTAGGCTTTAGAATCTGATCGTCTGAGTTTTAATTTCACCTCTGATTCTTAATAGAATATTTAGTAGAGTACAAATTATGCAATCTCTCTAAACTTATTTTCTTTTTCTTTTTTTTTAATTCATTTTTTAGAGAGGAGAGAGAGAGAGAAAGGGGGGAGGAGCAGGAAGCATCAACTCCCATATGTGCCCTGACCAGACAAGTGCAGGTTTCGAACCGGCAGCCTCAGCATTCCAGGTCGACGCTCTATCTACTGCGCCACCACAGGTCAGGCGAAACTTATTTTCTTCTTTATAAAATGGTAGTAACAACAGAACATATCATTTATAGGGCTTTTGTGAGGATTAAATAATTCTGTTTCCTGTCATCATCTAATTCAGTGGTCCCTAGTCCCCGGGTCCCGGACCGGTACTGGTCCGTGGGCCATTTGGTACCAATCCGCAGAGAAAGAATAAATAACTTACATTATTTCCGTTTTATTTATATTTAAGTCTGAATGATGTTTTATTTTTTTTAAATGACCAGATCCCCTCTGTTATATCTGTCTAAGATTCACTCTTGACGCTTGTCTCAGTCACGTGATACATTTATCCATCCCACCCTAAAGGCCGGTCTGTGAAAATATTTTCTGACATTAAACCAGTCCGTGGCCCAGAAAAGGTTGGGGACCACTAATCTAATTCATAGATTCAAATACTTATTATTATAGATGGAAGAGAACAAAGTTCAAGGGGTTTCGCAGCTAATAAACATAAGAGCTAGGATTTTATAACAGCTGATTCTCTTTCTACTATACAGAGATGGAGTAGGGGTGGGGACAATAGCAGAGCTAGGTTTGTTCAATATCTAAGCACAACTGTCCTTGAAGCATCTCTATAAAACTGTGGGGTATAGAAGTCACATCAACAGTCAGTGTTTCCTGATTGACTACGACAGTCAAGAAAAAAATGAAAAATAATACAGTGCTACTGTCCTGGCCAGCTGGCTCAGTGAATAGAGTATCAGCCTGGTGTGCAGACATCCTGGGATCAATCCCCAGTCAGGGCACACACTAGAAGCCACTATTTGCTTCTCTTCTTCTCTCTCACACCCTTCTCTCTCTTCCCCCCTTTTCTTAAATTTATTTTATTTTATTTTATTTATTTATTTATTTATTTTATTTATAGAGAGACGGATAGATAGGAACAGACAGACAGGAACAGAGAGAGATGAGAAGCATCAATCATCAGTTTTTCGTTGCGACACCTTAGCTGTTCATTGATTGCTTTCTCATATGTGCCTTGACTGCGGGCCTTCAGCAGACCGAGTAACCCCTTGCTCGAGCCAGTGATCTTGGGTCCAAGCTGGTGAGCTTTTTGCTCAAGCCAGATGAGCCCACGCTCAAGCTGGCAACCTCGGGGTCTCGAACCTGGGTCCTTCCGCATTCCAGTCTGACGCTCTAACCACTGCACCACCGCCTGGTCAGGCTCTCTTCCCCTCTTGCAGCCAGTGGCTTGACTAGTTCGAGTGTCGGCCCCAGGCACTGAAGATAGCTTGGTTGATTAGAGCATCGAGCCCAGACATGGGCTGCAGGTTAGATCCCGGTCAGGGCGCATACAGGAGTATATCTCTCTATCTCCCCTCCTCTCACTTAAAAACGATAATAATAATCATAACAATAATACTGTGCTACAAATGGAGATCTAGTCATCAGAGATTTAAATTAAGAAAGCACATGAAGAGCCAGATTTCAATTCCTTGAACAGTATACAAAATTTCATAAATACTTTCTTGTATGATCAAACACATTCCTACATACTATTTTATACATTATCATTATTATAAAAAATGTCTTGACTACCAAGAAAGATGGCATTTGGATACTTTAATTTTATGAAAAAGTAGACTAATACTTAACAATTTAGACTTGCCAGAAAGGAAAACTCATCTAGAAGGAAGTATTCCATATACCTTCAAATGTCTGTTACAGTCTAGATCAGGGCCTGGCAAACAACGGTACCTGTTGCTTGTTTTGGCATCAGTGCTGTAGCCATGACTGTTCCTAAGAGTTTAGACACTGCCACTCGTACTCCATAATTTGAGTTTTCCAAAGCCTTGAAGCAGAGAGTAGCTATATTTTCCAGTTCGGCAGTCCACATGAACACAGCTTCATTCTGTAGTTCTAGTAGACACTATAATTTTTAAAAAAATACAAAGTTAATTATATCCTAAAACTTCTACTTCCAGAGATAGAAAAACAAGAACCAGATTTACTCTACTGAAATAACCAAAATATTGGATAAAATATATGAAACCACAGCTTTCAAGACCTGGACATCAGGAGATAAAAGATAGTGATACTTAAGTAACTCACAATGGATCATATATTAAGTGAAAAACCATGCAACTTAAAGAAGGAAACCCAGGGGAAACTGTGGGTTAGGAAAAGTTTTCTTAGTTACAACACCAAAAGCACAAGCTGATAAACTGGACCTGAACAAAATTTAAAACTTCTTAGAAAGCACTATTCAGAGAATGAAAAGATAAGCCACAGACTGAAAGAAAATATTTGCAAATAATGTATCTCACACAAGAATATATAAAGAATCTATAATGTACCCTCAAAACTTAGTAAGAAAACAAAAACAATGCACAAAAGTTTTGAACAGACTCCGCATCAAATCAATGGCAAATAAGCACCTAAAAATATGCTCTTCATTAGTCATTAGGGAATTGCAAATTAAAGCCACGATGAAATACCTGTACATATCTATAAAAAAGGCTAGAATTAAAATGACTGGCAATGCCAAATGTTGGTGGGGATGTGAAGAAAATGGAATGGTATGAGTATTTTGAAAAATACTGGCAATTTTCTGAAAGTCAAATATAAATCTAGCATATAATCCAGTCATTCCACTCCTAGGTATTTACCCAAGGGTAATGGAAACATGTGTCCACACAAAACTCATATACTCATCACTCATGTGATAATCACATCAGCTGTTGTTCCAACAACCCAAACTGCAAGCAACCCAAATGTTCATTATAGGTGAAGGAATGAACCATTTGTGGTAGAGCAATACAATGAAATACTACTCAGCAATAAACTACTAAATAAACATGTAACAACATGGGTGCATTTCAAAATAATTATATTCAGTGAAAGAAGTCGAAACTCCCTCCCCAAAAAAAGATCACATACCACATGATTCTATTTATATAGCATGAAACTAATTCATGGGGGACAAAAAGTATTCGACCATATTTTAAAACTTTAAAAGAACAAGCAGGATAAGGAGCAGCATCATATATTGGTCTGGTACTAACCTTGGCAACTGCACACCGAACAGCCATTGACCTGTCAGTCAAGAGGGACCTAGCATTCTTGTAAATATCACGATGAGAAGAAGCTGCTGCTCCACCCAGTCCATTGAGAACTTTCTGTAGACTCATTAAGATTTCACTTCGCCCTTGAGACTAGAGTCAAACATAAAGAAAACTTAAAAACCATGTTGTAAAGCAAATTCCACATTTAAGAACATACCAAAATACAAAAGTTCTCTGGGCCTAATGGTCTTACCTTTAAACTCTAAAGAGTAAGAAATAAGAAATGAAGTAGGTATTTTAGAAAGTACCTGAAAGGTAAAAATAATTACTAACTTCAATTAAATAGCATCTCTCTGAGAAATTAGGTTACAGCAAGTGAATACATTCCAAGGTTTCCCTGACCTGCTCAAGTACAATATAATAAGAATATAAAGACAATTTCAAAAGCTTTAGTATCATATCTCAAGATCCCAAATTTTTGGGATGTGAAAGTTTAGATAAAAAGCAGTTGAGAAGTAAGATAAGCCATCTGCCTGACCAGGCGGTGGCGCAGCAGATAGAGCGTCGGACTGGGATGCGAAAGGACCCAGGTTCGAGACCCCGAGGTTGCCAGCTTGAGCGCGGGCTCATCTGGTTTGAGCAAAAGCTCACCAGCTTGGACCCAAGGTCACTGGCTCGAGCGGGGGGTTACTCAGTCTGCTGAAGGCCCGTGGTCATGGCACATATGAGAAAGCAATCAAGCCTGACCTGTGGTGGCGCAGTGGATAAAGCGTCGACCTGGAAATGCTGAGGTTGCCGGTTCGAAACCCTGGGCTTGCCTGGTCAAGGCACATATGGGAGTTGATGCTTCCAGCTCCTCCCCCCTTCTCTCTCTCTGTCCTCTCTCTCTCTCTCTCTCTCCTCTCTAAAAATAAATAAATTTAAAAAAAAAAAAAAAAAAAGAAAGAAACCAATCAATGAACAACTATGGTGTCGCAATGAAAAACTGATGATTGATGCTTCTCATCTCTCTCCATTCCTGTCTGTCTGTCCCTGTCTATCCCTCTATCTGACTCTCTCTGTCCCTATAAAAAAATTAAAAAAAAAAAGATAAGCCATCTAAAAGAAAACATCTGCATATTTTAAAAGCTTGTCAGAGATACGCCAAATTCCCATTTTCTTGTGACAAATTCAAATTCTTTGTTTTCATACTCTTATGGTGCTTGATTTATGTTTTTTGTTGTTTTTTGTGACAGAGACAGTCAGAGAGAGAGACAGAAAGGGAAAGACAGGAAAGGAGAGAGATGAGAAGCACCAATTCTTCGTTGTAGCACCTTAGTTGTTCATTGATTGCTTTCTCACATGTGCCTTGACTGGGGGGCTACAGCAGACCGAGTGACCCCTTCCTTGAGCCAGCAACCTTGGGCTCAAGCTGCTGAGCTTTGCTCAAACCAGATGAGCGCGTGCTCAAGCCGGCGACCTCGCGGTTTCAAACCTGAGTCCTCCACATCCCAGTCTGACGCTCTATCCACTGTACCACCACCTAGTCAGGCCTGTAAGCTTTTTGATGTCAGGAACCATGTCTTATTCATCTTTATACCTAATGCCTGACAATATGTCCTCAATTTTTATTTAATAAATAAACGGACAAATAGTTCCCAGAAGAGATTGTCCCAGAGATCTTTAGCTTTCTTAAAGGGAGTTAGACTATGGAGTACAGCACTTAGTCAATTTTTAGTTAACTTCAAGTTGACAAGGAATTAACCTCAAACTGACATAACAAAACAGAACTATTTTTACTTAATATTATCTGCTGTAGATCTGTAGATCGAATAGTGTTTCCCCCACCCAAAAGAGTAGTTCAATTCCTAAGTGCTAGTATAATTCCTAAGTGCTGCTGATATGGCTTTCTTTGGAAATAAGGTCTTTGTGGGTGAAATAAAATAAAAATAAGGTCATCCTGGATTAGGGTGGTCCTAATCCATTGTCTGGCATCTTTATAAGAGAAGATTTTGGCCTGACCAGGTGGTGGCACAGTGGATAGAGCGTTGGACTGGGATGTGGAGGACCCAGGTTTGAAACTATGAGGTCACCAGATTGAGGGCAGGCTCATCTGGTTTAAGCAAAGCTCACCAGCTTGAGCCTAAGGTCGCTGGCTCGAGCAAGGGGGTCACTCCCTCGGCTGTAGCCCCCCGGTCAAGGCACATATTAGAAATCAATCAATGAACAACTAAGGAGCCACAATGAAGAATTGATGCTTCACATCTCTCTCCCTTCCTGTCTGTCCGTCCCTATCTGTCCCTCTCTCTGTCTCTCTGTCTCTGTTACACAAAAAAAGAGAAGACTTTGGACACAGAACACAGATGCATGGGGAGAACACCACGTGATAAGGAAGGAAAGGCTGGAGATGCACCTCCACACCAAGGACGGCCAATAACCACTAGAAGCTCCGAGGCAAGGAAGGATTCTTCCCAAGAGGCTTCAGAGGAAACACGGCCCTGCTAACTCCTTGATTTCCGATTTCTGGTCTCCAAAATTGTATGACAATAAATTTCTGTTGTTTTAAGCCACCCAGTCTGTGATAATTTATTATGGCACCCCTATAAAACTCATGATACAAAAAAAAAAAATGGCAATGCAAAATATCCATAGGGTTAAATAAAAAATGATAGGAAAAACTATTCTTTGTCAAAGAAAAGCAATCTTTGCCTTCTCCCCAAATATGAGGTAACGTACATTAAAAAAAAAGGGCAAGTGGCCCTGGCTGATTGGCTCAGTCGTAGAGCATCGGCCCAGTGTGTGGAAGTCTCAGGTTAGATTCCCGGCCAGGACACACAGGAGAAGCGACCATCTGCTTCTCCACCCCTCCCCCTCTCCTTCCTCTCTATCTCTCTCTTCCCCTCCTGCAGCCAAGGCTCCATTGGAGCAAAGATGGCCCGGGCACTGAGGATGGCTCCATGGCCTCTGCCTCAGGTGCTAGAATGGCTCTGGCCACAATGGAGCAACGGCCCAGATGGGCATAGCATCACCTCCTAATGGGCAAGCTGGGTGGATCCCAATCAGGCGCATGTGGGAGTCTATCTGACTGCCTCTCCACTTCTAACTTTGGAAAAATGCAAAAAAATAGGGCAAATAATTTTTTTGCAAGTAATAATTTTAACATACCTTATTGCTAAACAGTATGAGTACCTCAGTAACAGAAAATAGGCAAACATATATTTTGTTTGTTTGTTTTCTCTTTTTTTTGTTTGCTTTTATTTTTTATTTGCAAACATATATATATCTGTGACATTTAACTCCTGCCACAAGCAAAACATTTAAATAATATTTGTTGTAAAACTTACCTCTGCACTTTTCAGAGATTTCAAAAGATTATTTACTGTTTCTGGAAATGCACTGCCTAGCATTCGCCCCATTTTTTCATAAAATGCTCCAACACAAGTCACTGCAGCCCTGTAAGAAGTAGTATTTGCACTAGTTATTTATTGTTCAGGTTAGTAATATAACTTTATCATTACTTTTCTCATTTTCAGAAATCAATTTATATTTGTGCAGGACACTTTTGGCTGATAATCCTTAATTTTCAAAAACACCTTGTTTATTCTTTATAACTACACCAAACACTGTGGTTAATCAAATTGTAATCTTGTTAGAAAAATAAGAGAATAAGTGTATATTTACATAACAAATCACACCCATCCTTTGGAAAGATACCCACGTATTTTTTTTCCTTTTATGAAGACTTCTCAAATTATATCAATCTACAAAGATCCTTCTCCTCTCTCAAATATAATTTGAGTCAACCACTCAAATATAAAATGAGTCAACCACTCATTTTCACAAAATGGTCACTGTGTTGTGACTTGACAATTTTATTCAGCTCTTACCTTGCCAATGGAAATGTAAACTCTGGAAACAGAAAATCTATCATATATTTTTATACTGTTCACAGTATCTGTCTCTTAGTATACAAATAATAGTAAATAATTACTTGCAAAATTTAATCTAAATGGTTTTTTTTTCTTCTATTTTTCTGAAGCTGGAAATGAGGAGAGACAGTCAGACAGACTCCTGCATGCGCCTGACCGGGATCCACCCGGCACGCCCACCAGGGGGCGACGCTCTGCCCACCAGGGGGTGATGCTCTGCCCCTCCGGGGCTTCGCTCTGTTGCAACCAGAGCCACTCTAGCGCCTGGGGCAGAGGCCAAGGAGCCATCCCCAGTGCCCAGGCCATCCTTGCTCCAATGGAGCCTCACTGCGGGAGGGGAAGAGAGAGACAGAATCTAAATGGTTTTAATGGAACATTTGGCTACACAGAAGAAATGTAACAGCTGCCCATCTCTTCAGGGCAGGGAAGACCACCTGACCTACCTTCACTCATGTAAACAGTAAATAAGTGAATAGCTGAGCTCGGCTGAGAGGCTGGAGTAATGAAGAGGTGAAGAGCATATACGTGGGAGTCTGGCAGGCATGTGCCTGAATCCTAGAACCTGCCACTTAATAGCTGTGTGTCCTGAGCAAGTTACTCAGGCTGAGAGGATGTAAATTTAGCTTACCATCACATGTATAATAAATAGTAAATTCAGGGATGCAGCCTTTACCTCTTTGACTCCAAATCCCGCTTTTTCCAATACCCTTCAGGCTGATAACAAAGCTAAAGATGACCGAGGTCACATGCCAGAATATATTAGGAAATTCTTAAACAGAAACCATGAATCATTGGAAGTACATATAAATAGCATATAATATATGTAATAAATCATACTTACGTAGAAGTACATAATGTGTGGATTTGCTAAGTGGGAAAGAACTAAATCATCAAAATCATTAACATAGCCCCATATTCCAAAATAAACTGGAAAGCACTAATACTCACTAATCTCTTCTAAAACTTTGGTGATCTACATCTATTCCACACAACACAAAATGTAATCATAACTTATCTATGCAGTTGGAAACAAGACTGAAGAATCAGTGTTCAGAAAAATTTCCTCTGTAAACTATTATATTGGCCTCGGCCCCTTGAATGTTGGTATTCTAGAGTTGTATCCTTGGCACCCTCTGTCCTCAAACAGATGTACATTCTTCCAGGGTAACTTTCTCCATACCAAAGGGTTCAGCTACTCCATAACGTCCATTCTCTACCCACCAAAACTACCATATTTCCCCATGTATAAGAAGCACATTTTGGCCCTGGCTGGTTCGCTCAGTGGTAGAGCGTCGGCCTGGCGTGCAGGGGTCCCGGGTTCGATTCCCGGCCAGGGCACACAGGAGAAGCGCCCATCTGCTTCTCCACCCCTCCCCCTCTCCTTCTTCTCTGTCTCTCTCTTCCCCTCCCGCAGCGAGGCTCCATTGGAGCAACGATGGCCCGGGCGCTGGGGATGGCTCCTTGGCCTCTGCCCCAGGCGCTGGAGTGGCTCTGGTCGTGACAGAACGATGCCCCAGAGGGGCAGAGCATCGCCCCCTGGTGGGTAGAGCGTCTGCCCCTAGTGGGCGTGCCGGGTGGATCCTGGTCGGGCGCATGCGGGAGTCTGTCTGACTGTCTCTCCCCGTTTCCAGCTTCGGAAAAATACACACACACACAAAAAAAAGAAGCACATTTTTTCGAAAAATCTGGGGTCTAAAATTACTGGGTGCGTCTTATACAGTGATTGTAGTTTTACTTGCATTTCCCACTTTTCCATGCTTGTTTTTTGCACTCATGTTGAAGACAGTGATTCATCATCAGACACAGATGAGGACAAGCTAATGGATGGGAGTTTTGACAGTGATGAAGAGTTGTATGAATTTTATGATGAATAAAACTTGAGTTTAATAACTTTATGTAATATATTTTTTTAAAAAGTCGGGCTCCAAAATTAAGGTATATCTTATACATGGGCGCGTCTTATACTTGGGGACATACGGTACATTCTCAACTCAGATCTCTAAAATCCAAACCAGGATTTCCACCTGCCTACTACACACAGTCACTTGGCTATTCCCACTTACACTCCAAAATCAGCATGCCCAGAATGAACTCATCACCTTTCCTTTACCATGTGTTTCCTCCCCTAATTTGTATCTTTCTGAAAAACACTATATATAAGGTATAAATAAGCCATTTCTGTTTCCAATTAGAAGTTTCCTTTGCCTAGAAAGTAGGTTAGCCAATGTCAGCCCGTAGACCAAATCTGGCCCATCATCCAGCCTGCCACCTGTTTTTTTTTGTTGTTTTGTTTTTTTTCTTTTTTGTATTTCTCTGAAGTTGGAAACGGGGAGGCAGTACGACAGACTCCCGCATGCGCCCGACCGGGATCCACCTGGCACGCCCACCAGGGGGCGATGCTCTGCCCATCTTGGGGCGTTGCTCTGCCGCAATCAGAGCCATTCCAGCGCCTGAGGCAGAGGCCACAGAGCCATCCTCAGCGCCAGGGCAATCGCTTCTCCAATGGAGCCTTGACTGCGGGAGGGGAGGGAGACAGAGAGGAAGGAGAGGGGGAGGGGTGGAGAAGCAGATGGGCGCTTCTCCTGTGTGCCCTGGCCAGGAATCGAACCCGGGACTCCCATATGCCAGGCTGACCCTCTACCACTTAGCCAACCGGCCAGGGCCTGCCACCTGTTTTTAAATAAAGTTTTTACGAACACAGCCATACCCATTTATTTACATACCGTCTATGGCAGAGGTGTATAGCTGTGGCAGAGATGTATAGCCTACAAAGTCAAAAATATTTATTATCCGGCCCTTTTCATAAAGTTGGCCAATCCCTGGGCCTATCACATCCATTTTACCCTCTTCCTATCTTAACCCCTTACTTGGGTCAATTCCATGTTTCCTTCTTGATGGCTGATCTTTGGCTGATGCTTCTTTGAGATGCCTTCTTTAACACTGCCCTTCTCTTACATCACGACCAACCTTATTTAGGTGTTATTTTTCTCTCCCATGGCACTCCTCACAGTACTATAACTGCTGTGTTTCTTATTTAACTTGTTCACAGGATGTGTCCCTATAGCCATTACCTTCAAGACTTGCTCCAAACCACAGGTATGAGCTAGGAATTGGATTAAGCTCTTAATCTAAGGGTCAGCAAATTTGCAGGCAAAGGGGTCTCTGTCCCAGGTACTCAACACTGTCACCACAGCCATGAAAGCAGCTACCTCCTAAAGGAACAGACACATCTGCATCCCAACAAAACTTTATTTACAAAACAGGCAGCAGGCTGCATTTGGCTGAGGGCTATAGTTTTCCTATTCCTGCCTCAATTTCATCATCTGTTTCTATCCATCCCAGCCAAGAATATCATCTTCAAAAGATCCCTGTGCAAATTGCTGCCATTATTCCAAACTTCCACAGTCTGCTGAAGGTCCCAGTGGTAATGGAGCAAATGTTGAAATAGAACCCCTTCCCCAGACCTACTCAGGGAGCTTTTATTGTCAACAGCATGCCTCAGGTTCCAACTACATGGAGGTCTTTACAATCAGCAGGCCCTTATTAAGACAAGACACTCTGAAAAAAACAACAAAAAAACCGTTCAAGATCTCAAAGTAAGTACTTACAGTTTCGTTGGTAAATACGCTGCAGTGTCATCTTTACTCCTGATAATGTCATTACATTTTTCAAGTGTTTGAAAAACAGTGAAAGTATCCCCAATGCTATAGAGGGCTGCGAGATTTTTGGCTAACAATTTTCGTGTAGGTGGTCCAGGTGAACTACTTATTAATCCAGTTAATTGTTCAACAAGTTTTTTCTGTTTCTCCTTAACATCAGTCTGTTATAAAAAATAAATAACATAACCAGTTTTTTTCTTATTTTCATTTTTATAGCCTTTTAGTCAAAATAAAAAATACTTAACAGTTAAAGCACTCTATTAATTAAACTTAATATTATATTAGGCATAAAACCAGAAATTAGAATTTTCAAGATAAGGAAGAGTTCAGTAGGAAATAAATCATTCTTTACTAGATTATATAGTCTCCTTCATTCCCCTGCAAAGCCAAAAGTTAGCTGCCAATAAAAGTACTGTAGACCCAAAAGTTTCCATGCCAATTTACTAAGAAATAAGCCAATAATGTAAGGATGTAAAATATTGGGCATATGGACAACTGATGTATTAGAACCGAGATTAGCTCCCATTTTAACAGCAAAGTCAGTAGTCCAAAAGTTGTATGTCAGTGAAGGAAATCAAAAGAAACTCTGAAGGAGCTCTAGGCAACAGAAACAATATTTAGATCTACCCATAATTAATACTAAAAACGACTTCATTCATTCAAGAAATATGTATTTTGCACTTATTATATGCCATGCACTATTCTAAGCATGAATACTCTAAGGCAGTGAACACAACAGATAAAGTCTATGCCCTCATGAATTTACATTCTAGAGAGGATATAGAATTTACCACAAAAACAAACGAATAGTGTGAGTTCTTCTTACCTATATTGCTCACAAACATTAGGGGATATTTTATCCCTTCATGTTCACTTTGAAATATCCCTGTTTGTGAGCAGTATATTTTACATAGATAAGTGAGGAAAGGCCTCTCTGGAAAGAAGTGAAGGTGTGAGATATGCAGCTATCCGGGAGGGGAACATTCCCGGCAGAGGGAACTCTGGAGGCCTGGAGGAGGGAGCATGGCAACCTGCTTGAGTTCAGTGAGAGGGCCCGCGGGGGGAGCAGAGGAAGAGATAGGCAGTGGTAGATGAACTCAGAAGGGTAAAGGGACCTGATTGTGTCATGCCTTACATACATCATTGTAAGAACTTTGAATTTTATTCTGAGAGTTGGAAGCAGAGGGCTATGATCTAAATGTTTAAACAAACACATTCTGACTGCTGAACTAAGAATACTCTACAAGTGGTTCTCAACCTTTCTAATGCCGTGACCCCGCAATACAGTTCCTCATGTTGCGGTGACCTCAAACCAAAAAATAATTTTGGTGGCTACTTCATAACTGTAATTTTGCTACAGTTATGATTCGGAATGTAAATATCTGATATGCATTATGTATTTTCTGATGGCTTTAGGCGACCCCGCCGGGGTCACGACCCACAGGTTGAGAACCACTGCTCTACAAGGTACACATCTGAAGCACTGTGAGCACTCAGGAAGCTTTCTGCAATATTGTTAGTAACAATAGAGATGATGAAAAGAAACTTAATTCTGGATATAGTTAGTGGATGGATCCAATAGGATTTGCTGATGAATATAATGTGAAATTTGAGAAAAAAAAGTCAAGAATGTCTCTAAGGTTTATGACCTGAGCAACAGAAGGATGAAAGGTCATTTCCTGAATGAAGAGCACAGGGGAAGGGCTGGTTTGGAAGGGCGAAATCAAGAATATGTTAACTCTGAGATGCTGTTTAGGTGTCAAGAGAAAGAGGTAGTGTCTCATTGGACATTGGGAAGTCATTACTATATAGATGGTAGTAAAAATCTGAGACTAAATGATACCACTGTAAGCATTTATATAAGTGTAATAGATTAAACAAGAAGAAAACGAAGGCTGCCCGGACTGAGAAAGAGCCATCTAAAGGAATGAGGAGTAATTAGTGAAGTAGGAAGAAAACTAAAAGAAAATAGTGTCCTCAAAACCACAAATAGGCCTGACCTGTGGTGGCGCAGTGGATAAAGCGTCAACCTGGAAATGCTGAGGTTGCCGGTTCAAAAAAAACCCTGGGCTTGCCTGGTCAAGGCACATATGGGAGTTGATGCTTCCTGCTCCTCCCCCCTTCTCTCTCTCTCTTTCTCTCTCTCTCTCTCTCCCCTCTCTATAATGAATAAATAAAATCTTTAAAAAAAAAACAAAAAAAAAAACACCACAAATAGGACTTCACACAGTGTGCATCCACAGGTGCATAACAATCTATTGTTTGATTTGAATGGAGTATATGCAGATGTTCATATTACTATACTTCATAATTAAGATAACTTTGTATATACTCTTTTGTACTTTTCCATTTCAAAACAAAATTTAAAAAAATTTAAGTGTTTCACGTAGAAAATCAACTACATCAATTAATACAGAATACTGACCCATTGATTTGAGCAATTTGAGATCACTAATGACCGCACAGGAGCTGTTTCAGGGAAGCAGAGCTGGAGAGGGTTTCAGAGAAAATAGAAATGTCTAGTTAAAGAAACCTTACTAAAACGATACTAAAGGCAACCAAAAAAAGAAGCCCAAATCCACAAGAGTAAGAAAAACAGGAAAAGAATCAATGCAATATATGGAAGCCAGGTATCCCTAACAGGGAAAACTAAGAAGAAAATCAACTTACAAACAAAAAGGTCCCCTAAAACTTATGTTCACAGTTGTTTCAAGGATCTAGGCACTTATGGAAAACTTAAGTTGTGCCTAGAAATGGAGGGAATGCTTGAGAATCCAAGAAGTTGTAAGACTCCCATATCTCTCTCCTCTACTCTGGAGCCCAGGCACACTGTGGGCTGGGGAAATGGCACTGAAAACAGAGGGATTAAGTGAAAGTTTACACACTGACTGTTGAAGTCCCTAGCTTTCTCTCTGAATTCCTAGAACCTAGACAACTAGTCATACAACCTAAACCCGAGAGTAGAGGAGTCTCTCTGAGGAATGACTAGCCAAGAGGAACCTATGATACTCACGTCAAGGGTTCCTCAAAGAACTGGGCTAGCCTACGACGAAGTGCAGTTAAAAAACTTTACCCTGCCCAGAAAATGTTTTCCTACTCACTATAAATTTGAACAGAGAGCCAAAAAGCATCAGATGTTTGAGGAAAGCACATAATTTTTTAAAAATATTTTTTTCTTTATTGATTTTTTTAGAGAGAGAGAGAGACAGAAACATCAATCTGTTCCTGTATGTACCCTGACCGGGGACTGAACCTGCAACCTTTGCATCTCTGGACAATGCTCTAACCCAGTGGTCCCCAACCCCCGGGCCGCGGACCGGGACCAGTCTGTGGGCCATTTGGTACCGGTCCGCAGAGAAAGAATAAATAACTTACATTATTTCCATTTTATTTATATTTAAGTCTGAACGATGTTTTATTTTTTTTTTAAAAGACCAGATTCCCTCTGTTACATCCCTCTAAGACTCACTCTTGACGCTTGTCTCGGTCACATGATACATTTATCCGTCCCACCCTAAAGGCCGGTCTGTAAAAATATTTTCTGACATTAAACCAGTCCGTGGCCCAAAAAAGGTTGGGGACCACTGCTCTAACCAACTGAGCTATCCAGCCAGGGCATGAAAAGCATCTAATTTTAAAGACAGAAAATAAAACACACACATAATGAAAACCAACACAAATAATGAAATAGACTACTCAGGATAAATAAAACAGAAGTCTGTTATTAACTCCTCAGAGGGATAAATGAAGATATTGGGATTGCTAGAAAGCATTGAGGGGCCACAGGAAGTCGGACAGCAGTCTAATAGTCATGTTTTTCTACAGTAGCACTCAGCTGTTCAGGTAGAGACATGAAGTAGGCACAACAAAGTGGGTTTAAAGGAGGTGTGAGTCTTGCCACAGAATAGAAAAAGTACAGACAAGAAATTCCTATTACAGTATATTATCCTCAAGTTCCATAAGTGACCTAATGACCTACAACCTTTCCAAAAATGTCTTCTCACAAATCATGAGCACAAAATACTTTTGATTATGTTAATGCAACTGGGAAAATAAAAGAAAGAAAGCAATTTCATACCTTATTGGCAGCAACCAAGACTTTATCAAGAAATCGCAACCATTCAAAGATGAAAACTGGCCTTTTTGCTTCAGTGATTTGAGCCAAGGCTTCTTCATTTAGCAACAAACTGTGAGCTAGCTCCATTACTGAAGTTTTAAATTCACACCTTAAAGTAACAAATTAAAAAATACTTGTAAGGATGTTTTCACTGTTAAAAGTGCAGCTTAATGATTGGAACCCACTAAGAAATGAAAAGTCAGGCTTTACTTCTCATTTCATTTGGAGGAAACTTACATAATTTCTTTGAGGCAAAACCTGAGAACTAAATTCTAAAAAAAAAGGGTACAAAAAATTAATGATCAGTGAGAGAAAAAAATGGGGTAAAAAAATTGCAATAAATATCGCAAATAAGGCACTTGTCCAGGAAAGAATATGCCTAGAAAAACACATGTCATTAACTCATTCATTCCATACACTGGAAAACTGAAGCACTAAGATCAAACACCAGCCAGGTCTGACAACCCAGCCTTCTTTCTTCTTGTCCACTGCGGGGTGCACAGCACCCGTACTCCCCCTCGCTGCACCTCGCCCAGGGCTGTGTCAACACGTCCCAGCAAGAAGAACCCACATGGAAGTCTCCCACGGTCTTCCTACAGGGAAGGGATGGGGCGGCCTGGTCCCCTCGGCCGAAGCATCGGTGACATCCCCGGGCGGTCCGAGCCCGCAGCGAGCAGAAGCTGCGCGCGCTGCGGGTCTGGGTTAACACGGCTCGTCCGCGGACCTTCGCGCAGCGCCGGGCCCAGGGAAAATGCAAGAGGACGCCGCAGGCCTCGGCACGGTCACTTGGGCTGTCAACCCCAATAGGCGCGGGCTCGGAATCGAGTCCGGCCCTGGAAAAGGGAAAAAAGTCAATTACGAACTCAAATGTCCTCCCCTGCCCTCCGAAAACGTGCGGGGGGCCAGGGCTGTGCTTGCACGTCAATGTGCATGCTTTGCCGCCAGATGCGGCGGCCTCACCTCCTACTCTGGAAGGGGCCGATCAGCTGAGCGCCGGGGCCAGAAGCAACAGCCTTGGGACCCGGATGCCCCGCCTTCCGCACGGCGGCCAGCAGGAAATGAGGGGAGAGCGCCTGCGCAGAATGTTGGTCTGGCGCAAGCGCGCTAACTACGTCCTCCTAGCCCCGCCTGGCGCAAGTTTCTAATGGAGTCTGCGCACGGAAACTCAGGAGTGGGCTGGGCCTTAGACGTCCTGCGCTGGTAGGGGAGCTTGTGCGCAGCTCGCGCTGTTGTAAACTGGCCTCAGGCAAGTAGAGCTGCCAGGTAAGGGGCTGGAGGTCCGGGATAGAATGGTATAGGGCAGTAATCAGTGTGCTGGTTGTGACTAGCCCATCGCACCATCCCCCACATTCCCACTCGTAGTGGTCGCGTCTGTGGAATGCTTGCAGCCAGGAGGGACATGAGAGGGTGGGGATCAGTGGTCCTGGAGGGAGTTTGAGACAGGTGGGGTTTTTTACATCTTTCTGCTGTACATCCAACTACTTAGCCCATGTTTCCACCAGGATGTGTAGTGGGACTTAAGAGAAGCACTGTTGTTGCTGCCACCCTGCCCTCTTTTCTGTAACCACTCTCGAAAACTAACTACATTCCTCATGATATTCAGGCCAAAAGCTTTGAGGTACTGATTAATGCTTGACATCACCTCCAGTCCGTCAGCAAATCTTGTTAGCTCTACCTTCAGAATACACCCCAAATGTGACCACTTCCACTGCTGTGACTGTGGTCCAAGCCACTGTCTCATCTCTGCCTGGGTTATCGCCTTGTGAAGTTTATCGTTATACTTGATGGGAAAGGAGGGTATATTGTACCCATAAAAAGGGAGTTTTTAGGCCCTGGCCGGTTGGCTCAGCGGTAGAGCGTCGGCCTAGCGTGCGGAGGACCCGGGTTCGATTCCCGGCCAGGGCACACAGGAGAAGCGCCCATTTGCTTCTCCACCCCTCCGCCGCGCTTTCCTCTCTGTCTCTCTCTCTTTCTCTCTCTTCCCCTCCCGCAGCCAAGGCTCCATTGGAGCAAAGATGGCCCGGGCGCTGGGGATGGCTCTGTGGCCTCTGCCTCAGGCGCTAGAGTGGCTCTGGTCGCAACATGGCGACGCCCAGGATGGGCAGAGCATCGTCCGCTGGTGGGCAGAGCATCGCCCCATGGTGGGCGTGCCGGGTGGATCCCGGTCGGGCGCATGCGGGAGTCTGTCTGACTGTCTCTCCCTGTTTCCAGCTTCAGAAAAATGCAAAAAAAAAAAAAAAAAAGGGAGTTTTTAAAAGAATCTGTAATCCCCATTCAGGTCTGCATGGCACTTTGCAGCTCAGTGGGTCCCTTAAAAATAATTAGTTACACAGGTCAATTCTGTTTACTGTGGAAGGCGACTGCACAAGGACGTTGAAAACCAAGAGTCAGGAATCACTGGGGGCCAACCAAGAAATGCAAAACCTCAGGCTCCAGGTCAGAATCAGACTCTGCTGCATTTAAAAAAGATCCTGATGCACTTTATATATACAATGAAGTTTGAGATACGTTTTTCTGGATAATTATTTTACCCCTTTATGGATCAATAATTACATGATTTTAGCATTTTTGATGGAGACTCTCCTCAAAAATGTTTCTATGTAGGTAAGGTGTTAACTATATCAAGTTCCAAATGAGCAGCTTGGGTATAAAATGCTGTAGAGAGAGGCTAGGACAGGTTTTTGTGTGGGAGGGCAGCCTAGATCTAGGAGGAAGGGAATGTCAATGGTATGTTCAGAGCCTAATGAGAAGCCCATGTGGCTTGAATAATAAATCTTAAAGAGTCAGGGGTCAGATTTTGGAGGATTGCTTCTCGGTCTTTTGGCTAAGATCAAGTGTAGATTTTGGAGGACTTCTGCTACGTGTTAAAGTGACTGGTTCTTTACTGCCTACAGGGTAAAGTTTATTAAAGGATGTGAAACAGCAAGTAATGTGACTAATTTTTCTAAGTGGTTAGTAACAATCAAGAGCAAAGCTAAATAGCAGCTAGAAGAGACAATAAGATGATGTTTTAAAAACCTAAGTTTAGGCCCTGGCCGGTTGGCTCATCGGTAGAGCGTCGGCCTGGTGTGCGGGGGACCCGGGTTCGATTCCCGGCCAGGGCACACAGGAGAAGCGCCCATTTGCTTCTCCACCCCCCACCCCCTCCTTCCTCTCTGTCTCTCTCTTCCCCTCCCGCAGCCAAGGCTCCGTTGGAGCAAAGATGGCCCGGGCGCTGGGGTGGCTCCTTGGCCTCTGCCCCAGGCGCTAGAGTGGCTCTGGTCGCCGCAGAGCATCGCCCCCTGGTGGGCAGAGCCTCGCCCCTGGTGGGCGTGCCGGGTGGATCCCGGTGGGGCGCATGCGGGAGTCTGTCTGACTGTCTCTCCCCGTTTCCAGCTTCAGAAGAAAAAAAAAAAAAATTAAAAACCTAAGTTTAGGTTTTTAAAACACCATTATGGAGAGGGTATGTAGAGGATGGACTGGGAGAAGGAAAAGCCAAAAGTAGTGAGACCGATTAGGAAGCGGTTGTAGTATTTCAGGTAAGAAAGAAATGCCTGAACTAAAGCATTGGTCACAACGATAGGGAAAAGTGCCTATGAGGGATATTCTAGAGGAGAAAGTGACAGAGGTTTATAAGAGGTCAGGAATGGGAAGATAGTAGTGACTTTAATTTAGAAATATAGGAGATGAAGGAAGTTTAGGGTAGAAGGGTACTTGGATGTGGAGTAGAGTTCTGGAGAAAGGTCAAGGCTGGGAATACAGAAAAGTTTATTTCCATTTTGATAAACTAAAAAGTCAGTACTGTTACTTTATCCTGTTTGATCTGCAGGTACTTTTGTCATGTGAAGTTGAACATGGAAGAAGAGGAAGATTATATGTCTGATTCCTTCATTAATGTCCAGTAAGTAAATGTGTACACCTCATACAATGATATGTATAAGATATTAATGTAGACTCTTAAGCAATGTCATTGACATTAAATGTGAGGTTGGAAAGTTAGTCTTTCTATTCTATGGGAACACCATCTACCTGTCCATACAAAAGATACTAGGAGCCTCTTCCCTTTCCGCACTAAGCCTTTTACCTCTGCCTTTGATTTTCTTTATTCCTCGCTTCCAAGAAAATTTACCCTTTTCTTTTATTTCATCTTATTGTCTCTTCCAGCTGCTATTTAGCTTTGCTCTTTGCTGTTACTGACCACCTAGAAAAATTAGTCAAAACTTACTTTCTTCTTACTTCTTCAACCGTATACTTTCTTTAGTTTCCCACAATCTGGCACCAACCATCATCGGTTTTACTAAAAGTCACTGATTACGTTCTCATATTGATGATAACAAAGATGGTCAGAGAGGTAACACTGAAATACGAAGTAGTGTCAAGTGAATAAGTATCAAAGTCATGAGAAAACTTCATGTACTCTTCTCAAACAACCATGTCTCTATTCTTCAGGGAAGATATCAGACCAGGATTGCCAATGCTGAGGCAAATCCGAGAAGCCCGTCGAAAAGAAGAAAAACAACAAGAAGCTAATTTGAAAAACAGGCAGAAGAGTTTAAAAGAAGAAGAACAAGAGAGACGTGACATTGGGTTGAAGAATGCACTAGGCTGTGAAAACAAAGGGTTTGCTTTGCTCCAGAAGATGGGATATAAAAGTGGTCAGGCCCTTGGCAAGAGTGGTAAGTCATGTCTAGAAATAAAAAGGCGTTCCTAACCACCACATGGTGATTTATCCATGAGTATAGAAATGCCTCTTTAATCTTGTTTATCGACAGAAATTAAAACAATGTAAGCATCTTAGAGTGTCTTATGTGCTAACGAGCATCATGGAGAACTTTCATCTTCCCACATCTACTTTTGACAACCATGGACCATCGAGGACTGCCAATGGGCCTAACTCAGCCTTGAAGGCAATAACAGCTGGGATGAACTAAGCTTACAATGGAGGCAAGAGCTAAGAAAGGTGACAAGAGAAGGGTTGAGAAGTACCATCGCCAAAGGATAGTGAAGTAACATTGAGGATGATGGCAGGACTCTGCCCTGTTTGCTCTGCACCTGTAGCCGCTGCCTGAGTGACCACGCAGTAGGAGAAGCTCTATTCCCACCTCTCTTTTTAGGAAGTGAGACTGCTTATTAAGGTAGAGAGGCTGTATATTTAAAGCAGCTTTTGTAAGCTGTTTTTCTTTTCTTCTCTCCTTTATTGTAATTGCTTTGATCTTCATCTAGCAAGGCTGTCACCCTCTTGGATGTTTAATATCAATCTTTCACCTCTTACAACCCTAAAGAGAAGCTTTGGGTTAGCCTTTTTGAGGACTTAGGTATTCAAAAGGTGGTAAATGATTATAGAGTATTAATGCTCAGATTTCAGTTTGAATATCAGTGAAACAGGAGGAGCTCTGTTTGGAATATTGTAAAGGTGCATACTATGCTTACCTGCAGTTTGAGGAAGAATTTCTAAAGTAATTTGTGTTTTGTTCTTTTTTTAGGAGCTGGTATTGTTGAACCAATTCCTCTCAATGTCAAAACAGGTATGTAATTATTATTAAGGACATTTCCCAGTAATAATAACGTATGCTTATATCTAGCACAAATGTTTGCTTAATAAATTCTTCTTTATGTGGTACTGTTACAGTTCTCATCATAGGAAGCCCTCAGTAAAATGTTTCTTAATTAAACTTCTAAATCTTTTAAACTAAAAAGTAAGTTTTGGTGAGTTTAAAATAAAGTTTAAATAAAAAAATTTGGAGGAAAATTGTCGTAATGAAAATACAAAGTGATCTTTACCTATTGAAATGTTCTAAAAGTATTTTGAAACAGTGCCTGACCTGTGGTGGAGCAGTGGATAAGGTGTTGACCTGGAGCTCTAAGGTTGCTGGTTTAAGACACTGGGCTTGCCTGGTCAAGGCACATGTGGGAGTAAATGCTTCATGCTCCTCCCCTCTTCTCTGTCTCTCTCTCTTTCTCTCTCTGCTCTCTTCTCTCTAAACTGAATAAAATCATTAAAAAATATATTTTGAGACAGATTTATCCATTAAAAGTTTTTTGGTTTTTTTTTTATTAAGTGAGAGGTGAGGAGGCAGAGAGATAGACTCCCGCATACGCCCTGACTGGGATCTGCCTGACAAGCCCCTTGTGGGGCAATGTTCTGCCCATCTGGGGCTGTTGCAGTGTTGCTCAGCAACTAAGCTATTTTAGAGCTTGAGGTGAGGTCATAGTGCCATCCTCAGCACCCGGAGCTAACTTGCTCGAATGAGCCATAGCTGTGGAAGGGGTGAGAGAGAAAGAAGGGGGAAAGGTAGAGAATCAGATGATCACTTCTCCTGTGTACCCTACCCAGAAATCAAACCCAGGACTTCCACACGCCAGGCCAAAACTACCACTGAGCCAACTGACCAGGGCCAAAAGTTTTTCTTAAATATCGGGTGGATCACTTTATAAAATATATAACTCTCTAAACATTATGCTCTACACCTAAAACTAAAACAAAATAATATTGACTGTAAACTGTAGTTGAAAAATAAAATTAAAAAATAAATAAATATTTTTTAATACATTGAATGAATTAAATGTTTTTTGTCCATCGTATTTGTTTTGTTAATCATATTTATATGAAAATATGACTATTATGTTCTCCCAATTTAAAAAAATTTGTATACTATGACTATCACCTTAGCTCAGACTAATAATGATCCTTATAAAAATCAAATTGTGTGTTTGGGGTTTTAAAAAAATATCTCCAGTGTTTTCTTCTGTCATTCTTGTCAAATAATTTCGAGTGATTATACTTAAGTTACAGTTGCATTTAATTTGCAAATGTTTATATTGTCATGGTTTGAAGTATAAAGTCAGTAAACTTCTCATCAGAGTTGTCTGTATGAATAGGAAAAAGTGGCATTGGTCACGAGGCACTATTAAAACGAAAAGCGGAGGAAAAATTAGAAAGCTACAGAAGAAAGATTCACATGAAAAACCAAGCTGCAGAAGAAGCTGCAGAACAGTTTCGGTAAAACTTTGTCTTTGTGCTGTTTTTGGTGCCACATTTTCTTGGTGTGGTACATTTTCTGGTCCTTGGACGTAGTAAATGGACAGAGAGAGTACAGACCTGTACTGTGCTCTTTTCTTTCAATTAGAACGCGACTTAGGAACAAGCAAGACGAAATGAAGCTGGAAGGAGATCTCAGAAGAAGCCAGCGAGCCTGCCAGCAGTTGGATACACAGAAGGCAAGCCTTTCACCTGCTTTCAGATTGGCAGTGACGTGCTTCGGCACCCAGTATGATTGGCCATGAATTTGTATTTTTTTAAAAAACAACAAAACAAAACACTCCAAGTCTGGTATACCTAGTCTTCTGTGGATTAAAGTAGCAATTTTTAACCTTTTCATCTTGTGTCTATCACACAAACTAATTTACTGAAGTTCTGCAGCACACCAAAATATATATTTTTTGCCAATCTGACAAAACAAAATAGGTGTGATTTTGATTTATTCACACTGGACGGCTATTGTGTTGGCTGTCGTCATTTTTTTATTTGACACTAAGGGAAAAGAAGTCAGTGCCCCTGACTAGTATCACATGGTTTAAAAATTCTCGTGGCGCACCTGTTGAAAATCACTGGATTCAAGCTTTTGTTTAACATTTACTAATGATCTATAGTAATTGACTCTCACAATAATGACTTGTTCATGGCAGGAATCTGAGTAATCTGGATTATCTAATAAGGGTTAAGTAACATTTTTATATTTAATTATTCTCTGCTAATTTAAATGTTGGTTACTCAGAGCTACTTTGTGTGGAAATTCTGTGCCCCTGAATATCAGACTAACCAGAATAGCCTATTTTTAGTCCATTTTCAATACCTCACTGTCTCTAGCTAGTATGATCATGGTAGAATACTGACTGTTTCAGATTTGAATAATTTCTTAAGTGTGTCTCTGCTTTTATTTTCTACTTTGATAGTTCAAAATAAAATGACTTCATTTAAAGTCTCAAAAATTTTATAATATTTTTATCATCTTTAAATAGCTTGCTAGAAGCAACCTCTCATTTTCATGTATTTCCCTAGCACTTTGTTTCTTTTTTGTTTGTTTGTTTTAATCAAGTAAGAGGCAGGGAGGTGGAGAGACAGACTCCTGCATGCAACCGGAGTAACCCTGCATCCACCTGGTAACCCTTGTCTGGGTCTGCCCATTTGGGGCCGCTGCCCCAATCCTCGGCAACCGAGCTATTTTAGCACCTGAGGTGAAGCCATGGGCCATCCTCAGCACCTGAGGCCAACTTGCTCATTCAAGCCATTGCTGCAGGAGGGTAAGAGGTGGGGTTGGACAAGCAGATGGTTGCTTCTTCTGTGTGCCCTGACCAGGAATCAAACCCAGGACTTTCACACACTAGGGCAACTCTCTACCAACTGGCTAGGGCACACTTTATTTTCAATGTGTGTTAGGAATCTTTGATTCCCTAGCTTGTCTGTATATTTTATACCCATTAAGCTATTTATATTTATAGCTTATTTTCCTTACTAGATTGTCAGCAGCTTGGAGACCACATTCTCAGTGGGTTCTGCATCCCCAGAGTTCATAGCACAGTGCTTTACTCCTGAAGCTGCACTCAGTAAATGTTTAATTGAAAGAATGAATTCATGTTGACCTGAACATACTGGTGATAGTCTCATGTTTAGCTATGTTTAATTGGGAATAATTCTACATTTTCAGAATATTCAAGTTCCCAGGGAAGCCTGGTACTGGCTGAGACTTGAAGAAGAGACTGAAGAAGAGGAAGAGGAAGAAAAAGAACAAGATGAAGATGAATATGAGAGTGAAGATTTAAGTGTATGTTTTGGTACCATTTCCTTGAGCACTATTAACATTCTGAGCAGGGTAGTTGAGTGTTATGGGGTGCTGTTCTGGGCACTGTGAGGTATCTAGCAGCATCCCGGGTCTCTGCCCACTGGCTGCATGTTGCACTTCCGCCTTATGACAACCAAAACTATCTCCGGGCATTGGTACGTGTCCTCCGAGGGAAAATCGCTCCTGCTTGAGAACTACTGCACTATAGGTTTATTAGCCCCAAATGAAAACTTCATGTAATTTTTCCGTTTAGCTTCAGTTTGCCCTCTCACCTCTGCTTCAGTTCAGATGATGCATTAGCTGCAAATGTAAATTATTTTCACTTCTACCTTGTTTCTTGTTACACTTGTGGAAGTGATTCTGAGTACCTCTCTCTTCCACCCATAAACAAAACAAAGTAAAAAAAACTCAATTCAGAGGAAGTGGAGATTATTTAAGAAATGAATACACATTTCTGTGGTTACATGTATATAAGAGTTGTGTAGGAAACATTCAAATTTGAAAAATCTTTGTACCACTTAACTTCAGGACCACTCATTAGACCTTTAATGGTAAAAGGTGGCAGTGTTCACCCTCATCCCACTAGGGAAGGTAGATTCTTGGAAAGTAGAGGGGTCTCTAAAGGCTCCTGATCCTGAAAGAGCCAGCCAAACTATTTTCTGAATGTTAACAAGTGGTCTCTGTTGTGTCCAGCAGACCTGTGAAAATACCAGGGTGGCTGGTAAACTGGGACACATTCTAAAATATTCTGCCTTTGACAGCTCTCCTAACTGGTTGAGAGTGTGGTGGAAGATTTATAGCATTGGGCTAATTCCTAGAGACTGGAAGCCCAGGATTCTGTTCAGTGGGAACCATTAACGTTCTTGTGCCCTGTATCTAGGTAGTGGACAAATTACAAATACTGACCAGTTATTTAAGAGAAGAACATCTGTATTGTATTTGGTGTGGAACAGCCTATGAAGGTAAGAAAAAACTTTAAACTTTTTAAAAATATTGAACATAGGCCTTTCATGTAGCTCAGTGTATAGAGTGTCCCAGCACACCTAGGTCATGGGTTTGATCCCTGCTCAGGGCATGTATGAGAAGCAACCAGTGAGTGCACAACTAAATGAAACAACTGAGAACAATGAATTGATGCTTCCCCCCCCCCTCTCTCTTTCTCTCTCTCTCTCTCCCCCCCCCCCACTTCCTTCCTTTCTCTCTCAAATCAATGGAAAATTTAAAAAATATTGAATGCAAATGCTGTCTGATTTTTAACTTCATTTTTTTCTATAAAAGTCACATTTCCAAAAACCAATGTACATTTCTTATTCTATCCAAATGGTAATATGGAATCAATATCTTGAAAAAATAGTGGATAGGACTGACCAGTTACCTCAGTCAGAGTGTCATCCCAGAACGCGAAGGTTGCAGGTTCAATCTCCAGTCAGGGCACATTGGGGAAGCAACCAATGAATACTTAAATAAATGGAATAAATGAATCCTTCTCTCTTCTCTCCCTTCCTCTCTCTGACTCTCTAAAATCAATAATTTTAAAAAGAAAGAAATAGTGGATATAGAAATAATAGACCTTATTAAAGGTATTTTTAACTATTTGGAAACAATGTACAAGGGAATTTTTCAGTCTTATTTTGAAAGAAAGAATTTTGAATCATATAAGGATAAGTTTTTCTCATGCTTTATTTTTAGAATCTTTAGCTACAGATACTTGAAAGCTATATTAAATTTTTAGAACTAATTTTTTTTTTTTTTTTTTTTTTATTTATTCATTATAGAGAGGAGAGGGAGAGACAAAGAGAGGGACAGAGAGAGAGAGAGGAGAGACAGAAGGGGGGAGGAGCTGGAAGCATCAACTCCCACATGTGCCCTGACCAGGCAAGCCCAGGGTTTCGAACCGGTGACCTCAGCATTTCCAGGTTGATGCTTTATCCACTGCGCCACCACAGGTCAGGCAGAACTAATTTTTTATATACTGTAGTTAGCTAGAATATTGTCCCTGAAGCATAAGAATTAGCATGTTGAAATCCACTCCATTTCTTTCTTATTGTAAGAAAGAAATGACTGACCTGTAGTACCACGGTAAAGAAAGTGTCGACCTGGAACGCTGAGGTTGCCAGTTCGAAACTTTGGGCTTGCCTGGTCAAGGCACATATGGGAGTTGATGCTTCCTATTCCTGTCCCCTTCTCTCTCTTTCTCTCTCTCTCTCTCTCTCTCTCTCCCTCTCCCTCCATATATATATATATATCCTTCTCCCTTCTCTCTAAAAAATGAATAAAAATCTTAAAAGACATTAAAAAAAAAGAAAGAAATAGTTAAAATTTTACCACCTGTCGTATTAGAGCCAGTTGTTTTCCCTTTAACACATTTTTCTGTTCTGGCTTTACTAACTGGAATTTAATGACTTTGTACTTGAAAGCAAATAGCAAACACAGCTACAAAATCCAAGTTATATTGAAATAATTTTCTAGAGTAGTCTATTAATACAAATTGTAGTAATCTTTTATTTTCCTCATGTCATTTACAGATAAAGAAGACCTGTCCTCAAATTGCCCAGGACCAACTGCTGCCGATCATGACTAAAATTATTCTTCATAAAGTAGGAACTTGGAAAAGGCGTTGTTTTCTAGACAGTTGAGCAGTTAGAATCCCCAGACTTTTTGATGCCAGTAAAGAAAGAGGGTTATTATGTTTTGCTCTTTTTGTACTTTAGAGTGTAATTGTTCACTGACTTCAATAAAATAACATAAGTATTATAGACATGGGCCATTACAATGTATTACTCTATTCTGATGCTTAGGGGGTTTAAGGACACCAACAGGGAACTCTCTTATTCACCTCTTCACTTTGGAACAAACTGAGAAATAAGGGGAGTCAGAGAGATATCAAAATACCAGCTTTATTGTCAGTGGAGCTGAAACAGAGAGCAAGGCTGACTTGTTCTTCAGTCAGGTTCCCTAGTAAATCTCATTGATTGAAGACAACTACAGATCTCTGCCTTGCAGGGACACTGCCCATCTTGCATCCTGAGACCAGGTAGCTTTCAAGGTGAGCATTTCCACCAGGAGCTGGGCCACACATCCTAAGTTCCTTCTCCCAAAATCATTCATCAGATAAGACCCGTCTGTTGAAAGGGAATGAATGAGGTTTCACAGAGTTTGTTCCCACATTTCTCAGAGCTCAGTGCCTTAAAACTGACTGTTCCATACCTGGGTAGCTCTAAGCAATTTTTAAAGTTATCTTTCTGTCTTACACTGAAACCTGCTTCCATATAATCTAACTGAATACAGCTAAGGACTTAGCATGGCACATCTGTACAGAGCTCCATCCAAGTTGGGCATCAAAATCATGCACTTTTTGTTCAAGTTCACAAGCTCAGGTGCCTCCCCTAGTGATTCTCATTCAGCAAATCTAGGATAGTTCCTGGATATATGTATTTAATTTAAAGTTCTAAGAATGAGTCTCATTAAGTACCTGTGGGTAAAAACTAACGCTATAAGTTAAATATAGAGCACTGATGTTTTTGGGATAGAGTTGTAACTGCGCCAGCTCAGTTTTATATCTTACCTTTCAGTAGCAGTGAGCAAGAGATCAACCTCTTTTTCCTTTTATTAGAAACAGGAGAAAAAAATGGCCCTGGCTGGTTGGCTCAGAGGTAGAACGTCAGCCCAGAGTGTTGATGTCCTGGATTCAATTCCCGGTCAGGGCACTCACTGGAAAAGTGACCATCTACTTCACCCCTCTCTCTCCCCCTTCTCTTTCTCCCTCTTCTCCTGCAGCCATGGCTCGATTAGTTCAATCACATTGTCCCCGGGCACTAAGGATGGCTCCATGGAGCCTCTGCCAACCAAGTTAAAAATAGCTCGGTTAGGAGCATGGCCCCAGATGGGCAGAGCATCAGCCCCAGAGGGAGGTTGCTGGTGGATCCATCATGGTGCATGCGGGAGTCTGTCTGCCTCCTCTCCTCTCACTTGGAAAACAAGAGGAAGAAGAAAAGAAACAGCATACATGAGAATATAGCAAAAGCTAAGCTACACTGATACAAGTTCATCAGCCTCACAACTTGTTTTAGCCTCTGATCTAATATGATCTACTTCACTTTTCCTCAAGTTGACCTTGGGAAGCTTTAAAAAACA
Source organism: Saccopteryx bilineata (assembly GCF_036850765.1). Taxonomy (NCBI): domain Eukaryota; kingdom Metazoa; phylum Chordata; class Mammalia; order Chiroptera; family Emballonuridae; genus Saccopteryx; species Saccopteryx bilineata. The sequence continues at coordinate 94,251,727 of NC_089492.1, forward strand.
GTTCAAGGTCACACCTGCAGATATTCTGATGTAACTGCTCCCTGTGACCTTAGCATTACTACCCTTGATTCTAAGATGCAGCAGAGTTTGAGAACCACAACCTGGTTATCTGGGCCTTGGTTCTTCTTCCAGAAAATGAATCATTTTTATGAATTTAAGTATATATATATAGAAAATACTGGAGTTTATATACTTGGATAATACTGTTTAATATTTACTTGTTTCATTTAAAAATAAAATTATATTCATAGCTAAAACAAAGGCATACATCTTTCCCTCATCATCATGAAATCGTTTTCTGTCATTTCAGTCAATGTAACGATATTCATTCATTCAGTCCCAAAGCCATGTACAATGGAGTCAGAAACTGGCTTACTTTTCTCCTTTGACTATGGGGACAACCCACCATCAGCCCAGTGGCCTAGAATATTTTGAGTATGTTCTTGAACAACTATGCTGAGAATGGGAATAACCTGATGGGACCCACGACTTCACCAAAGTTGTGGTCTGCATTCCCAGGCCTAGGGCCTGCTTTGGAAAGTGGGAGATTTCCCACCATTCTTATCCATCAATGGTTAAAACAAAGACTTTCAATGTGAGTCAAAACATTTTCATTCGTAGGCCTTTTATGAGTTCATGACTAAAGAATGAAAACCAAGGGAAGCAAAACATTGAAAATAATTTTCTAATCATCTTTAGTACATTTGTATGAAATCTGAAACTTAAACTTAATGTCATGTTGTCATTTACCTGTGTTTATACTGTGCTGCATATTTTCAAAATCCTTTCTACAATTCCTAAAATGTATCATTTCCCTAATTTTAAATCCCAAATACTGGAGCTTCTAAAATTCAAAATAAACAGACTTCAATGTAGCAAATTGATTTGTTTAACAGACCATTTCTTTATTATTCGCCAAACATTTAATTGTTGAAATTTTTAAATGCACATTTATTTAGGATGATACATTTTGTAAGTTCAAGCAAATTAGTACTTATTCCCCATTTATTCAAAAGCACTTCATAGACGTCGGTCTTTTTGCAGGGCAGTACACTCGCTGCCTTGGGGCATACAGAAATGAGAGTGTCTGTCCTGCTTTCCAGAAATTCACAGTATGGAGGAATAGCTGAACTCCGAGGCACACTGGTAAGCACAATACTGAGGTACCAAACAATGGGAATACTAGGGAGACGCTTCCTTCTGAGTGGGAGATGGTAGAACACTAGAAGCAGCACTGAATTTGGGTCCCAAATAGTTTTGATAATTAGGCCCAGCATTTCCTCTCTTACGTATATGAGCAAGAGAAGTGGAAACATGTTCACATAAGCCCTGGCCAGTTGGCTCTGCTACAGTGCTAAAAATAGCTCAGTTATAAGCATCGGCCCCGAGATGGGGTTGACGGGTGGATCCTGGTTGAGGCATATGTGGGAGTCTATCTCCCCTCCTCTCACATTAAAAAAAAAAGTCCATATAAAACCTGAATATGAACATTTACAGTAGCCTTGTTCATAAGAGCAGGAAGGAGTAAACCCAAAGGTTCACCAATTAATGTTAATACATAAAATGAAATATCTAATGAAAAGGAATAAAGTACTGATCCATGCTACAACCTGGATGAACCTTTCAAAGTTACACTAAGTTCATGAGACCATATATGATTCCATTTAAATAAAATGTCCAGAATGGGCAATGGCTATAAAAGGTAGATTAGTGGTTGCCTAGAATTGGGAGATAGGAATGACTGCTAATGGGTACGGGGGTGCCGCGAACCAGCGTGGCTAGTAATTCCTGGCCTGAGTGGGAATGGCACGGAATGAAGAAAATAAACTTAGAAATAGGATGGGATCGGGAGGTCTCTTTGTAACGCAAAAGATAGCTTGCAAAAAGTGTCTCCGCCCCACATATGCTTTATTTTTGGGCAAACGAAGTAAAGTCATTAGCAAATCAAAGAGATTATTAACGTCATATTTCCAAGGCAACCCAAGAATTCTCCCAAGTGCAGAAAAACCATCCACCCTGCATAACATCTTAACTTCACAAAACAAAGGATAAAAAGAAAACGGTCTCTTTGAGGGACATGGAAGATAGGACAGAGCAAACAATCCAGCATCACAGCCAACACGGAGGTGTGGAGAAAAACTTAGCCTTTGGCAACTTAAGCAAGTGAGGTGGGGCACTGGGCAGACTGTCAGCTTACTGCCAGTCCCCCACACCTCTGTCCCCCACAATCTAAACAGCAAGGACCCTGTCAGCTTGCAGTCCCCAACATAGGGGTTTCTCTGGGGGCTGACAAAAATTGTTTTAAAGTGGACTGTGGTCACAGTATAGAGTACCATGGAGCATTCTTGGGAAAGTTTTGAACCAGAATCTGATCAAGATTCTAGATCTAACTAGATACGTGGGGGATACTATCAGCCAAATCCTAAGTGGAATGAATTCTACTGATAAAAATTCCAGTTCCTTCCTCAATTAAATGGCACAAGGGAAGAAACTAAAATCAAGGGTAAATTTTATAGGGTAAAAGGGACATCAACTAAACATAGTGTTGAACCTTGATTGAAACAACCTATAGAAAGATAATTTTTGAGCTAGGAAAACTGCATATAAGCTAAATTATCAAATAATTAAATACATCTTTCTAATTTGTTACATGACAATGATATTGTGGTTTTGTTAAAATTAAAAAGATCTTATCTACTAGAGATAAAGGTCATTTTTAAGTATTTACAAGTGAAATGATATTAAGCCTAAAATTTGCTTTAAAATACTCCAGCAAAAGAAATTTTTAATAAAGGGGTAAGTACAAAATTTACATATATCATATATAGATACAGTTATATCTTTCAAAATCTCTTTCTGGGTGTGTGCGTTTTAATTTGTAAGTAGGTTCTCTGGCCTTTGCATTTCTCCTCCTCTAAGAGGATACTTTTTCTTTATTATAATTCTGAGGCTGAGAAAATATATACTTACAAACAAAAGCTTCCAAGAGATACTTTATGTATTTCATAACAGTATAAATATTAAAATGAGAAGGTAAAAATAAGGCTATCTTCTTTTGAGTACAGCCTATTCATTATACCCAGATAATATTGGTTTTTAAAAAGATTTCTCTCCTCCCAGAAAAAAATTTCAAACCTACAGAAAAGTTCAGAGTACAAGAAACAATTCTTTACCCTCCACCTAGAACTACCAGTTTGTTCAGTTGTTAACATTTTACCACATTTGCTTTCCATCTCTCTCTTCATATACACTGATGTTTGCTGAATATTTGAAAGTTGCAAACATAATACCACTTCACCCCTAGATACTTCTGCAAGCATTGCCTAGAAATAAGACATTTTCCTGCATGATTACAATATCATTATCACACCTAAAAATTGATAATTATTCTGTCATCTAATATGCCATGCCCCTTGCCCAGGCTGCCCATTTGGTCTGTGTATTCATCTCTTGCTAGAGGGTCACTTGTAAGCCCTGTGCCAGTACATTTCAGTAGAAAAGGATCCCACCCCGCCAGACGGACCTTTTCTATGCTCAGCTATTGGCTTATCTGAAAGTTATCTCTTTAAAGTGTTTGTTAGAATAGATACAAAATGTATGTAAGAGGAGAAGAATAACTGGAAGCACTAGTGGACTCAACATCCAGTTTAAGAAAACTGTACCTTTAAATCCACTTTTCCTGTCTCATCACTCCCATCCCTCCTCAGAGACAACCACTGTTAGGATTTAATATTTCTCATATATTTTCTTCTCTTTATTGTTTTACCACATTTGTTTGGATTCCTAAATAAGATGATTTTTTTTTTAAATTTTTTTTTTTTTACAGGGACAGAGAGTGAGTCAGAGAGAGGGATGGATAGGGACAGACAGACAGGAACAGAGAGAGATGAGAAGCATCAATCATCAGTTTCTCGTTGTGACACCTTAGTTGTTCATTGATTGCTCTCTCATATGTGCCATGACCAACGGCCTTCAGCAGACTGAGTAACCCCTTGCTCGAGCCAGTGACCTTGGGTCCATGCTAGTGAGCTTTTTTGCTCAAACCAGATGAGCCCACGCTCAAGCTGGCTATCTGGGGTCTCGAACCTGGGTCCTTCCGCATCCCAGTCTGACGCTCTATCCACTGCGCCACCGCCTGGTCAGGCCCTAAATAAGATGATTTAATTTGTATGTTCTGGAACTTAATATAAAGGGAATAATTCTGTATATATTTTCTGCTAACTTGTTTTGTTGCTTAACATAACATCGTTCCTGAGAGACATGTTATTACATTTAGCTATAATTCCTTTATTTTCACTGGTATTTAGTATTCCAATGTGAATGTAATACAATGTATGTATCCACTTTTTCTCTTGAAGGACCGTAGTGTTGTTTTCTGTTCCCTTGACTTTTTTTTTTTTGTATTTTTCTGAAGCTGGAAACGGGGAGAGACAGTCAGACAGACTCCCGCATGCGCCTGACCGGGATCCACCCAGCACGCCCACCAGGGGCGAGGCTCTGCCCACCAGGGGGCGATGCTCTGCCCCTCGGCGTCGCTCTGCCGCGACCAGAGCCACTCTAGCGCCTGGGGCAGAGGCCATCTTTGCTCCAATGGAGCCTTGGCTGTGGGAGGGGAAGAGAGAGACAGAGAGGAAGGAGGGGGGGGGGGTTGAGAAGCAAATGGGCGCTTCTCCTGTGTGCCCTGGCTGGGAATCGAACCAGGGTCCCCCGCACGCCAGGCCGACATTCTACCACTGAGCCAACCGGCCAGGGCCCTGTTCCCTTGACTTTTACAAACGGAATTTCTATGAACATTCTCTTGGCACGTATGTAGGAATGGAATTGACGGCTTTCATGGTATATACACATTTAACTTAACTACAGGATACCAAATTATTTTTCAAAGTGATTATATATAACATCTTTTTATGGTTACTATTTTTCTCCAACTGGCTTGTCAGCTATTTAAGATAGGGAAAGAGCTTATTTTTTGGCCTAGAAACAATGGACATTTAATAAATATTCATTAATTGATATAAAAAATTGAGAGATTTTTTTTTCATCTTCATGATCAAGACATATCTGGGGCAAAATCAAATGTAAAAATGTTTTTTCCAAGTTAAAAAGTGTAAACCATTCTACAAATGTAGAAAAAAGGGAAAAATGAAAAAAACAGGTAAATATCATCAATATTCCCCAACAGATTTTAGACAGTTACAAGAAAACCGAACAGGAGACGGACGCAGGACACCTTCTTAGAAAGGTGCTGTGTTTGTGTTTCGCATCTTGTTCTCTGCAACGTTTTTCCACTCCGTCAGAGTCGTCAGTATTTCACAGGCGGTAGGTCGTTTCTTGGGGTCCACTGAGAGTAATTTCTGTAGAAGACTTTTCTGTAATGATAGAAACAGTCATTATGAAGACATAAAACATTAAAATAATAAAATTCTGATTATTTTCAAGTGCTTACTTCTTTGCCATCAAATATATCTGGGACACAACCCTTCTTTAGATCTTCAAAAATCTGAAAAATAAAACATACATATATATACATTCATTAGGGAATTATTCACTTGGGAGGAAAACCAAACTTAGGAAGCACAACAAGCTGGTGATACCCTAAATCTAGGATATTTTTATATCTATGGAAAGTCTCTTTAGCCGAGAAGCTAGCAGAACTCCCTTTACCCACTCTGTCCTATCTAATAACCATCTTCAACATTACATGTTTAAGTGTTAAGAGCATCATATGCCTTATCTTCCCTCATCCTGGAGCCCGATCCTGTTTTTTGTTGTTGTTTTTTAGGTGAGAGGAAGGTACATAGTGAGGCAGACTCCTGCATATACCCTGACTGGGGTCCACTCAGCAACCCCATCTAGGGCCAATGCTCAAGTTCTAAGTTATTTTTAGCACCTGAGGCTGATGTGCTGGGATCAACCAAGCTATCCTCAGCACCCAGGGCCATGCTCAAACCAACTGAGCCATTGGCTGTGGGAGAGGAAGAGAGAGAGAAGCAGAAAGTTGCTTTTCCTGTGTGCCCTAACCAGGAATCAAATCTGGGATGTCCATACACTGGGCCGACACTGAACTCAATTGATATCAATTTTTTGGGGGTGGCCGACACTGGGATGTCCATACACTGAACAGCCAGCCAGGATGTTCGAGTCCTACCCAATAGGTATTTTCGTTACCCCTGTTACAGAGAAGGCTGATAACTCCAAGTTAAGTCCCCTTTAGTGAGCGTCAGGCTAGATCCAGTTGCATAATGCATTTTGTGGCTCCCCACTGATTGCCTTCACAAGAAAGTCCACATTCTTGCCTTAATTTAGCCCCAACATGTCTTTCCAAACCTATCAACCAACACTTCCTTATAGCTTATATACGCCAATAAAAATATCAGACTCTGCCGAATATTCCCAAACACACTCTGCCCATCTCTGTCACCATACTGGAATCACCTTCTCTATTTGGGACTATTAGAAGCCAACCAACCCTTAAGAGCTCTGCTTCAACCCCTTCATGAAACCTAAATCCCCACAGCTGGAAAGATCTCCTCCTAGCTGCTCCCCTAAAACTTCAAGCCTTCTCCAACAACATTTACAGCATTCTCATATAGTACCTTCCATTCTAGAATATGAGCTCCTTGAGAACAGGGGACATACTCATTTTCATAATCCCTGTAGCACTTAGCTCAGTGTCTTACACCAAGCAGGCAATCAAAATTCTACTGACTTATTCAAATAGAAAGAAACAGCTATGGTTTTATGATATGCACACACCTTTCAAAATAAAAACTCAAAGTTTTTGGTCTTTAACAAAAAGGGGTTTTTGTTTGTTTTAATTTTTCAATTACAGATGACCTACAATATTCAGTCTCGATACAGCTTTTCCTTTGTATCCTTAGCTGTAGGAGTTCAGTTCAGCTAGTCCCCGGGTAGTTCCCAAGTGTGGCTGTTCTAGACTTTGGCGGGGATTTTGATGTCGTCATGAGGAGGTGAGCACAGAGTTTACCGCTCCCTACGTGGACCAAACTTCCAACAAAAAGTTTTGGTCCAGCCCTGGCCGGTTGGCTCAGTGGTAGAGCGTTGGCCTGGCGTGCAGAAGTCCCGGGTTCGATTCCCAGCCAGGGCACACAGGAGAGGTGCCCATCTGCTTCTCCACCCCTCCCCCTCTCCTTCCTCTCTCTCTCTTCCCCTCCCGCAGCCGAGGCTCCATTGGAGCAAAGATGGCCCGGGCGCTGGGAATGGCTCCTTGGCCTCTGCCCCAGGCGCTAGAGTGGCTCTGGTCACGGCAGAGCGACGCCCCGGAGGGGCAGAGCGTCACCCCCTGGTGGGCGTGCCGGGTGGATCCTGGTCGGGCGCATGCGGGAGTCTGTCTGACTGTCTCTCCCGGTTTCTAGCTTCAGAAAAATACAAAAAAAAAAAAGTTTTGGTCCAAACGTGAAAGAGATAAAAGCCGTATTTCATTTGCAGTCAATACTAATGTGTTCAAGCCCATCCTTACATGACGGTAGTAACTCTGGCAGCACTTTGAATAATATGGCCAATAATTTTTGTTGCTAAATTTTTTCTGTGAGATTATTTACCTTCCTCATTTCCGACCGTGTGGGACATATGTAAAGAAGCTCTGCAAGGATTAGCCCTAAAGCAAAGATGTCCACTTCATTTCCATAGTCTGTTGAAGAGACCTAACAAGACCAAAATATATTCATATGTTATTCACCCAATACAAATACCCATGCCTTCTGAAGAGAAAACAGTTATCTGACTAAAATATATAACAGTGTATGTTTGTTAGCAAGATCTCTGGAGTCCAACTGCCCAAGTTCAAATCTCTGTCACTAACTAGCTGATTCACCTGTGTTAATTAACCATCAACATGGGAATAATCTCAACCATAAAATGGGGATAACAACAGTTTCAACCTCAGAGTTTGGTTGTGGGGGTAAACAAGATGGGTCAGCTGAAACAGTTAAAATAGCTCCAAACATTGCAATAAAGCAAGTCACGTGATCTTTTTGGTTTCCTAAAAAAAACAACTCAGCCTGACCAGATGGTGGTTCAGTGGATTGAGCATCAGCCTGGGATGCAAAGGACCCAGGTTCAAGACCCCAAGATCGCTGGCTTAAGCACAGGCTCACCAGTTTGAGCGTGGGGTCACTCGCTTGAGCATGGGATCATAGACATGACCCCATGGTTGCTGGCTTGAGCACTGGCTATCCACCTTGAGCACAGGGTCTCTGGCTTGAGCGTGAAATCATAGACATAACCCCATCGTCACTGGTTTGAGCCCAAAGGTTGCTGGCTAGAAGGACTCGCTGGCTTGGCTGTAGCCTCACCCCCCCATCAAGGCACATATGAGAAAGCAATTGATTAACAACTACGATGAACAACTAAGGTGCCACAATGAAGAATTGATGCTTCTCATCTCTCTCCCTTCTTGTTTGTCCCTGTCTCTCTCACAAAACAAAACAACACAAAACAAACAAAAAACCCCACAATGTACATTAATTTAAAATGCATTATTGCTAAAAAAAAATGCTAACCCTCATCTGAGCCTTAAGAGAGTGGCACAGCTATACGTATTTCGGTGTACATTATAGTTATTAAAAGGAGTGTCAGATCTACTTGTACTGATACAGAAAAATTATGATGCATAGTTGAGTAAAAAAAATCCAGTCACAAAAGACCATTATAGTATTCCAGTAAAAAATCTATGTGTATGTATATATATTTTTGTGTAAGAAAGTCTGTGTAAATATGTGTATTTGTATATTTATATAAGTTTACCTAAAATGATCCTAAAGGATAAACGTGACGACTGGGAGCTGAACACACAGCACGGTGTATAGAGATGTGCTGCAGAACTGAGCACCTGAAACCTGTACAATTATATTAACCAGTGTCGCCCCATTAAACTCAATTTAAAAGTAAAAATTTAATATTTTTTAAAAAGGATAAACAACAAACTGTAGTTCAAGTAAAAGTATAAAGGAAGGTTAAGGGAAATTATCCATTTTTGTTCCATTTTCTTCTATACTGTTTTGATTTTATCAAAGGTGTCTTATTTTTATAATTTTTTAAAAATGAAAGAAGTAAAAAAAAAAATAAGAGAAATAACAGGGACCTCACCTGTTCTGGGCTCATGTACAATGGAGTTCCCCTATTACTTGTCCGCTTTTCATCATATTTCTGGAATGTTACAAGTCCAAAGTCTCCAATCTTTATTTTGTTATTATTTACTAAAAATATGTTACTTGGCTACAGAAAAAGAAAAGAATATTTAATTTTTTAAATAAGTATCAACATGACAGACTGGTATCAAATATCCAAATCATATTTTGTAATAGCTATTTTTAAAATTATATTATTTATTGATTTCTAGATAAAGAGGAAGGGAGAGACAGACAGACAAAACATCCACCTGTTCCTGTATGTGCCCTGACCAGGGATCAAACCGGCAACCTCTGCACTTCAGGATGAGGTTTCTAACCAACTGGGCTATCCAGCCAGGGCAGCAATGGCTATTTTTATATTTACTTACAGGGGTGGGAAAAAGTAGGTTTACCATTGTTTGTATGGAAAATAATACAATAATTAATAAATATTTAAAAATAAACTGTTTCGTGTATTCACAATGGTAAACCTACTTCTGTTGGCCCCTGGGTAAGGCATTTACCCTTACATAGGGAGCCCAAAATAAACATTTAATATCACAGGTCTTTAAAATACCAGCTGAGGAAGTCAGGACTTCTCTGTAAGCAGAGAAGACTTGGGGCAGAGCGGCCTTCTAATATCCGGAGAGCTGTTTGGTAGAGGTGGATTCATTCTGCATGGTCCCAGGGGATAAATCCAGGACTAGAGGATGGGGACGAAAAGATCTGCTGTAGCGTAACCTAAATATATATACTCACAGCGTGATTCAAAGAATGGGAGTTCACGAGTCCCCTCTCCCAGGAAGTATACAAGAAAAACTAGACATCCACTGGGTGGAAATGTTGCCAATATGAGTCCAGAATTTGATGGGAGTTTCAAGGAGATGCCCTTAAGATCCCTTCGAAATTTGAGATTCTTAGGATGGCTCTTTCCAGTAATGCTACAGGATATCATGTGCAGACTTTCTTGTGGCTTCCTTGATATCAATTTTTTCAGGCCTCTGACAACTTCAAAAACACACCCCCTCTACCTTTGAAGGCATACCAAGTTAACTAACTGCAAGCTGATAACTAGCACTGAAGTATTTTTCCATGTAATTCTTTGAGCTCATTGAAAAAAATCAAAGTAACAACAGAATAAGGGGCGTACATCCTTTCCACAAATTTGTAGACAGTACTGACCAATATTCTAAAAGACTATGAAAGCAGATGGTTATCAAGGAGGAAATTAGTATTTTGGCATTGTTGAAAAGACTAGACTTTCAATACAGTGTTGGGCTACGCATTCACACACAGACCTCATGTACCAGCACTTACAAAAGGGCCGTAATAAAAGAGCTGAAAGAGGAGCTTTCAAGTAGCCAGCCTAACAAGGTGTACACAGAAATTAACAGCTGGATCGACATAATGGACAATGAGAGTGGAACCTAACACCAATGTGCATGGGTGGGTGGGGAGAAAAAATGTGCCAATCTAATTCAAGTGACAGTGCAGGAATGTGTTGGGTTTGCAAGTGCAACTGCTAGTCCCACACAAGGCTGTAACTCGACTAGAGAAACAGGAGGTGACACGTGCGATGCTGTGCAAACATGTAAGCTGGATAGGATGGTGTGGTAAGAATATCAGACTGCTTACTTATTGTTCATTAAAAAGAAAAAGAAAAACAGTAATGCCATATTTTGTCTAATCAGTTACAATATGCTTCGGAAAAATGTTGGGTTGTAGGGCATTAAAAAACAGGGCCAATTTTACATAGAAGTACAAAAATAAGGGTTGATGATCAGGCTGAGGATGAACAAAGAAGCATGGGCCTCACGGGACTGAACCTCCAAGGACTGCATGTCCTCACTCCAGAAACTTCCATGTCCCTCCTCCAGTGCCTTTGGTCTAGTTCCTAAGATTCTGACAGAAAGTGGTAAGCACCGGTAGACTTCACTTAATGGGCTTTAGTGGGTCAAGATCATTCTCTGGCAAAGCCACCTGCAGCTGGTGCTTTGTGAGGCATCACCAAAAAAAAAAGGCATGCCTTTGTTTGCACCCTAGCTCAGATGCAAGACAGCAACAGTAGCAGTGAAGCTGGAACAGCTGTAGAAGATGGAAGAAGGCTCAGTAGCATTAAAACCTGACCTTCGAGCACAGAGATAGAGCAAACAATCACTGCAAACACACAAAAGAAAACATCAGTTTATGACAGTGGTTCTCAAAGTGTGCACCCTAGAAGATTTCCAGGTGCGCCCTATTGTATTCCAGAGAAATATGTGCCTGTTAGGGACCAGAAAACCAACAGGGTTTTTGGAGTTTAGATTTTTGGAGGATAGAGGTGTGGAGAATTGGCTGTAAGCTAACAGTCTGCCCAACTCCCCACCTCACTTTCCTGATTAGGTTGCAAAAGGCTGTTAAGCTGTGGAGCTGGATTGTTTACACTACCCCCATGTTTCCCGCAAAGACTGGAGGCAAGTTTCTTCTATCCTTTGTTTGGTGTAAAGTTCAGATGATATGTATGGTGGGGCTTTTGGATTGATGATTAAACATAAGGAATTGTCTCTTGAAGCCTTTTGGATTTCTATAAAAGAATATGTGGCAATATCTAAAAAAGCTTTGAACATTTTACTACAATTTTCAGCATCCTATTTATGTGAATTAGGATTTTCTACCCTCAACACAATTAAGAGTAAAAAGAGAGGAATTCTTCAATGTATTGACAAGGAAATGAGAGTTTGCCTTTCAAATATATGCCCAAACATTGAAGAAATCGCTAGGACACATCAGGCTCATGTTTCTCATAAACACAAGAATGAAAAAACTTAACACATTTGCGCCAGGACCTGCCAAATTTACTAAATCTTACTAAAAATGTATCTATATATATAAAAAGATAACTTTTTTGTCATTTTTTAATTTTTTAACCCCTCTTTTTTATGAATTCTAAAAAGCATAACAAAAAATATAACATAAAAATGTTTTTTAATATCAGAATGAATTTAATTTTGTCGTATTTATTTTGTTTAATTACCATAAAAGCACGCTTGGACTTTATATTTTTTCTTTAATATTTGACTTAATTATTATAACATATTTCTCAGAAATTTGTATATAGTGCACCTACAATTATTTGTAGGATTTTAAATGCGCCCTGACTTCAAAAAGTTGGAGATCCACTGGTCTATGACATGGGCACAGGCAGTGTGGAAAGTATAAGAGGAGAAGGAGAAGACAGACGTCCAGTCAGCACCAGACAGAAATGCACTAGTCCATCCTGAGGACGGGATGGGAAACAATACCCAAATTACTCCTTTAACTCTATATATGATTTATTCCAAAGTGAAAGTATAGCCATTCTAAATTTATCTTTTTGAACATAGTCCTTATTGTTATGTTCCAACTTCAAAGAGTACCTTTAGATATTGTTAAAGAGAGACACTGGAACTAGGTAGATTCCAACAGGAAAGCATCAGACATTCACCCCCTGGGCCAACCAAGGAGACAATATGGTTTAAGGGCCACTTACTCCTATCAAGGCCCAACAAACAACTATCTGTGTAAGTGCTTATTTTACTCAAGGAAATTTTTACTTTGTTCCTCATTCCCGGTGTTCTAGATAGGGACGGAGAAGCAGATAGCCAAGATCCATAAAACAAGGCTTCTGCCTCATTCAGAGTGATCTGGAAAGGCTAAATATAGGAACTGGAATGAAGGGGTCAGGCAGAAGAGCATTCATGAAAGAATATGAGCAAAGGTTCAGTGACAGGATTCAGAATGGCTAGTTTATGATGACAGCAGGCAAATCATAGAGCATAGAATATGGGGGAGAGACTGAAAGTTGTTCTATCTCTCTTCGTTTGCTTTGAAGAGATGGAAAAACTGCTCATCAAGATCAAGTAGGATGCTGGGAAAACAAAAGAAAATGAAAATACAAAGGTGTGCTGCAAACTCCAAGACCTGGATTGTTGCAGTTTTCCAATCATGGGACAGAGGTGTCTAAATGCCATAAATATTCTAGACTCTGGACCTAGTAGTTGTGACTACCCTCAAGAATTATGGCTGATGATCTGGCTGGTTGGCTCAGTGGTAGACTGTCGGCCTGGCATGTGGAAGTCCTGGGTTCAGTTCCTGGTCAGGGCACACAGGAGAAGTGACCATCTGCTTCTCCACCCCTCCCCTTTCTCCCTCTCTCTCTCTCTTCTCCTCCCAGTCATGGCTCAATTGGTTCGAGCAAAGTAGGCCTTGGGCACTGAGGATGGCACCATGGCCTCTGCCTCAGGCACTAAAAAAAAAAAATGGCTCCATTGCTGAGCAATGGCTCCAGATGGGCAGAGTATCGCACCCTAGTGGGCTTGTCTGGTGGATCCCTATTGGGGCACATGCAGGAGTCTGTCTCTCTGCCTCCCCTCCTCTCACTAAAATATATATTTTTTAAGAAGTAATGGCTGAGAAACCAGGAGGACCCATGTTCCCAAAGCCATAGTCACCAGAGTCCCTTCTGCCTCTCAGACAAGCCTCAGTAGCAGCAGAGGCAAGGAGAGAGCACTCAGCTGGCTGTGTCAGCCACAGTGATTATCTGCACGGAAATATTCAGTATACTAAAGCTACTACTGTTTACAACTGGAATATGACTACCAGCCAGATAGCACCAGAAGTGAATGAGCTCCTTCCTATGGAGAGTTCAGCAGCTTGATAAGCTTACTCTATGGGCAAGTTCTATATCTAGTCTCACTTTAGAGGATCAGAGAAATTGTTTCTTCATGACTGCCAAATAATTCTAAAACTTGAAATGACAGATTTTATTTTTTTATTCAGTGAGAGGAAGAGAGGCAGAGACAGACTCTCACATGTACTCTGACTGGGATCCATCACAAGTTAGCCCACTAGGGGGCAATGATATGCGTATCTGGGTTGTTGCTCCATTGCTCAGCAACTCAGCTCTTCATAGCACCTGAGGCGAGGCCATGAAGCCATCTTCAGTGCCTGGAGCCAACTCGCTCTAATCCAGCCATAGCTGAAGGGGAAGAGAGAGAGACAGAGAGAGAGGGAGAGAGAGAGAGAGAGAAGCAAGAGGGAAAAGGGTGGAGAAACAGACAGTTGTTTCTCCTGTATGCCCTGACTGGGAATCAAACCTGGGAACCACACACTGGGCTGATGCTCTACCCGAGCCAACTGGCCAGGGCTGATAGATTTAAAAATTATTAAATTGCCTGCCCTGTGGTGGCACAGTGGATAAAGCATCGACCTGGAATACTGAGTTCACCAGTTAGAAACCTTGTGTTTGCCCAGTAAGGCATATACAGGAAGCAACTACTACAAGTATGCTCCCCACTTCTCCCCGCCCCCACCCTCTCCTATATATAAAAATCAACAAATTAACAATTTTTAAAATTATTATATTTATCAGCCTGACCAGGCAGTGTCACAGTGAATAGAACATCGGACTGGGACGCAGAGGACCCATGTTAGAAACCCCAAGGTTGCTGGCTTGAGTGCGGGATCACCAGCTTGAATGCAGGGTCACTGGCTTAAGCATGGGATCATAGACATGACTCCATGGTCACTGGCTTGAAGCCCAAGGTCGCTGGCTTGAGTCCAAGGTCACTAGCTAGAGCAAGGGGTCACTCACTCTGCTGTAGCCCCCTGGTCAAAGCACATATGAGAAAGCAATCAATGAACAATTAAGGTGCCACAACAAAAGAATTGGTGCTTCTCATCTCTCTCCCTTCCTGTCTGTCTGTTCCTATCTGTCCCTCTCTGATTCTGTCTCTGTCAAAAAATAAAAAATAAAAAATATATATATATATACACACACATATATATATTATTTATTAATTTCTAACACAGCACATTTTTCACTTACCTTAAGATCTCTATGAATTAAGTTTTTTGAATGTAAATAATTCACTCCTACTACTATTTGTTTAAATAATTCCAAAGACAAGCATTTGTTTGGTTCTTTGTCTCTTCTGTTGTCAATCCATTGTTCCAATGTCCCTTTATCACAGAATTCCATTTGGATGAAAAGGCACTCAATTGATCTGGATATAAAAGTCACAGAAAAAGAACAATAAAAATAAATATATAAAAAATACATTTCCTTTCTAAAATTATACCTTCTTAAGTGTAAAATATGTCTGAAAACAAATCTAAATAAATAATTTAAATCAAAATATAATAAACCATTTATATCTATTTTTGGTGGGGTTTTTTTGAAGTAAGAAGTGGGCAGGCAGAGAGACAGACTCCCGCATGCTTCCCGACCAGGATCCACCCAGCATGCCCACTAGGGGGCGATGCTCTGCCCACCTGGAGCATTGCTCCATTGCAACTAGAGCCATTATAGCACCTGAAGCAGAGGCCATGACGCCATCCTCAGTGCCCAGGCCAACTTTGCTCCAATGGAGCCTTGGCTGCAGGAGGGGAAAAGAGAGAGAGGGAGAAAAAAGAGGGGGAAGGTTGGAGAAGTAGAAGAGTGCTTCTCTTTTGTTCCTTGGCCAGGAATCAAACCCAGGACTTCCACACGCCAGGCTGATGCTCTACCACTGAGCCAACTGGCCTGGGCGGCCATTTATTTAAGTTCCCTGATGTCCACAGTTTTATTTGTTTAGCTAATTTATGAAGTCTAACCCTGTCTATTCTTTTTTTTTTTTTTTTGTATCTTTCTGAAGCTGGAAACGGGGATAGACAGTCAGACTCCCACATGCGCCCGACCAGGATCCACCCGGCACGCCCACCAGGGGGCGACGCTCTGCCCACCAGGGGGTGATGCTCTGCCCCTCCGGGGCGTCGCTCTGTCGCGACCAGAGCCACTCTAGCACCTGGGGCAGAGGCCAAGGAGCCAGCGCCAGCGCCTGGGCCATCTTTGCTCCAATGGAGCCTTGGCTGCGGGAGGGGAAGAGAGAGACAGAGAGGAAGGAGAGGGGGAGGGGTGGAGAAGCAGATAGGCGCCTCTCCTGTGTGCCCTGGCCGGGAATCGAACCCGGGACCTCTGCATGCCAGGCCGACACTCTACCACTGAGCCAACCGGCCAGGGCCACCCTGTCTATTCTTTAGTGCTGAAGGTCCCTGATTAACTTTCTAAAAAATAGGAATGAAAACTATACAACAGAATTGCAGAAAACCAAATTTATTATTATTATTTTTTTTGTGACAGAGACAGCTAGAGCCAGACAGACAGGAAGGGAGAGAGATGAGCAGCATCAATTCTTTGTTGCGGCACCTTAGCTGTTAATTGATTGCTTCCTCATATGTGCCCTGACGAGGGGAGGGAGGGCACTACAGTAGACTGAGTGACCCCTTGCTCAAGCCAGTGACCTTGGGCTCAAGCTGGTGAGCCTTGCTCAAACCAGATGTGCCTGTACTGAAGCTGGTGGCCTCAGGGTTTCTAACCTGGGTCCTCCACATCCCAGTCTGACACTCTATCCACTGTGCTACTGCCTGGTCAGGCCCAAATTTTAGTATTATATAAAGTAATTTTAAAATATTTTAATTCACCATCAATCTACTGAGCATCTATTTTGTAAAAGGCACAGATCAGGTACCTAGAGATGAGAAAATGAGTTAGACACTACCCTTGCTGTCATGGGGATGACATTTTAAAAGAGAGCGGTAAAGGAAAAACAGACCTACAATAATAGCACAAGGATTGGTACTCGAAAAGATATGCCAACAAATTGCTATGAGATATAAGTGGGAGGACTGGTTTTGCTAACCATGTTTTGTTATTTGTTTTTTCTGAAATAAGTTGGCCTCATTAATTTATATTCTTTGAACATATGTTGGCTAGAAAATAGAAAGAGGTAGCCAAGAATCTGCATAAAAATGAAATCCTATGTGCTGACAGTCAAGAACTCCTGAAACGGATGACAATGTTCTCAGTACACGGGATGGAGACTGGACTGGTGTCAGGAGATGATTAATGATCAGGCCCACAATTGCCTCAGGATTGCAGTGACCAAGGAACGTCCCCAAGAAACACTGGGTGAGTTTGAAAGCAGTGCCAGCTCGTTAGAACCGTCCAGCCCTTTGGCAGCGCATGACCTGAGACAAAACGTAACCGGTGCAAGGGGAGGTGCCCCATCACAGCTCATGGTCTTAAAATTATTTTCACTACCATAACCAGTTTCGGTGCCGTTGCATTTGAAAGAGGCCCCTTGACTGCATTCTACCAATCAAGGGCCCGAGAGAGGAAGAGACAAGTGCTGGCAGCTGAGGAGGGCCCTCCAGCTGCAGCATCTACGAGCTGTTCACTTCCTTCTCAAGACAGCACTTACAGCCTACACCGAAGTCGGGGCATATGAGCCACGTGTCCAAGAAACAACGGAGTCAGAAAAGCTAAACCAAAGATTCTGAAAAACAGCTGAGGACAGGGAAAAAATATTTGAAAATAAGTTTGAAGCAAGGAGATTATTCATTGTCTTCTTTTCTGCAGAATGGAGACATAACTGTCCCAAACAGTGTTTGTGGTTGTGGTTATTAAATTTATTAATAAATGGCCTTATTCAATGGCCCACACATACTCAATGACAGTTTCCACCATTATGGCTATGAGAATTTCTTTTTAGTTACCTTTTTTTGCCGCTTTCATCATAAATATCATCAATGCCACTCCAACTATGATAGTAGCGAACAATATTGTCATGAAAAAGGTCTGTCAAAACACTTGCTTCCCGTAGTACCTTTTCTTCATTTCTGAAAAGAAACAGGAAGCATAAAGGGTCCGTATACATCCTGATAATAATAAAACACCTCCTTTATTAAACAGTTGCCATGGTTCCCGCACCCAAGTTTTAGAATGAAACCCAGGACCACTGAAAAGGAAAACTGAACAAAAGGAAAAAAACAGCCATTTTCATTCTCAACATAAAAGAAAAAAAACAGTGACTTAAACTATCCCAAACATCAGGCAATTTAAAAGTCATTGGTAGTAGTCTCTGAAATGCCCATGATACAAGTTTTGGTAGCTAATTCACACATTACGTTTTGGTTAGACTTGTGTTGAAGTCACTCTGAATATCATCAACAAACCCTACATGGGCAGCAAGGGTAGGTAACCCAGGCAGCAGGAAGCGCCGAGTTCAGAATTTTCAGTGTGTGGCAAAGACACACAAGGGAGAGGGTCTATGTAGACTTCACTGTGCGGGTACAGGAGCTTGACAAGGGTATGTAGTCAAGAGTTAAGACAATTCTATGCTAAAAGGATGAAACAAATTTGAAATGTCAAGGATGAGAAAAGATCAACAAAGACTGTACGACTTAAGTTTTTAATTTGACAAATTATTTACATGACATACAATTTGTAAAAATGAAGAAAAAGTTACTCGTGTAAATGATGATCCTAGCACAATCAGTTGTTATTTTGGGTTATTTCTTATTGTTTCTTTTATATATGTTTTTATATATTTGTAATTACAGTATGTAATTTTTACTCTGTTTTCATGTTATCTTTACAATTTTCCTTGTGGTTTTGCAATCTGCATAACCAGTGTTTATGTAATTGATTAGTTCCCTCCCTTCCTCCCCTCCGTCCCTCCTTCTCTCCATCCTTTCTTTTTTTCAGAGAAGCAGAGAGAGAGAGAGAGGAACATTAAGTTTTTCCTGTCTTTGCCCTGACAAGGGAATTGAACCAGCAATCTCCGTTCTCTGGGACGACCGAGCTATCTGGCCAGGGCTTAATTTTTTTTAGAGATAGAGAGAGGAAGAGAGAGAGGTGAGAGAAAAGGAAGCATTCATTTGCTGTTCCAGCGTCATGCATTCATTGGTTGTTAACCAGGGTAGAGTAAGATCATTTTAGAATAAGCCAAATTCTTGATGGTAGAATAACATTTTTAAGGATGACTGGAAAAAAGTAAATAATATACTACTGAAGATGACAAACATAAAAATATTAATGCAATTCAACGTACCATCTCATTTAAAATAATAAAACATTTACTACTTACTTTTTATCATATTTAACACGTTTAATAACAAAAGTCTTCCCAATCACGTTCTGTTTTGCTTTGAAAACATGGCCATATGCACCTGAACCAATTGGTCTTATTTCTGAAAAATCCTCGACAAACCTTAAAAGATAAATGCCACTGTTATTCTGAGGTTCGGTGCTAGCTGGCCCCCACACTTCTGCTTTCCCTTAAGGTCACTATTGAAATGGACTGTATAACAAACATGACTCTCCCCTTCTGAGTAAGAAGGGCCCACTTCAGAGAAACCCTTGAATCACAGAGGATAGTTCCTCCCCCACTTCCTCCCAGTATACCAGACCACCCCTAGTAGTCACAGTCAACTCCTGGCTGTATAACAGCCATGATAAAAAAAAAAATTTATCACAAGTACAGAACTGTAGAAAGAAACACCATGCTGTGCTCCACAGCTGCCACCAAGCTATTGTAAGAGAAATGAGTGGGTGCTCTGGGCCCGCTAGGCTTGCAGGCCCCACCTTCTATCATGAAGCCCTGTCAGTTCTACCCCTAAAGCACATCAGCGGGGTCTGCCCACTTTCCCCATCTCTGACATCTTTGCCCCAGTTCCAGCTTCCATCAGGCTCCTGCGGGACCTTGCTGGACACTCCGCTTCCTCCATCTCCACTTGTACACATGATCCACACAGCAACCATGGGATAAAAACTGAGCCTGATCATGTCTCTATTGCCTAACTGCCCATCGCCTAGCTTTGCATTCAGCAAGAAACAGAGAGCCCTTCAATGGCCTCCAAGTAGCCACGCGGTTTGGCCCCTGCCTCCCTCTCCGGCTTGTCCCCGGCACAGTGCCCAGGTTCACTGGACTTCCAGCGCACAACCTTCCCTCTGCTCCCTGAACACTCGCCTCACCTGGGTCACCAGCACCTTCCTGCAGGCTCTATCTGCTTTTGCAGAGCCCGGAGCCTCCCACCTGCCTGTGCTGCCTCTTTCTTCAGGCCTCTGACCACAGTTTGAATTACAGACTTTTTCATGTAAATTTTCATCCCCACAAAACTCTGAGAGCAGAGGCTGTCCCATTTGTTCTCACTAAAGATCCAATGCCCAGCCCCGTGCCAGCTATATATTAAGTACTTATTCAACATCTATTGATTCTTTATTGGTTTAAAACTCATTTTCAATGCTCCTTTTAGTCAATAGGCCTCTTTTGGGTTTTATTGGGGGTTTTTTCTTTTTACAGAGAGAGTCAGAGAGAGGGATAGATAGGGACAGACAGGAAAGGAGAGAAATGAGAAGTATCAATCATTAGTTTTTCGTTACAACACCGTCAGGGGTCCCCAAACTTTTTATACAGGGGGCCAGTTCACTGTCCTTCAGACCATTGAAGGGCCGCCACATACACTGCTCCTCTCACTGACCACCAATGAAAGAAGTGCCCCTTCTGGAAGTGCAGGAGAAGCCAGATAAATGGCCTCAGGGGGCCGCATGCGGCCAGGGCTGGTAGTTTGGGGACACCTGCCTTAGTTGTTCATTGATTGCTTTCTCATATGTGCCTTGACCCTGAGGCTACAGCAGAGTGAGTGACCCCTTGTTCAAGCCAGGGACCTTGGGTCCAAGCTGGTGAGCTTTGCTCAAACCAGATGAGCCTGCATTCAAGCTGGTGACCTTGGGGTCTCGAACCTGGATCCTCCCCATCCCAGTCTGACGCTCTATCCACTGTGCCACCGCCTGGTAAAGCCTCCTTTGTTTTAGATATTTTTTTATATTATTGTGGTTTTTTAAATTTATTTTTTAATATATGAGGTTGGGTTGATATGGTTCGCCAAACCATAAAGGTTTCAGGTATACAACTCAATATAACGCCGTCTACACACTGCAACCTAAACATATGATCTACCACTGGAGGAACCCTTTTTTGAAAGTGAAATCTGGAGACTGAAAAACAGATTCAAGTGGCTCTATTCTGATTCCTGCAGGAGTATTTTTTAAATCCTGGTTTATAGAAATATTTGCTCTCAATATTAAAAACTTGCATAGATGTCCGAGAAATCCACACAGTATCACAGAGATCTGCACTAACTACCACCATCCACTGAGACCCGTCTGAACTTGAACTTCACTTCTCCAAGAGACAATGGTCTTTTGTGGGCCTGACTATGCCACACTAATTTAACTGTTCAGGTGGAAAGATAATGCAACCTGTCTGATGTACAACAGTCTCTTATGAAACTTTTGTTGAATAAACAAATATATCTTTGAGCAAATTCTATTTTACAGTTCCCTCTTACCTGGGGTTGCTAGTATGCTTATTTCCTACTACACCAGGAGAGTCAAATTTAGCTGCCAAATTTCTAAAAATAAAGAGAAGAATGTAAAGCTCAAATAAAATTGGAATCAAATATAACTTTTGTTTAGAGTGGGTTTATGCCATGCACTTAGTAGGCTTTCTGTTGAGTCAACATTTGATAACATTTGATATTTTTCTTACCCAAGTTACTACACCATTTCTGCCCTACCCGTTTCTCTGCAGAATAATGCACATCTCTTGAAAATACATCTCAAAGCCCACTTCTAAAATAATGCCCTTAACCAATTACTCTAGCAACACTCCCATAGGCCTTTAGGTCTACAGCGCAGTGTGTGCATACCAAGATTTCTCTACATATTTAAAATTATTTGTTTGTAGATTTGAGGATTTTTGTGATCCTTAACCACACTCTCCGCTTTTAAAACTACTCAAATCAGGGTAAGCAATACTCAACAAACACTGTGGACTTAAAGGACTGACAAAACAAGTCTGAAAGAAAACTTCATTTCAAACCACGGTTCAAGGCATAATGATACTCACATTTTTACCTTCCCCGAATTATTTCTGGGACTGCTCTATAACAAAAGAGAAAGTTTCAAATGAGTAAATCAAGTCTATTGTTTTTTCTTGCTTTACTTCGTCCTATACTTCTAGCTGGTTCCTCGACCACATTTCTTTGCCCGTAAGACGAACCAATGTATGTACTCTAATCCAGCCCTGCTTCCCGGTTTACTTGGTTATATCAATGATCTTACCTACAAGAGCAACCAGACAGATATGGCAGGAAGGACAAAAAGGGCAATCTCAGGGCACGTTCTGAAGGAGCAGCGATTCTCCGGGTAGAGAATATGGCTTCCCTGAGGATCCTCTGGCCAGCAGAGCTCAGGGAGAAGCTGTGCATCCCAGTCACTCGCAGTGCTAAGAACAACCCAGATGGAGCCCAGGGATCTGGCTTAAAATGGTTGCCCAACGGTGAATGATCTGACCACCAGTTAAAAACTGCAATGCTCACAGTTGCATTTTTAGCATAAATAAATAGTAATTTCAATATTTAGCATAAAAGAGGAGTCTTCAGTATTTCTCTCAAAGATTAATGTCAATAGCTATTTTTTGTTCATATTCACTTTTATTCTGATAAAGTTTATGGATTTTTTTTTTTACCAATTTATTTATTTTTTTTTTTTCACTTTTCTGAAGCTGGAAACAGGGAGAGACAGTCAGACAGACTCCCGCATGCGCCCGACCGGGATCCACCCGGCACGCCCACCAGGGGCGCCGCTCTGCCCATCCTGGGCGTCGCCATGTTGGGACCAGAGCCACTCTAGCACCTGAGGAAGAGGCCACAGAGCCATCCCCAGCGCCCGGGCCATCTTTGCTCCAATGGAGCCTTGGCTGCGGGAGGGGAAGAGAGAGACAGAGAGGAAAGCGCGGCGGAGGGGTGGAGAAGCAAATGGGCGCTTCTCCTGTGTGCCCTGGCCGGGAATCGAACCCGGGTCCTCCGCACGCTAGGCCGACGCTCTACCACTGAGCCAACCGGCCAGGGCTTTTTTTACCAATTTAAATACAGTGATACTGAGTAGGGAGCATCAGACTAAGATTTCTTGTGCTCCTATCACTCATTGGCCAGCCTCAGTACTGCCTGATGTCTGCACTACGAAGTAATTTAGCCATTCTGGTAGTGAGCAATGTTTTTTTCTAATTTATTCCTATTACAAAACAATGTTGTAAAGAACATCTGGATACCTGTTTCTCTGTGCACACATGAATGTTTCTCTAGGAGAAATCCCCAGGAAGGAAACTCCTTGGCACACCCTCAACTTGACTACATGTTGCCAAATTGTTCTCCAAAATGGTTGTGCTGATTTACATTTCCACCAGCAGTGTGTAATAGTTATAACTGGATCACAGCTGTGTCAGCACTTAGTATTGCCAGGTTCAAATTTTGCCAGCCTAATGGATTTAAAATAGCATTTAACTGTTGTTTTGATTTGCATTTTCCTCGTTACAATGAAGTAAAGAATCTTTCATATGCTTCTTGCCTATTTGGGTTATCTCTGCTCTGAACAGTCTGTGCAGTTCATTTGTACACTTTTCTACCGAGTTGCTTGTCTTTTTCTTATTGATTTGTAGTTCTTTGCAAATGGGATACATTATCACCATAATAATTATCTGATTTTTAAGTTTAGTTCTGATTTTTTTTAAAAATGGAAGCAGATCTACATTAATTTTTGAAGTACTGTCTAGTTCAGGGGTCAGGAATCTTTTTGGCTGAGAGAGCCATGAACACCACATATTTTAAAATGTAATTCCATGAGAGCCATACAACAACCCATGTACTTATGCATTATCCAATAAAAATTTGGTGTTGTCCCAGAGGATAACTGTGATTGCCTCCAGCCACCCACAACCATGAACATGAGCAGTAGGAAATAAATGGATTGTAATATATGAGAATGTTTTATATTTTTAATATCATTTTTTTTATTAAAGATTTGTCTGCGAGCCAGATGCAGCCATCAAAAGAGCCACATCTGGCTCCCAAGCCATGGGTTCCCGACCCCTGGTCTAGTTAGTAGAAAATAAGAAGCCAGATCACAGAAATATATGAGAATATAAAGGTTAGTATGGAGAGAAAGATGGGAGTGAAAAGTAAGGAAATTCAACATATGAAGAACAGGGCTGCCAAATATATATTATTATTTAGTGAGAGGGCAGGAAAGAAAAATAGAAAAATTATGTTTGGGTACTGAAGGTCATTTTTTCTTTTTTGTGACAGAGACAGTGAGAGAGACAGAGAGAGGAACAGATATGGACAGAGAGACAGGAAGGGAGAGAGATGAGAAACATCAACTCTTGACCATGGGGCCATGTCTATAATCCCACGCTCAAGCCAGCAACCTTGTTCTCAAGCTGGTGAGCCTATGCTCAAGCCAGGGACCTCGGGGTTTTGAACCTGGGTTTTCTGCATACCAGTCCAACAGTCTATCCACTGTGCAGCCGCCTGGTCACGCTGAAGGTCATTTTTACATATATATTTTTTATTTTATTTTTCAGAGACATAGAAGGATAGGTAGGGACAGACAGACAGAAACGGAGAGAGATGAGAATCAGTTTTTCGTTGCGACACCTTAGTTATTCATTGATTGCTTTCTCATATGTGCCTTGATTGTAGGGCTACAGCAGACCGAGTAACCCCTTGCTCGAGCCAGCGACCTTGGGTCCAAGCTGGTGAGCTTCTGCTCAAACCAGATGAGCCCGTCCGTGCTCAAGCTGGCGACCTCAGGGTCTTGAACTTGGGCCCTCCGCATCCCAGTCCGACGCTCCATCCACTGCGCCACTGCCTGGTTAGGCTGAAGGTCATTTTTAAATTAGGGACTGCACAAAGGGGAATAAGATTCACTAGGAAGGTGTAGAGATAAATACTATACCGCAGCAGATGAACAAAAAATGATAGAACTGTCACTGTTTTTTCTTTCTGATTCATTTGCTGATAATCCATTTTCAGATGGTGATTCAGAATCACTAGAAGAAAAGTGAGTAACTATTAGTTTGTGAATTCTGTCTATTTTTTGTTGATAAGTAATTTCTCTAAATTCTCCTTAAACATTTTCATAAACATTTGCTCTTTTGGGCTGAAATTTAAATTTCTGAAATATCACGGCTGTCTGAACACACTTACGATGTTATCATCGAAGAGTTGCTTCCGTAATCACTGGACCCTGCCGTGGAAGAGCCAAGGGGTCCTGGAACATCTTTCTGAAAGAAAAAGTGCCCCTCAGGGGTATAAGTGCAACTAACTGACTTCTCCACAGTGGCTCAGTCTCTGTGTACTAACTACCACATTTATTTTCCCACATTTACCAAACTCATAGGCATACACAATTATGAGATTAATACATGGATCATTGGTGGTTCATACAATTGAGGAACTCTTTTGCTATGTGATTGGCTGTCTTGACATCATGTAAGCACAGTCACACCTCAAAGCAATTTCAGGGAAAATTTTAAAATACAAAAAAATAAATCTAAAAGCAGCACGTACCATTGCTTCTTTTTCTAATTGTAACTGCTCATATGTAATTTTAGCAGCCGACTGTCTTGCATTCTTTTTAGTAGAACCTACAGCATTACCGTATTCTTTCTTTCCAATTATGCAAACACAATGGAATCTAGGAAAAATGGTAGAGAAGATTTATCTAAGTACCAAAAAACAGTAAATCTAATTTATGACTGGAAAAAACACACGCACATCAACACAGGCCTTAATATCAATACTATACTTGTAATAGATTTGTACTTCATGTCTTTGTAAAATGTAAATATGCAATATGATGGCTGACTGATGTTTCAGAGTAACCAGAATTGGCTGATATCTCAGCTTGCATTTTCCAACTAACTTCTAACTTTTTGCTGTTTCACTTGAAGATCTGGCATAAAGGCACTAAGCAGTGATTTTTCAAAATTCTCCATAGGTCAAAAGCTACGATGGTAGAAATGGAGAAAAGATGATCTGGTGAAGTTTTCAGAGATGCTCAAATGAAAAGAAAAAGCCAGTAGAGAAAATGTGGCTTCTACAGAGGAAACAACGAGGTTACAGAGCTTTGTAGGGAATGGGCGAGGCACGGACGCTGCTCTAACCTCAGCATGTTCTGCCCTCTACTTATGCACACAAAATCCTACGAAAATTCCCATACTGCAAAATCCTCATGCTGAAGTCCACATCATCTTCATATTAATGTGAGGACATTTGGGGTTAGGCAAAGATATTTGGACAATTACTTAAGAATCTTTTTTTTTTTTGTATTTTTCCGAAGTTAGAAGCAGGGATACAGTCAGGCAGACTCCCGCATGCACCCAACAGGGACCCACTTGGCATGCCCACCAGGGGGCAATGCTCTGCCCATCTGTGGCATTGCTCCACTGCAGCTGGAGCCATTCTAGCATTTGAGGTGGAGACCATGGAGCCATCCTCAGCCCTCAGGACTACTTTGCTCCAATGGAGCCTTGGCTGCAGGAGGGGAAGAGAGAGAAAGAGAGGAAGGAGATGGGGAAGGGTGGAGAAGCAGATGGGTGCTTTTCCTGTGTGCCCTGGCCAGGAATTGAACCTGGGACTTCCACACACCGGGCCGATGCTCTACCACTGAGCCAACTGGCCAGGGCCCTAAGAACCATTTCTAAGGTGGCAAACTAATGCACTGTTTTTCAACCAGTGTGCCGTGAGACATGGTCAGGTGTGCTTTGAGGAAATTAAACATGGGTCCCCAAACTACGGCCCGCGTGCCGGATATGGCTCACGGAGGCTATTTATCCGGCCCACCGCCAGCCACCTCCATCCGAACATAAACATTCCCCTCACAATCCCTCCAGCTATCAGCAACAGGAAGAGTGGAAGCACAGGGAATGCTCACTGACCAATCACCTTCTAGGATTCATCCCGACCACTAGTGATGAACTAATAGTAGGCCGCCTCTCAGCCACACCCAGGAAGGTCCCCACTCGGGCTGCCGCGCACTTGTCATTGTGTGGCCACAGCGAGTAGTTGAGGCTGCTACTCCTCCCCATGGTCCCAATTTCTAATCCTGGTCAGGACTGGAGGTAAATGTTGCCACCCCTAGATGAAGCCTCAGCCTCAGCTGGTTATGTCTATCCTGATGGTGTATATAGATATTTGACCTTTTTCTTTTTAAAAGAGGCACCTGCAGAAGGTGATATACAATGCATCACAATATTATGTAACTTTAAAGCTAAAGTTTGCTGATCTTCCTTTGGACAGTTTTTGGTTATCTGTTGCCAAGGAGTTCCCCATTCTGGCCAACAAGGCTATTTTGACATTGCTCCTGTTTCCAACCACATATCTATGTGAGCTGAGCTTCTCAAGCTTGACTGTGGTAAAAACTAAAAACAGAGAGAGACTGAGAACTGTTGAGGAAGAGCTTCATGTGTGTCTTTCTACCATTCCTGCCAGGATATCCCTTTTGTGTTCATCAAAACAGGCCCAGGTTTCACACTAAATGAGTATAAATACATTTAGAAACTATATTATTAACTATATGTATAATATGTACTGTGTTAGAGTGTCATTTTGGTAGGTGGCATGCCCCAGGATTTTGTAAATGTAAAATATGTGCCGCGGCTCAAAAAAGGTTGAAAATCATTTGAACTAATATATATGGTAAGTAGCGTGGAGTTACCATGAAATCATTCCCGTATTATCTGCTATAAAAAAGCCCTGGCCAGTTGGCTCAGCGGTAGAGCGTCAGCCTAGCGTGCGGAGGACCCGGGTTCGATTCCCGGCCAGGGCACACAGGAGAAGCGCCCATTTGCTTCTCCACCCCTCCTCTGCGCTTTCCTCTCTGTCTCTCTCTTCCCCTCCCGCAGCCAAGGCTCCATTGGAGCAAAGATGGCCCGGGCGCTGGGGATGGCTCTGTGGCCTCTGCCCCAGGCGCTAGAGTGGCTCTGGTCGCAACATGGCGACGCCCAGGATGGGCAGAGCATCGCCCCCTGGTGGGCAGAGCGTCGCCCCTGGTGGGCGTGCCGGGTGGATCCCAGTCGGGCGCATGCGGGAGTCTGTCTGACTGTCTCTCCCTGTTTCCAGCTTCAGAAAAATGAAAAAAAAAAAGAAAAAAAAAAAAAAAAAAAGGAAACACACCCAACCAGGGTAAGTCTTCCTCTCTAGGCCCTATTGGGAGAATTAGGGAGCTGGGCTGTGACTGATCGTTTCCATAGCTCCTGTTTCTCCCAGGCACCGCCTAAGAAGACTTTTCTCTCTTTTAGAAATCAAATGTTAGAGCACCTAATTCACAGGAACAAAAATGGGTGAGCTACAGAAAAATAAAATAGCCTCTTAATTGATTGAGACTGACCTACAGAACTTAATTTTGACTATTTTCATTCCAAAGAATACTATCACATTTTTCTCTTCCTAGTTCTGGCCTAAAAGCCATTAGAGCAAAAAAGTCACACAAAATTAGTTCCGTCAATTTGGAGAACAGAATCCTAAAGTGATTGTTTGGACTATTTTAGTCTATTTGCATATTTGGAGCTTTTTTTCCCTCCCCCCTCCTTTAATTGGTTGGTTGTAGCTGGGAAACAAATCTCTCTCAGGCTCATTGTTTTATATTTCTCAGTTCCAATCCATTCTTGTTCTTGATCCTTACTTCCAAGTCTTAGCTCACTGGTGACATTCTCAGTAACTGAAACTCTGTCCCCCTCCTGGTATTCTCAAATCCTGGTTCCCTCAGTCTAGGCAGATATTTTCCTATATATGGTATCTGTCTGCAGATTGATGCTATATAATCAAATCTGAAAGATGAACACCGAGACGGACAACTCTCTAATCTGACAGTGGTGGAGAGTCATTCTATACGCATGGCCGAGCTGTCTTCATACCGCCACTCCCACTGTGACCTCAGGGCTGGAAAGCTCACCACATAACTTCAAGCATGCTACCTCCTACCATCTTAGGTGTACAGCAAACTAAACCACCCAGCTATACCCCAGAAATAAAGGAATGCCCAGACTTGATCAATTATAATAAATGGGTTCCACACCTTCAACAAAAAAACATTTTAATACATTAATTACAAAGATGTCCAATTGCTTAAAAGTTATATAAAACCTTCCACACAGAACGTATAAAAAAAGGACAAATATTTCTGGGAAAGTAGACATAGAAATAAGCCCACTCTATTGCTTAGATACAATGAAGCAGAAGAAAAAACCCAACTGCATCTCACCTTCTGGTCCCATTTGTGTCCAATTCACATTCTTGGTAATTTACAGGTAGTTTCGCCTTTTGGGTATAGCTATTAACAAGGCCTACATAATTCCCACTGGATAAATCATCTGCAGTATCTGTTGTCAACTGTGATAAATCACTAACTTCCTGCAAAGAAAAAAACTCTTGTTTAATATGAATGACATAAAGGATGTAAATCTGTATTTTATTTTTCTAATAAAATCACTAAATGAGCCATATGAAAGACAACTTAGATTTTATGTATTTTCCTACTACATTACTTTGAGTCAAAGTTTAAGTATATACTTTCCTCTACCAGAAAATTCCACAAGAACAAATTTTAACAATAGGAAAGAAATCACCCATTTTCCTTTTATATTTTCATTAAAAAAAAGTAAGAGTGTCAATTTTCTGTTTTTCCATGCAAAATGCTATAACACTTTCTAGCTTGCTATACCCTTTGTAAATCTCAAAAACCAAGATAACAAATATTGAATAAAGCTATATCCTTAATGACAATTTAATGGGAAAGATGACTATAATAGCATCCTTTCATTGGATTCTGAATATTATTTTATTCTTTTTTTATTCTTTTATTCTTAATTTGACAAAATCTTGTCTAGCCTGACCAGTGGTGGTGCAGTGGAGAGAGCACTGACTTGGGACACTGAGGTCTCAGGTTCCAAACCCTGAGGTCTCCAGCTTGAGCGCGGGATCATGGGCTCATCTGCTTTGAGTGTAGGCTCACCAGCTTGAGCGTGGGGTCATCGGCTTGAACGTGGGATAATTAAAATGATCCCATGATCACTAGCTTGGGCCCAAAGGTCACTGGCTTGAGCAAGGGGACACTGGCTCAGCTGGGGCCACCCAATCAAGGCATGTATGAGAAGCAATCAATGAACAATTAAATTGACACACTATGAGTTGATGCTTCTCAAATCCCTCCCTTCCTGTCTCTCACTCTCTCTCTCTCTTGCTAAAAATAATAAAGAAAAAAAGAAAAAATCTTGTCTATAAAGTTTTGCTACTTTATAAATTATGTTTGAACAACTACCTTTGGGGGTTTGTTTATATTAATTTCTGCCCTTATTTTTGTGATTTTCTTTCTTCTGCTTTGCACCCTTCCTCCTGATTCCCTCCCCCACTTCCCTCTGGGATTTGCTGACCTATTATCTGTATCTATGGAAGTTTTTTTTTTAAGATTTTATTTATTAAATTTAGAGGAGAGAGAGAGACAGGGGGGAGGAGCAGGAAGCATCAACTCCCATATGTGCCTTAATCAGGCAAGCCCAGGGTTTCAAACCAGTGACCTCAGCGTTCCAGGTCGACGCTTTATCCACTGCGCCACCACAGGTCAGGCCACGGCTGAGTTGTTTTCATCTTCACCCAGGTCTTTCTTTAGTTCAGAAACATTTTCTACTGCAATCTCTTTGGATGGCTTTTTCTGTACTGGTTACTCTGTTCTGATCTTCAGGGATACCAATTATACATATGTTGGCTCTCTGTCGCTGCCCTCCCTATACATCCTTCTTTTTGTAATCCTTTCCACCTCTTTGTCCCCTTCCACTGATTCCCTCAATTAAGAGGAGGGACTCCAGCCAGCACATTTCTGTTTCCCTTCCATGTCTGTTCAACTTTAGAGTATGTCACCACTACGGGCACCCTAAACAGGTGTTATCCAGCTTTACCCACTATTTCCTGGGCATACCTCTCATTCAGGGTTCTACAGAAATGGGGATGGGAAAAAGACAGAACTGAACTTGTAAATGTAAAGGAACCTACTGATGCCTTTATTCTGTATGTCAGTATTGTCTCACCAAGGAAAATATAGTCACATTGTGAGTACCTTTTCACTAGGGGAAAAAAGCAATTACTCACCTGTTTTTCTTTATTAAGTATGTCAATAGCTATTTTGGCTGCAGCATTTCTTGCATCCCTCTTTGATTTACCTTCAGCTTTAGGATATTCTCTCCCATCTATTATAACTTGAAATGTAAACCTGTTTACAAAGAAAATATTCAGAAAATTTATTAAACTCATGCATTATCTAGAGATAAGTATTCTAATCACCACTGTCTCTTATGGCTACCTTTGAAGGTTTTGATCTATGTTCATTATAGAATATGAGCAGTCACCTCCAAACTGCCTAACAGCACATCATCTTGAAACATGGGAAAGCTTATATACTCTTTTTTCTGCAGTCCTCTGAAATTGCAATTTTACACCAAGAAGACTCTCTCAAAGAACTCTGTAGAAACTCTGGCTCTAAAGTATTAACTTCAAAATTGTGCCCGAGTTGTCATTCCCTTAGTTTATATTTCATAGGTTTATATCCTTTTTTAAAATAGCATTTTATCGGAAAAAAAAATAGCATCTTATCGGCCCTGGCTAGTTGGCTCAGTGGTAGAGCATTAGCCCAGCATGTGGATGTTCCAGGTTCAATTCCTGGTCAGGGCACACAGGAGAAGCACCCATCTGCTTCTCCACCCCTCTCCCTCTCACTTCTCCCTCTCTCTCTCTCTTTCTCTCTCTCTCTCTTCCCCTCTACTCCTGCAGCCATGGCTCAATTGGAGCGAGTTGTCCCCAGGCACTGAGGATGGTTCCATAGCCTCTGTCTCAGGCACTAAGAAGAGCTTGGTTGCTGAGCAACAAAGCAATGCCCCAGTTGAGCAGAGTACTGCCCCCTAGTGGGCTTGCCGGTGGATCCCAGTCTGGGTGCCTGTGAGAGTCTATCTCTGCCTTCCCTCCTCTCACTGAAAAAATAAAAATTAAAAAAGTATCTTACCAGCCCTGGCCAGTTGGCTCAGCAGTACAGCATTGGCCAGGCATGTGGAAGTCCCAGGTTCGATTCCTGGTCAGGGCACACAGGAGAAGCGCTCATCTGCTTCTCTACCCTTCCCCCTCTCCTTTCTATCTCTCTCTTCCCCTCCCACAGCCAAGGCTCCATTTGAGCAAAGTTGGCCTAGGTGCTGAGGATGGCTCTATGGCCTCTGCCTCGGGCACCAGAATGGCTCTGGTCACAACAAAGCAAAGCCCCAGAGGGGCAGAGCATCACCCCCTGGTGGGCATGCCGGGTGGATCCCATCAGGCACATGTAGGAGTCTGTCTGCCTCCCCACTTCTCACTTCAGAAAAATACAAAACAAAAATTTTAAAAGGAATCTTACCTTAAGTCATGTGGAGGTCCTGTCTTACATAGCTCACGATAGTCAACTTTTACGTTGTTCTTCTGACGGTATTTATTAATTGCATCTATGTAGAAACCTGATGAAAGATCACTGGCCATTTCTTCCTCCGGTAACCTACAATGCAAGTGATGTTTAAAAGAAGTGACACTCACAGAACATATTTAATCGAGTTTTCCCACTCCAGCTTAGGAGACAAAATGGTATAAGAACTTCTTTTATATGACTCATCTTAGCCATACACAAATCCAGAGAAAGCTTTCTTTTAAAATTTTCTTTCTCTCATGGACTGCACAATCAAGCTAATTTCTCCAAAATTTTCTAACTTCAAAACTCAACTGGCCGCCCTGGCTGGTTGGCTCAGCGGTAGAGCATCGGCCTAGCGTGCGGAGGACCCGGGTTCGATTCCCGGCCAGGGCACACAGGAGAAGCGCCTATTTGCTTCTCCACCCCTCCGCCGCGCTTTCCTCTCTGTCTCTCTCTTCCCCTCCCGCAGCCAAGGCTCCATTGGAGCAAAGATGGCCCGGGCGCTGGGGATGGCTCTGTGGCCTCTGCCGCAGGTGCTAGAGTGGCTCTGGTCGCAACATGGCGACACCCAGGATGGGCAGAGCACCGCCCCCTGGTGGGCAGAGCACCGCCCCTGGTGGGCGTGCCGGGTGGATCCCGGTCGGGCGCATGCGGGAGTCTGTCTGACTGTCTCTCCCTGTTTCCAGCTTCAGAAAAATGAAAAGAAAAAAAAAAAAAAAACTCAACTGGCCAACAAGGAAGGGGCCTGTCATTTTTCTTTGCTTTCACTGAGTACCAGAAAGCAAGTCTGTCCACCTGCTTGCAAGGGCTGCAGAAATAGAATTAGGATTCTTTATGTTGAGAAGGAAAAGACTGAGGTTATATACATAAAGTGAAGCTTATTAAATCATGAAGCATTTAGCTCTATGGAAATACATTCTCCTAGGAAATTCAAAATATCCTCCCTTTGAAATTTGAAGAAGTCAATGTTAGGACAACTGACCTAGGTATATCTGGATCCCAGTTTATGGGTTGCAGTGGACTAACTCATAGCAATGATTTAAATAATAAACAAAATCTAAAGAATGTAAAATTTCTATATACAAACCTAAACTATAAAACACTTAGAAGAAAACATAAGGGTAAATATTCCTAACCATGGATTTGCAATGAAATCTTTGCCATGATAACAAAAGCACAAGTAACAAAAGAAAATAGATAAATTAGGCTTTCCCAAAGTTAAAAACATTTGTGTACCAAAGGACACTATGGCAAAAATAAAAGACAATCTCCAGAATGAGGTATTTATAAATCATTTTGACCATGTGAAACAGGTCTAGTATCCAGAATATATGAAGAACTCGTAACTCGACAAAATGACAACCCAGTTAAAAAGCAGGCAAAGGATGGGAACAGATATGCCTGACCAGGCGGTGGTGCAATGGATAGAGCACTGGCCTGGGACGCTGAGGACCCA
Source organism: Saccopteryx bilineata (assembly GCF_036850765.1). Lineage (NCBI taxonomy): Eukaryota > Metazoa > Chordata > Mammalia > Chiroptera > Emballonuridae > Saccopteryx > Saccopteryx bilineata. The sequence goes on from NC_089492.1 coordinate 94,285,472, forward strand.
GGTACAAAAGCCTGAGGTAACAGGCTTGAGCGCAGGCTCACCAGCTTGAGTGTAGGATCATAGACATGACGCCATAGTCACACTCAAAAGTTGCTGGTTTAAAGTACAAGGTCGCTGGCTTGAGCAAGGGGTCACTAGCTTGGCTGGAGCCCTCCAGTCAAGGAACATATGACAAAGCAATCAATGAACAACTAAGAAGCTGCAACTATGAGTTGATGCTTCTCATCTCTTTCCCTTTCTGTCTGTCTGTCCCTGTGTGTCCCTCAATCTCTCGCTAAAAAATATATGGGAACAGATATTTCTCAAAAGAAGATATATAAATGGCCAAGCACATAAAAAGATGCTTAACATTATTAGTCATTAGAGAAACACAAATCAAAACCACAACTACTGGAATTTACCACTTCACACCACTAAAATGGCAATAATAGTATTGGCACAATTAACACAGAATAAGTATTGATATAAAGAAATTGAAATTTTCCCACCACTGCTGATGAATATGCAAAACTGTGTAGCCTCTAAGGAAAAAAATTTATTTCCTCAAAAAGTTAAGCTTAGATTTACCATACAACACAGCAATTCCACTCATAGATCTATACCTAAAGAATTGAAAAATAGTTTTTCAAACAAATACTTATACAAAGATGTTCGTATCATCAATACTCCCAAGAGACAAAAAGTAAAAACAATCCAAATGTCCATCGGCTGATAAATTGTTAACAAAATTTGGTATATGTGTTCTGGGAATCCTATTCAGCCATAAAAAGAATGAAGTGTAGAAATATTCTACAACATAGATAAACCTCAAAAACATGATAAATGAAAGAAGCTAAACACAAAAGGTCACATATTATATGATTCCATTTATATGAAAAATGTAGAATAGAGACAGAAAGCAGACCTTGCAGAACTTTCATTTCTTGTTGGAAAGTTCTTTTAATTTTTTCTTCCAAAGCCAACCTTTCTTCCTAACACTTTTTTTTTTTTTTGAGAAAGAGAGAGAAACAGACAGACTGAGGAAGGGAGTGATGGGAAGCATCAATTCTTCGTTGCGACACCTAGTTCAGTGGTTCTCAAACTTTTGAAGTCGGGGCGCATTTAAAATCTACAAATAATTGTAAGCGCACTATATACAAATTTCTGAGAAATATGTTATAATAATTAAGTCAAATATTAAAGAAAAAATATAAAGTCCAAGCGTGCTTTTATGGTAATTAAATGAAATAAATTACAAAATTAAATTTATTCTGACATTAAAAAACATTTCTATGTTACATTTTTTGAGTTAGGCTTTTTAGAATTTGTAAAAAAAAGGGGTTAAAAAATAAAAAAACGACAAAAAGGTTATCTTTTTACATATATAGATACATTCTTATGTATCTTTGTAAATTATCTTATGTAAATTCGGCAGGTCCCCTTGCGAATGTGTTAAGTTTTTTCATTCTTGTGTTTATGAGAAACGTGAGCCTGATGTGTCCTAGTGATTTCTCCAATGTTTGGGCATATGTTTGAAAGGTAAACTCTCATTTCCTCGTCAATACATTGAAGATTCCTCTCTTTTTACTCTTAATTGTGTTGAATGCAGAAAACCAACACCATACATATCATCTTAACTTTACACCAAACGAAGGATAGAAGAAACTTGCCTCCAGTCTTTGCGGGGGAACATGGGGGGTAGTGTAAACAATCCAGCATCACAGCTTAACAGTCTTTTGCAACCTAATCAGGCAAGTGAGGTGGGGGGTTGGGCAGACTGTCAGTTTACAGCCAATTCCCCACACCTCTGTCCCCAAAATATCTAAACTCCAAAAACCCTTTTGGTTTTTTGGTCCCCAACAGGCACATATTTCTCTGGAATACCATAGGGTGCACCTGGAAATCTAGGGCGCACCAGTGCACCCTGGCTCACACTTTGAGAACCACTGTTGTTCACTGATTGCTTTCTCATATGTACCTTGACCAGGGAGCTCCAGCAACCCCTTGCTTAAGCCAGCAACCATCATATCGGTGATCCCATGCTCAAGCTAGCAACCCCATACTCAAGCTGGATGAGCCCCCACTCAAGCTGGTGACCTCTGGGTTTTGAACCTGGGACCTCAATGTCCCAGATCAGTGCTCTACCCACTGCACCACCACCAGTCAGGTTTTCTAACACTTATCTTCATAGGTTCTTTTCTTTTTTTTTTTTTTACAGGGACAGAGAGAGAGTCAGAGAGAGGGATAGACAGGGGCAGACAGACAAGAATGAAGAGAGATGAGAAGCATCAATCATCAGGGTTTTTTTGTTGCGACACCTTAGTTGTTCATTGATTGCTTTCTCATATGTGCCTTGACTGTGGGCCTTCAGCAGACCGAGTAACCCCTTGCTCGAGCCAGCGACCTTGGGTCCAAGCTGGTGAGCTTTTGCTGAAACCAGATGAGCCCGCACTCAAGCTGGCGACCTCAAGGTCTCGAACCTGGGTCCTCTGCATCCCAGCCCAACGCTCTATCCACTGCGCCACTGCCTGGTCAGATTCTTCACAGGTTTTTTTTTTTTTTTTTTTTCTTTTTCTTTTTCTTAATTTTATTTATTCATTTTAGAGAGGAGAGAGAAAGGGAGACAGAGAGGGAGAGAGAGAGGAGAGAGAGACAGAGAGAGAAGGTGGGGAGGAGCTAGAAGCATCAACTCCCATATGTGCCTTGACCAGGCAAGCCCAGGGTTTCGAACCGGCGACCTCCGCATTTCCAGGTCGACGCTTTATCCACTGCGCCACCACAGGTCAGGCCTTCACAGGTTCTTAATGCTAGAGTTCCCCAAGGTTTCATCCAAATACTCTATAGTCATTACTTCATACTTTTCCCCCAAGGTTATATCTTTCATGTCCATGATTTCAATGATCAGCTATCTGTCATTAACTCTAATATTTACATACCACTTATGAACCTCTCTCTGAATTTCAGATCTCTCTATCCAACATCTCCACTTAGACATCTTGAAAGAAATTTATGGTAAATGCAAAAGATCCAAAATGGTATTTATGATCTTCCCTTAAGCTGGTTTGGAGAGTCCTGTCTCAGAATATCACTCCACTATACATCCACGTCTGAAAGCCATGAATCTGCGAGGCATCCTTGACATTTCCTTCCCCACTTTCTTATCTATAACAAAGTCCTGATCCACAAATCCTTCTACTTCTCCACCACATCACGGCCGCTGTCCTGCTTCAAGCCACCATCTCACTCCAGGACTGCTGCCAGAACCTCAGAACCAGTTCCTCACAGCCACTGACACTCCTCCTCTACCCTGCAGCCACTGTGATTTTCTTTTGTGGTAAAATATACATAACATAAAATGTACCCTTTTAACCATTTTTAAGTGTACAATACATGGGATTTAAGCAACAAGCACAATGTTGTGCAGTGTTGGGCAAACAAGTGTTTTTTAGGTTTGCTTGCTTGTATTGGGCAGCACCATGTGTGTATAGTCTATGGAAGCCTGCGATGCTTGCCCTTAGGGCAGCAGATTGCAAATTGCAGACTGCCTGCCTCCATGGGGGGGGGGGCAGTTGTTTGCTGGAGAAGGAGTTTTTCCCCTCAGCCTGTTTTGCTGGTGAGTCCAGAGGGAGAGGGGGAGTGTTGAGGGGCTTGGGAGCCCTGCTGAGGCTGGTTGGGGCCTGTGAGTACAGGAGAGTTCGGAGAAAGAAAGGGAAATGGTTTTCCCTGTTTATTTGCTGTTAGGAGTCTTGAATAAATGGAATAGCCCATCATTTTGTGGCTGCACTGTTCCTGTACCGTCTGCCCGAATCCATTGAGAACCTTCATGGCCATGGCCACTGGCCTTACAGCAGACATCATTGTCTTTACCACCAGAACTCATCTTCCCAAACAGAAAGTCTATCCACATTAAACAATACCTTCCCACTCACCATCCTCTCATCTCCTGGTAACCAACAATACTTTCCATCTCTATGGAGTTGGAACCTCAAAGAAGTGGAATCATACAACTTTTGTCTTTTTGTGTGTGGTTATTTTATTTACCATAATGTCTTCAAGGTTCACCCATGTTGTAGCACGTATGAGAATTTCCTTCCTTTCTAAGGCTGAATAAATAATCCATCATGTGTATACACCAGGGGTCCTCAAACTTTTTACACAGGGGGCCAGTTCACTGTCCCTCAGACCGTTGGGAGGGCTGGACTATAAAAAAAACTATGAAAAAATCCCTATGCACACTGCACATATCTTATTTTAAAGTAAAAAAACAAAATGGGAACAAATACAATATTTAAAATAAAGAACAAGTAAATTTAAATCAACAAACTGACCAGTATTTCAATGGGAACTATGGGCCTACTTTTGGCTAATGAGATGGTCAATGTTCGATTCCATATTTGTCACTGCTAGCCATAACAAGTGATATGACGCGCTTCCAGAGCCTTGATGCGTGCGTCCCGCATCACCGGAAGTAGTACTGTAAGTGAGCGATGCCGCGCTTTGCGGAGATGCCGCGCTTTGCGGCGCTGCCACATACAGTGCTCCAGGAGCACAGGATGCATCCTGTGCTCCTCTCACTGGCCACCAATGAAAGAGGTGCCCCTTCTGGAAGTGTGGTGGGGGCCGGATAAATGGCCTCAGGGGGCCGCATGTGGCCCGCAGGCCGTAGTTTAGAGACTCCTGGTATATTCTATACCACAGTTTGTTGATCCATTCATCTGTTGATGGTCACTTGTATTGTTCCAACTTTTTGGCTTAGTGTGAGTAATACTGCTATGAACATTGGTATACAAATATCTGTCCACGTCCCTACTTTCATATAGTTTGGATATATGTATACATAGAAGTGGAATTGCTAAGTCATATGGTAATTCTATGTTTAACATTTTGAGGAATCATTATGTTTTTTTCCACAGTGGTTATACCATATTATATTTCTACCAGCAATGCACTAGTGTTCCAATTTCTCCACATCTTCACTGACACTTGCCATTTTCCATTTTTTTTTAAACAGTAACCACATCATGATCTTTTGAAACATCAAGCCAATCATGGAGTCCTCACAAGCCACCAAAACTGTTCTTTCAAGTTTATCAATGCTTTCCCCATCTCTAAAACTAGTAGTTGCTTCTTAATCTTTGTCTTCTTGACCATAAAAGAGCATTTGACATGGTTGCTCATTCCCTCTGCCTTCTCTGTCTCCTTGCCTCCTGGTTCCTCCTTTCTTCTAAATATATATGCAAGCGAGAGAGAGAAACAGAGAAGGAGAGAGGGGAAGACAGGAAGAGAGAGAGATTAGAAGTATCAATTCTTCATTGTGACACCTGATTTGTTCATTGATTGATTTCTCATAGGTGCCTGGACCGGGGGTGGGGGGGCTACAGCTGAGCCAGTGACACCTTGATCAAGCCAGTGACCTTGGACTCAAGCCAGAGATCTTGTGCTTCAATCCAGCAACCCTTGGACTCAAACCAGCAACCATGGGGTCATGTCTATGATCCCAAGCTCAAGTTAGCGAGCCTGTATTCAAGCCGGATGAGCTTGCGCTCAAACCAGTGACATTGGGGTTTCAAACCCTGGGTCCTCAGCATCCCAGGCTGATGCCCTATCCACTGTGCCACTGCCTGGTTAGGCTCTTCTAACTATTGTTGTGTCCCAGGGCCCAGTCCTCAAAATTCCTCTCTTCTCTATTTACATTCACTACCTTGGTCTTGGAGTCTAGGCTTGTGGCTTTAAATTCCACCTATAAAACAATGATGCTTAAAAGTGTGCCTCCAGCACTGGCTGTTTCCCGAGTTCCAACTGCTTTTGTGCAACATGCTTCTTTCTAAAATGCTCTTGACTCTTCCCCTTCTGCTGCCTTTGCTTGTTGAACTATTACTTCCTATAGATCTCAGCTCAAATGTCATTTCAGACAGCCAAGAAGAGGTCCTGATTTGACACTAACACAGCCCCGTCCCTATTATTATAATTGCTTATTTAACTGATTCTTCCAAATGAGATCAGGAGCTACAAAAAGGAAGAATCCAGGCTTACAAGAGGGGCTCAAAATGAATGAAGGAATACCAAAATAACTCCACATCACCCTCACCTCCATGACGTGTATATGTTTATCTCTGCTCATAATGCTGTATCTACATACTCTATCCACCAGGCAATTCTCACTCATGTGTGAAGATCAGCACAACCTATTTTAATGATGGAGGGGTAACTAGTACCCCTCCTAGGGCCTGTTACTCCACCTTATCCAGCTTCTTTCACAGTCCTGAATGGTTGTTGTTTTTTTTTATTCATTTAGAGGAGGCGAGGCAAAGAGACAAACCCGCTTGCACCCCAATCTGAATCCATCCGGCAAGCCCACTAGGGAGAGCTGTCCATCTGGGGCCTTGCTTCGTTGTTCAGCAACCAAGCACTTCTTAGCACCTGAAGGGGAGGCCATGGAGCCATCCTCAATGCCGGGAGCCAACTCACTCCAATTGAACCATGGCTGCAGGAGGGGTAGAGGGAAAGAGAGAGAGGCAAGAGAGGGAGGGGCAGAGAAGCAGATGGATACTCCTCCTCTGTGCCCTCACCAGGAATCAAACCCAGGACATCTATACACCAGGCCAATGCTCTACCACTGAGCTAACTGACCAGGGCTCCTAAATGCTTTTAAACTAAACAGTAAGCTCTCTGATTAGGGAGGAGGTTCTAAGTCTTACTCATTTTTGTATCACCAATACCTAGTGGCAAGTACAAAATGTTAAACCCCTGGATGGTGTACAGTTGAATGAGATAATGATTCATTAAAATTAAATACTCCACTTTAAACTTCATCTTCTCTCTTTTCTTTTCCTGCTGTTTTTTGGCATCTTTCATTCATTCAGCAAATGCTTATCAAATGCCAAACACTATTGTGACACTGAGTATACAGGCATGAAGAAGACAGAACAGGTCCTTACCCGCATTCCCCTAAAGGAAGAAAGAAAATGACCATGTGCAAAAACAATTAACAGGAGTGGAAATTATGGTGACCAGATGGCCAGAAGTGCTATGATAAAATTAACCAGGGGTACAGGAGAGAGGGTCAGTTGGTAGGTGGAGGCAGAAATATGAGGGAGGGGATTTAGATACAGTAGTTGGAAAAGACCTTTCGTAGGAGGCAACTTTCAAATCAAGTCTGAATGATGACAAAATGCATCATACCAAGAAATGGGGGAGAAGTACCTCAGGCAGAGGGTTTGAGAGAGCTGGGCAGGGGCCACAGCACATAGCCCTGTGGGTCATGGTCAGAGGCAATGGATCCTACTCCAATTGTAATAGAAAACTGTTTGAGGGTTCTCAGTAGAGGGGTGATGTGACTGGATGTACCGTATTTCCCCATGTAGAAGATGCACCCTTTTTTGAAAAATTTGGGGTCTAAAAACTGGCTGTGTCTTATACAGTGGTTGTAGTTTTCTTACTTGCATTTCCTGCTTTTTCTGCATCCATTGTTGAAGACAGTGATTCATCATCAGTCACAGATGAGGACAAGCTAATGGATGGGAGTTTTGACAGTGATGAGGAGCTGTATGAATTTTATGATAAATAAAACTTGAGTTCAATAACTTTATGTAATACGTTTCTTTTCAAATTTTGGGCCCCAAAATTAAGGTGCACCTTATACATGGGCGCATCTTATACATGGGGAATTATGGTATGGGGTTTTTTTTGGGTTTTTTCCTGGAGAGATAAGTGGGGAGGCAAACACACCAGGGGGTGATACTCTGCCCATCTGGAGCATTGCTCTGCTGCAACCGGGGCCATTCTAGCGCCTGAGGCGGAGGCCATGGAGCCATCCTCAGCCCAAGCCAACTTTGCTCCAATGGATCCTTGGCTGCAGGAGGGGAAGAGAGAGATAGAGAGAAAGGAGAAGGGGAAGGATGAGAAGCAGATAGGCGCTTCTCCTGTGTACTCTGGCTGGAAATATGGTATGTTTTAAATGATCGCTCTGATACTGTGTAGAGAACACAGTATGGGGGAGCGGCTGGGTATGTAAGGGGGAGTGAAGCATGAATAAAAGCTGGGAAACCAAGTAGATGCTGCTGCACTAGTTTGGGTGAGCAATGGGGTGGCTGGAAGCAGGGTGCTGGAAGTGCCTAGATCTGAGCAACGGCAACATTTTCAGAATACTACTTAGTACAGTGGTGAGTTAGGCTTTAGCGTCACAGAGAACTGGGCTAGACACCTTTCTGAACCTCTGATTCATGTCCTGGAAAAACCTGGTTCACAGGTTATGAGGAGTAAATCCAACAAAAAGCATTTGGCAGAATCCCCCACACCAGTGGTCCTCAATTAAGGGGGCTTCTGGTCTGCAATTCAAAAACCAAAAAGCACTGAAAATTGAGGTTTATTTTGTTTTCATTTGTTTTGTTTTTGGTGGATTTGTAGCCCCGTGTCTAGACCTAAACTGACATGACTTATTTGGAGTCTTTATCATACTTTGTTGCCTATTTATCATATGACTGCAGAAATATGTTTTATTGTAAAGTGATGCCCCCAAATCCTGCTGAGAGGACTACATAATAGACAGGGTTTATGCTGCAATGTCTTTCTAAAATCCAAAATCTGAATACCAGAACACACCTGGCCCAAGGTTTCAGAATGAATATCTGCAGTCATACCATTATTTTCAGGAACCCAAGTGTCATGTAATTTAGTCACAACCATGAGACCATACACCCAGCTGGAGGAGGGTCACAGATCTCAGAACAGCAGTTATGGAATAGTCCTTATCATTTACTTAACAAAAAGTCCTATCAAAATTTTTAAGTCCTCAGCACTTTTAACTCTAAGTAACTGCTAATCATCAGAATGACATGCCAGTTTGAATATAAGTGAAATACATGTGCAAACTTATAAAAGTGCTAAACTGACTTATTTGAAAAGTACTTAGAGCCCTGACCAGTCAGCTCAGTGGTAGAGCATGGACCAGGGCTGTGGACATCCCAGGTTGGATTCCCAGTCAGGGCACACAGGAGAAGCGCCCGTCCGCTTATCCACTACTTCCCCTCTCAACACCCCCCTCCAGCCATGGCTTGATTGGAGTGAGTTGGCTTCAGGTGCTGAGGATGGCTCCATGGCCTCCACCTCAGGCACTAAGAAGAGCTTGGTTGCTGAGCAATGGAGCAACGTCTCAGATGGGCAGAGCATGCCCTCTAGTGGGCTTGCCCAATGGATCCTAGTCAGGGAGCATGCAAAAGTCCATCTCTCTGCCTCCCTCCTCTCATTGAATAAAAATAATAATGATAAAAAGTACTTATAAATTTGGTAAATAAAAGAAACAGCATGATTCTTTTTAACTATTTTAAAGTAAATCTTGTTTTAATACTATGTTATTTTCCTACAAGAAATCGCTACCATAATCACTAACAAACAGCATATAAACCCGCTAACTATGCCCAGAAGTAACTCGGGCTGTGCCTGGGTCTCTTGAGGGCACATTGTAAGCTCCTGCTGGCCGAGCCTCCTCCAGGTCCTCCACAAGTTGCATGCAACACGCACTCAAGTAGGACCTGATGAATTAAGTGAACGGACTACAGGTTGAATGTTAGAGATCTTCAGGTTCAAATAAGCAAACTGAAGAAAAAGAGCACAGTCAGCCCAAGATGCTAAGATCCTAAAATGACAGCAGAGAGTACCATTTCCTTTCCATCTGGTAAGGCATTTCTAGTGCTAAAGTAATCACAGACAATAGGAAAGCTTACTATTCTGGAATTCAAAAGAGAAGTTATGAATAACCATTCATTAAACTATTTTATGAGCACCTATTATGTTCTAGGTGCTGGGGTTATACCAGTGAACAAAAACCCTGCTCTGGTGAACTTAGTAGGGAGGACCACAGAAGGACCCATAAAAAATGTCACAGGGAGATAAGTACTAAGTTGACAACTGAAGCAGAGAAAGGGGGACAGTGAAAGAGGGGTGGGGTTCCTCTTATATACAGGTTGTTCACGGGAGACGGCTCTAACAAAAGTGACAGTCAAGAAATGTTGGGGAAAGTCAGAGATTGGCCCATGCAGGTTTCTGAGGGAAGAGCTCTCCTGGAAGAAGACACAGACCCTGAGGCAGGCGTGCGTGGCCCTGTCCCATGAACGGCAGTGCGGTCAGAGCCGGGGGGGGGGGGGGGGGGGGGGGGGTGCGGGGACGGAGCTGGCTAAGGCCGGGCAATTGGGAAGCAATTGTAGCGGTCTAGGAAAAAGATTTTTGGCGAGAGAATTACTGAGCCAGGGTATGGGTCATTTATGCATCCATATTCCCTATCTCTCTGTCAAGTCATAGGGCCTAGCTGCTTCCCACTGGATCCGCCACCCCCACCCGGCCTGGGCTTTTCGTTACTTGCTCTGAGTAAAATTCTTCGCGGGAAGAAAACAGCTTTCAGCTCCCAGCGCGCCGGGGGCCGGGAAGAGCTCCGCACCGGCTGCAGGCCTGGGAGGGCGCTCCCGGCGCGCGCGGCCAGGGGTCGGGGCCTCTCCCCGGAGTCACGACCCAGGCTGGGGACGCGAGCTGGGGACGGGGCTGTGCGCGCCCCTCGCTGCGCCGGTGCCGCCCGCGCGCCCCGCGTCGCCACCTCGCTCACCTCGCGCCGCCGCCGCCGCCGTCCTCGGAAGCCGGGCGGGCACTGCGCCGCTCGCTCTCGGTTTCGCTTTCCCCGCGGACTCCGCCTTCTGCTGCGGACGCCCGGCCCCCTCCCGCACACGTCCTCACAGGCCCCGGGGCAGCGGGAAGGTGGCCCGCCACTGCAGTCCCGCGGAAGCCACCGCAGGCGGGGCTGCACCCCACGTGCAGTTTTTCCACGCCTTGGCGCGTCCGCACCCGGAAGCCCCGCCCTGGCTTCTGGGCGGCCAGGGCCCGTCCAGGGTAGAATCCGCGACGGTCAGGCCAGACTCTTGCTGAACTAGGCTCAGGAATAGACCATCTCACATCCTCTTCCACACAAACATTGGGGTGGGCAGGAGGGACACTATCGGCTCCATTTACAATAGAAGAAACAATAAATTAACTCTCCCAGAGTCTTGGGCCTGGTAATTGGCAAAGACAGCATTCAATTCAACATCAGACCCCTAAACCAAAGCTTTTCCACACTGCTGCCTTGTCACATTTACAAGGCTGGGGATGGAGAGGCCTGGAGGCACAAGCTTCCTCCTTCTGTTTGCACCCATTCATTGTTCATTCAACAGGTACTTGCCAGCTGCTGTACTCAGCACCAGCCAGTTCAGCAGTTGAGGAGTCACCTGCTCCTTGCGGGACCTCATGGAGCTTACTACTAAAGCCCTTGCCAGTAATCCTCGATTTATAAGAAATCCTACCACCTAAGGGACTATGCCATGTGATTGCGGAGTGCTGAGGACTTACCTCACAACAACAGGGCAAGGTCGGTGCCATTACTATGCCCACTTAACAGATGAGAAAACTGAGGTTTGAGGCACAGAGAAGTTAAGAAACCACAACTGGTAAACAGGGGACCTAGAATTAGAACCAAGAGTCTATAACATCAACATCTTAGCTATGGTAAAGGAGAAGTGGTCCCAAGATGGACCTACATGAAATATTTGCCATTGACTCTAGGTGTCCTTTTCCACTTCTCTTATATGTCCCCCCATATTTCAGGGTAGCAGTGACTATAAGCAACATTTTCCTTGTAGCTCTGGACACAGAGTTTGAGCATATTGTGTCCCCTCGTGAATGTTCACCAAAGGCACCTTCTCCTGAGGAGGCTTTTGAGAAACAATTGGGCAAGAAGACTTCTGTAGTTGTCAGCCAGCTTTCCCCCAAGGGCTTGTTCAAAATGAATGAAGGCAGTGGTGGGATTCAAATGTACTACTCACAAAAGTTAAAGGATATTTCAAAATGAATATGAAGCGATAAAATATCTTCTAATTTTATGAGCAGTGTAATTTAACAACCAGTATTTAGTTCTCTGCCCTAAATACCACTTTAAGAATAAAAAAAATGGGCCCTGGCTGGTTTGCTCAGTGGTAGAGCGTCAGCCTGGTGTGCAGGAGTCCAGAGTTCAATTCCCAGCCATGGCACACAAGAGAAGCGCCCATTTGCTTCTCCACCCCTCCCCCCTCCTTCCTCTCTGTCTCTCTCTTCCCCTCCCGCAGCCAAGGCTCCATTGGAGCAAAGTTGGCCTGGGCGCTGAGGATGGCTCCATGGCCTCTGCCTCAGGCGCTAGAATGTCTCTGGTTGCAACAGAGCAACACCCCAGATGGGCAGAGCATTGCCCCCTGGTGGGCGTGCCGGGTGGATCCCGGTCGGGTGCATGCGGGAGTCTGTCTGACTGCCTCCCTGTTTCCAACTTCAGAAAAAAAAAAAAGAATAAAAAAAACAATATATTGAAAGATAGTTTATTATTTCATGCACTTAATACTTAAATAAGAACAATAAAAGAGGTACACAAAACTAGATTGTGTTATAAGAATTTTAAAATACTGATGAAAAAATATTAAATAATACCTGACAAAAAACTGTTATTTAAGATATTTTCACATTACTTCTTGATTGGCGTCCTCACTTGCAATTTTTTTTCACCTATGGATGGAATGAACATTACTATGGGTGCTTAGAATACATTGTTGTGCAGATAAGGAGTGTAAATTTGTGATTTCCACATTGGGCAGCTGCCCAGACGCCTACGTTAGAGAGAACCCTGATTACAAGTGCCATTTTAACAACTGGTTCGAAGAACTCTACAAAAAATTAGGTATCAATTCTGCCGAACCAGTGTGAACCATCTGAATTCCACCACTGACTGAGGGGATGTGGCAACAGGAATGGATGGCATGTGTGAGTTCATCAACGTGGAATTCCCATCAAGGCTAACCTGGCTGCTGAGCACCCAATGTGCAAACAGCAGATTCCAAACCTGACCCCTAGTGTGGATTACCATACTCCAAGGAAGACCAGCCAGCAGACTGGTACATGGGAGCCCTTCCATCGTGGAGTGCACAGTTATTTGTGGAACAAACATTTATTTCAGCTATGAATTTGCTTCTTCTTCCTGCAGTGCTTCTGCCAGCACCATTGTTGTTGGACAGTATGAATACCTTGTTCACCAGCATGGAACCCATTTTACAGAAAAAGAATTGAGGCAGTACACTGACTACCATAGGATTCAATGCTTTTATTATGAACCACATTGCCCAAAAGCAGCTGGCCTTATAGGAAGCGGGATGGAGTAGTGAAGACCCAGTTACAGCCCCGATAGGAGATAAGGCTTAGCAAGCTGGGTGTGCTATCCTTCAAGTGCAGTATATGCTCTAACCAAGTTGCTGTTTTCTCCACAGCCAGAATACAGGAGACCAGAAAAGAGTAGAAGGGAAAGGGTTGTCTCCCACAGGTAAGCCTTATCCTGCACTTGCGAAGTAAGTGCCTCCTGCTCCTATGATATCGGGTTCTGTTTTCCCTAGTGCAGTGGTCCCCAACCCCTGGGGCCGCGGACCGGTACAAGTCAGTGGGCCATTTGGTACCGGTCTGCAGAGAAAGAATAAATAACTTACATTATTTTCATTTTATTTATATTTAAGTCTAAACGAAGTTTTATTTTAAAAAAATGACCAGATTCCCTCTGTTACATTCGTCTAAGACTCACTCTTGATGCTTGTCTTGTAAGTTTGACAATTATATTTAAAAATACCACAGTTTTTACACCAGTCACATAATTTTATTTTGTGCATTTATCCATCCCACTCTAAAGGCCAGTCCGTGAAAACATTTTCTGACATTAAACCGGTCCATGGCCCAAAAAAGGTTGGGGACCACTTGGTAGGTTCATTATATCACCAAGTCATCAAGAAACTAAGGGGAACTGGCTGGGCTGACTGATAGCAATTGCCAAGGGAAATAGTGATGCAGCCACACAAAAGAGGCAGGGAAGAGTATGTCTTCAAGCCAGGTCAGGGGTTTCTCTAGGGTTCCTTCTAGTAATCCCATTTTCAGTGATAACTGTTAGTGGAAGTCTGAAGCTGCCCAACACAAGCAGGACTGTCCAGATCCTTCAGGATTGTTGATTTGTATCACCCTACTAGCTGGCAAAGGTAACAAAGGAATAAGGAAGCTGTGAACACCAACTATGGTCTCATGACTAGTTGCAGAATAAAGGACCATAGAAGCTATGCATGTTTTTTGTTTTTTCTACTTGCTTTGGTTTTGTATGTATTAATGAACTTCTTTTGTTTCCCCTTTCCTTTTATATGAAATTTGCTGGTGGTGGTTAACTTTATAAGGTAGTCTTTACATGAGAGTGTCTTAAGAAGGGATTCTGACTAAAATAGAAGAAAGAGGAACATCACATAGCAATGACTATAAAGATTTAAGGGATAGGATTGCGTTTTTTGCTTTTTTTGTTTTTTCTGAACTGAGAAGCCAGGAGGCAGAGAGACAGACTCCTTCATGAGCCTGACCGGAATCCACCCAGCATGCCCACGAGGGGGCGATGTTCTGCCCATCTGGGGAGTTGCTCCGTTGCAGCTGGAGCCATTCTAGCACCTGAGGCAGAGGCCATGGAGCCATCCTCAGCGTCCTGGCCCACTTTGCTCCAATGGAGCCTTGGCTGCGGGAAGGGAAGAGACAGATAGAGAGAAAGGAGAGAGGAAAGGGGGGAGAAGCAGATGGGTGCTTCTCCTATGTGCGTGGCTGGGAATTGAACCCAGAACTTCCACACGTCAGGCCGACGCTCTACCGCTGAGCCAACCGGCCAGGGCCTTGGATTGCATATTTTTATTTGAAGAAGGGAATGCATTAGGTGGGAATGTAGTTTTGGTTGTTTACTTGAAAGATTATTGGTAGAAGGAGTGGACTACACTAGGTATTATTTATTTTATTTAGCTTCCATTCTAATTCTTTTCTGTTTCTTCATCTCCTGGAATAAAACATATAGAAAGTTAAAACCACATTTTCTAAATTTCTATGGAGTTGAAGTTATGGATATAATTTGAGTTCTGCCAATGACTGATGAGTAGTGGTACAAGATTTGGAAGAAGGAAGAGAGGATCAGGTCATTCTTCTGTGGCAGGGTAAGATGACAAACAAAGCCCTGGCCGGTTGGCTCAGCGGTAGAGCGTCCGCCTAGCGTGCGGAGGACCCGGGTTTGATTCCCGGCCAGGGCACATAGGAGAAGCGCCCATTTGCTTCTCCACCCCTCCGCCGCGCTTTCCTCTCTGTCTCTCTCTTCCCCTCCCGCAGCCAAGGCTCCATTGGAGCAAAAGATGGCCCGGGCGCTGGGCATGGCTCTGTGTCCTCTGCCTCAGGCGCTAGAGTGGCTCTGGTCGCAATATGGCGACGCCCAGGATGGGCAGAGCATCGCCCCCTGGGGGGCAGAGCACCGCCCCTGGTGGGCGTGCCGGGTGGATCCCGGTCGGGCGCATGCGGGAGTCTGTCTGACTGTCTCTCCCTGTTTCCAGCTTCAGAAAAATGAAAAAAAAAAAAAAAAAAAAAAAAAAAAAAGATGACAAACAATGTCCATGCTCAGAAGTGTTTTCAGGAGCTGGACTGCAGGTTCACTGTCAGTTCTCCAGAGGCATGGGGTATCTGTGGTGGCCGCAGTGGCAGGGTCGTGAACTCTGGAGGACAGCTGCAGTAGACGTCTCCTGATTTCCATCCTGCCATTTGTTCCAACATTTCTGTGTTAATATTCTACCAAATCTTTTTGCTTAGTGTATGTCCAGTGGTTTCTGATCCCTGTACTGAACAAAGAGAAACCTCCCTGAAAGTAAAGATTAAGAATCATGTTCTTCTAAATAGAGGGTGGCGGAGGACAATCTGACTTTGGGCGAGGGGTACGCAACATAATTTAATGACAAAATAACCTAGACATGTTTTCTTTGAATATATGTACCCTGATTTATTAATGTCATCCCATTACCATTAATAAAAATTTATTAAAAAAAAATGTAATTCCATGCGAGCCATACAATGACCTGTGAAAGTTACGCATTATCTAATAAAAATTTGTTGTTGTCCTGGAAAAAAAAAAAAAAAAAAAGAATCATGTTCTTGGTCAGACCAGGTGGTAGCACAATGGATAGAGCATTGGACTGGGATGTGGAGGACCCAGGTTCAAGACTCCAAGGTCACCAGCTTGAGTGCAGGCTCATCTGACTTTAGCACAGGCTCACCAGCTTGAGCACGGGGTTGCTGGCTTGAGCATGGGATCATAGACATGACCCCATGGTCGCTGACTTGAGCCCAAAAGTCGCTGGCTTGAAGCACAAAGTTGCTGGCTTGAACGAGGGGTCACTTGCTCTGCTGTAGCCCCCCACCCCCGCCCTGTGAAGGCACACATGAGAAAGCAATTGATGAACAACTAATGTGCCGCAACGAAGAATTAATGTTTCTCATCTCTCTCTCTTCCTGTCTGTCTGTCCCTATCTGTCCCTCTCTCTGACTCTCTCTCTGTCTCTGTCAAAAAAAAAAAAAATCATGTTCTTGTATGAGCCCTTGATCAAGTCTCACCTGAAGCAAGCACCATCCTAGATTGATCAGTTACAAGAGCCTCCTTTCTCCTTTTCTTTCTACTATAAACCAATTTATGTTTGATTATCTTTTAATTAAATCAAGAACATGCTCTGATATTTTGATAATACATTTTTTTTGGGGAAAAAATCCCTTTACTCATTAATTTATTCAGTAAATATTTATTGAGTGCCTCCTATGTGAAGCACTGTGCTAGAAATATATGGCCCAAAATAACATTGTGTCCTTAAGTGTTTATATAGCAATTAGCTTCCTAAAGATTGAATTGTAAGAAAGGAAGCAACTTTGTGTTTGGAGGAGTGGATACATAGATAACATAGATACATAAATAGAGCAGCAGCATCTTTGATAACTTTTGTTAATTTTTTGGTCATGGCTTATTTAATATGTAATTTTTTATGAATGCCAAAATTTGATTACTGACCTATAGTTACTGCAGTAGATCTGTTTTTCAATTTTGACACGACTTTAGATCAAATAAATAACAGTACAACAACTAATCTGACACGGATAAAAGAATCTTGCATGTATTGAGTATTTTTAATTTTTTAACTAGCAAATGAAAAATAATAACTGGTATTTCTACATTGAGAAGTTGCTGAGTAATATAGTTTGGAATCAGGAAGTGTGAAGCTTCCAGCTTTGTTCTGATTTCTCAAGATCAGTTTGGCTGTTTGGTATCTTTTGTAGTTTCATATGAATTTAAGGTTTTTTCTTTTTCTATGAAAAATACCACTGGAATTGTCATAGGGATTTCATTGAATCTGTTGAGTGCTTTGAGTAGTATGAACATTTTAACAATACTAATTCTTTCAATTCATTATCGTGGGATATCTTTCCATTTCTTTGGGTCTTTATTTTTTCATCAATGTTTTCAGTTTTCAGTGAAGAGAACTTTCACTTCCTTTATTAAATTATTTCTATTTTATTCTTTTTGATGTTACTGTAAATAGGATTGTTTTCTTAATTTATCTTTCTGTAGTTTGTTCTTAGTATATGTAGTGCAAGTGACTTTTTGTATGCTAATTTTGTATCCTGTAACTTTATTGAATTTCTCTATTATTTCTAATAGTTTTTTTTCTTTTTGGTTAAGTCTTTAGGGTTTTCTATACATAATATCATGTCATCCATATATATATATATTTTTGTGTGTGTGTGTGTGTGTGTGTGTGGCAGAGACAGAGAGAGTCAGAAAGAGGGACAGATAGGGATAGAAAGACAGAAAGGGAGAAAGATGAGAAACATCAATTCTTCATTGTGGTTCCTTAGTTGTTCATTGATTGATTTCTCATATGTACTTTGACCAGGGGGCTACAGCAGACCGAGGACCCTTTGCTCAAGCCAGCAACCTTGAGCTCAAACTAGTGAGCCTTGCTTAAACCAGATAAGCCTGCGCTCAAGCTGGCAACCTCGGGGTCTTTTTTTTTTTCATTTTTCTGAAGCTGGAAACAGGGAGAGACAGTCAGACAGACTCCCGCATGCGCCCCACCGGGATCCACCCAGCACGCCCACCAGGGGCGACGCTCTGCCCACCACGGGGGGGGGGGTGCTCTGCCCATCCTGGGAGTCGCCATGTTGCGACCAGAGCCACTCTAGCGCCTGGGGCAGAGGCCACAGAGCCATCCCCAGCGCCCGGGCCATCTTTGCTCCAATGGAGCCTTGGCTGCGGGAGGGGAAGAGAGAGACAGAGAGGAAGGCGCGGCGGAGGGGTGGAGAAGCAAATGGGCGCTTCTCCTATGTGCCCTGGCCGGGAATCGAACCCGGGTCCTCCGCACGCTAGGCCAACGCTCTACCACGCTCTACCGCTGAACCTCGGGGTCTTGATCCTGGATCCTCGGCTTCCCAGTCGGACACTCTATCCACTGTGCCACCGCCTGGTCAGGCGGTTTACTTATATTTTGTTGAAGATTTCTCCATCTACAGTTGGCAGGAACATTGACCTGTAATTTTCTTTTCTGGTAGAATCCTTGTCTGACTCTGGTATCAGGATAATGCTGACCTCATAAAATTTGTTTGGAAGAGTTCCTTTCTCTTCTATTTTTGTAAAGATTTTGAGAAGGATTAGTATTAATTTTTTTTTTTTTTTTTCTGAAGCTGGAAACGGGGAGAGACAGTCAGACTGACTCCCGCATGCGCCCCACCGGGATCCACCCAGCACGCCCACCAGGGGCGACGCTCTGCCCACCAGGGGGCGATGCTCTGCCCCTCTAGGGCGTCGCTCTGCCACGACCAGAGCCACTCCAGCGCCTGGGGCAGAGGCCAAGGAGCCATCCCCAGCGCCCGGGCCATCTTTGCTCCAATGGAGCCCTGGCTGCGGGAGGGGAAGAGAGAGACAGAGAGGAAGGAGGGGGGGGGGGGTTGGAGAAGCAAATGGGCGCTTCTCCTATGTGCCCTGGCCAGGAATCGAACCCGGGTCCCCCGCATGCCAGGCCGACGCTCTACCGCTAAGCCAACCGGCCAGGGCCAGTATTAAGTTTTTAAGTGTTTTGAAGAATTCATGAGTGAAGCCACCTGGTCCTGGACTTTATGTTGTTGGGAGGTTTTTGATTATTGATTATCTTTACTAGTAATTGGTCTGTTTTGATTTCTTGTTTCTTCATTATTCAGTCTTGGTAGGTTGTATATTTCTAGAATTTAAAAAAAATTTCTCCTTGGTTATCTAATATGTTGTAATGTTCACAGTAGTTTCTTATGATGATTAGTATTTATTTGTTATCAGTTCTATGTCCCCTCTTTCATATGTAATTTTATTTTTTTAGTCTTCTCTGTTTAGTTTATAAATTTCTCCTTATTTATAAACAATACAACAATAAAGATTGTTCTTCGAGTATCCTTATGCAAATGTGGGAGAGTTTCTCCAAGGTTTATACCTAGATGTATAATTGCTATATTGTAAGATATATAGGCATAGACCAAACTTCTTTCCAAACTATAAAGAGTATACTTCTGTTCTTTCTCTCCATTCTTTGGGCCTTGTTGTCATACATTTACTTCTACATATATTAGAAACACCAAGTACTTTTGCATTGAATAGGCAATTATCCTTTAAAGAGATTTTAAAATAAGAAAAATAGCTCCAAGATCATGTTCTTTTTGCCTATACCAGTTTCACTAATATTTCTTGTAATGCACTTAAGTTACAAACTATTTCTCCCAGTTTTTTAATACATAAAAGGTCTTTATTTCATCTTCATGTTTGATTGATTTTCTAATATCTCTTTGTAGCTAAATAGCCATTCCTCAAAAAAAAGGGAAGAAACTATGCTTTTGCTAAAAAAGAAAATATCTTCAGATGTTATCATTATTGTTAAATTTATATTATCTCTACATGTTATTTTTCTATCGTTACTTGATTATTTGATCAATTCATTATTTAATTATTTAAATTCAGTTACTATTAAGGAAAATAAAATATCCAAGCCTGATGAACTGAGTAGAATCAAGCTTGGCAATATGATTCATACTTAAGCTTTGCTCCTAGGACAGTGCCTGCTAAGCACGCTTTGAATTTTTCATCCATTTCCTGGTTCTGAGTTTCGTTGAAGAGATTTTTCCAATCACCAACTTCACCTACAACACACAAAAAACAGTAGACCCAGGAAGCTGTCAGACTAATTTTTCTTGATTTTACCATTTCTCAGTGTAGTGTTTCATTTTGAAATGTGAATATTAACACATGAAAATAAATAGACAGTTTTAAAAATTAAAATAATCCCTCTTGCAAAATTAACAGTATCCACTGGGGTTCCCCATCTGTGGTGTGGCAGGTGACACACTTTCTTTTTTTTTTTTTTTTTTTAAATTATTTATTTATTCATTTTAGAGAGGAGAGGGAGAGACAGAGAGAGAGAGGAGAGACAGAGAGAGAGAAGGGAGAGAGGAGCAGGAAGCATTAACTCCCATATGTGCCTTGACCAGGCAAACCCAGGGTTTTGAACCAGTGACTTCAGCATTTCCAGGTCGACGCTTTATCCACTGTGCCACCACAGGTCAGGCAGGTGACACACTTTCTTTATGTCACTGAGCAGACCCTTGGCCTCAGTGAGCTCCCATCTCCATCTCTCTGCCAACACTCAGGACCTCAAGTTCTAGTTTTCTGAGAGCCAGGTTTTTCCTCTCTAAAGTCTCTTACCTATCTTAAATACACCTTGAGAAGTTAACATTGGACAGCAAGTTTTGGTTAAGACCTCAAATCCTGAAAATGTTGCTAAAAAGATTATTTTGCCTGGGATTAGGATGTTCTTTTTTTTTTTCTTTCTTTCTTTTTTTTTTTTCCCAGAGACAGAGAGAGTCAGAGAGAGGGACAGATAGGGACAGACAGGCAGGAACAAAGATGAGAAGCATCAATCATCAGTTTTTTGTTGCAACACCTGAGTTGTTCACTGATTGCTTTCCCATATGTGCCTTGACCGTGGGCCTACAGCAGACTGAATAACCCCTTGCTCAAGACAGCAACCTTGGGTCCAAGCTGGTGAGCTTTAATCAAACCAAATGAGCCCGAGCTCAAACCAAATGAGCCCGCGCTCAAACTGCGACCTCGGGGTCTCGAACCTGGGTCTTCTGCATCCCAGTTCAACGCTCTATCCACTGCACCACCGCCCGGTCAGGCAGATGTTTTTCTTATTTGCTTTTATTTTTTTATTTTTTATTTTTCCGAAGTGAGAAGCGGGGAGGCAAACAGACTCCCTCATGTGCCCAACTGGGATCCACCTGGAATGCCCACTAGGGGGTGATGCTCTGCCCATCTGAGGCATTTCTCCATTGTGACCAGAGCCATTCTAATGCCTGAGATGGTGGCCCTGGAGCTGTCCTCAGCGCCCGGGCCAACTTTGCTCCAGTGGATCCTTGGCTGCTAGAGAGGAAGAGAGAGACAGAGAGAAAGGAGAGGGGGGAGGGGGGAGAAACAGATGGGCACTTTTCCTGTGTGCCCTGACCGAGAATTGAACCCGGGACTTCCACACACATGGACAACGCTCTACCACTGAGCCAACCTGCCAGGGCCTTTTTACTTGCTTTTAAAATAAAGGAAGTTCTTCCTTTGGCATCTGTTGATGGTTTAGGTTGAAGTTCTATGTTCCTTACTGCATAGCCATTGAAATTAAAGCTTATAAAGAGGATTAAAAGGCATGAGGAAATGTCTGTATACGTGCAGGGAATAAAATAAAACACAAAACTGTTTACAAATGTTATGCACTACATAATACGTAAGAGAATAAACCTGGAAAAAATATGCCAAAAGATTAAATCTGCCTCTGGTGGGAGAAATGTGGGTAACTTTTCATGCTTTTTCACATTCTTCAGTGCTTTCTGGAATTTCTACAAGAAATATTAAAAATTTTGTTACTACATTATTTTTTAGGACTTTTGTGTTCTGAATGGTATTTGATCAATAATGTATAGAAAGGTTGCATTTCCCCCCCTCCTCACAGCGAATAAAATGAGGCATTAAAATCAGGGCTAAAGTCAGGAATCAAACCAGAGTGAGATTTACAATCAATGTTACAGTCACGGTGGATTTTAAAAATAGGTAATAATTTGACAAAGTGTAGTAGAGTCAAGTAGAAGTAAGTTCATATCCTGACTCAGTCATTTATTAGCTTTGTAACAATGGACAAATTAATATCTCTGAGCATGGTACTCACAATTTGAATTAAAAATAAGATATTAAAATGATCTATCTTTTGTTTTGCTGTAAAATTTAAGCCCAGCAAGGGTCTGACACAGGATAAATACCTAATAATTGATAGCTGTTGTTGTTATATGTCCTGCCTCTAAATCACGTTATACTTTCATTATATATGCATGCAATCAAATAAAACTGGCAACCCCTAAGCTATACTATTGTAAATCTCCGTAAGGAATTAGAATGCTATAATGAAACTTAGTAAAATCATCAGTGCCAATGACACCTAGTTGCCTAGCAAATACTCATTTTCTCCTTCTTCCTTATTAACAAAACTCTGATTTTAATTGGGTAATAATGTGCCCACCTTAGAAAAGAAATCTGACTTCCCAGCCAACAGCACAGTGAGAAGTGGCCAGTGAGGTATAAGAAGTCACAGAGTGAAGCTTCCAGCCAAGTTTTTAAAAGGGGTCTCACTCAGCTAATAAACAGAATTCTGTCACTTGCCTTTTTTTTTTTTTTTTTAATAAAATAATCCTTTAGCCCTGGCTGGAGGTGCAGTGGATAAAACGTTGTCCTGGAGTGCTGAGACCACTGGTTTGATCCCCGGGTCACTGGCTCAATCCCAGGGGTCGCCCGCTAGGTCCTGAGGGCACCAGTTGGAGCCCTGGTCAGGGCACATAAGAGAAGCAAGCAATGGCACAACTAAGTGGAATAATGAGTTCATGCTTCTCTCTCTCTCCCCCTCTTTTTCTCTCTCTTCCTTCCTTCTTTTTACCTCCCCCTTCCTCTCTCTCTCTCAAAAAAAAAATTTTCTCTAATTGTAATGTAATTGTTGAGCTCTTACCATCAAAAGGTGACAAGCAGAAAGGTAGAAAGAACTTAATGCTCTACAAGATATTGTGGAGCTGCCAGTTCCGGCTCAGAACTGTGTCCAGACTTGTTGAGGGAGAAAAGAGGTAAAGCCTGTCTTATTTAAAATAAAGTTATAGCCTGACATGTGGTGGCGCAGTGGATAAAGTGTCGACCTGGAACGCTGAGGTCGCCGGTTCAAAACCCTGGGCTTACCCAGTCAAGGCAGATATGGGAGTTGATGCTTTCTGCTCCTCCTCCTTTCTCTCTCCCTCTCTATCTCTCTCTTCTCAAACATGAATAAATAATAAAATAAAAATAAATTTTTAAAAAGTTTAAAATTTATAAAAAAATAATAATAAAATAAAGTTATATGGATTGCCTGCTATGTGCAAACTGAGCGATGTCCTAGAAACCAATGCAACTTTACCTTTGCGGAACAAGAACGGGCCAACAGCCCCGTGCGTTTCCTGGGACTTGGCTTGCATTGCCTGGAACGTACTCTGAGCGGAGATGGTTTGAACCTGCTCCCCACTGAGGGAGAATCCAAAGAACTCAGCAATCTGTTTTATTCCAGCAGCCAGATTCTGAAAGCAAAAATTTAAAGAATAACCTTCTTTCTATGGGAATTGTGTCCTGAGCAAAGACACGCTTCTTAGACAAAATGGATTTATTAAGTTTAACTATTTAATTCATCTGTTTATCTCTCTACTTAGATTTACTTTGATACCTCTGTATAAATAGTTAAGATATCCTTAGAAGACATTCTCTATTGATTATACTTTATAGTTTAAACTTATGATTCTTGTTAAATTACTTAGGATATAAGTAATGACACGAAGCATTAATTAATTGGTTAGAGTTTTATCTGAGATCATAGTCATTTTTTTAAAAAGCACCAGTCTAGAAAACTAGCTGAGGAAATTCATGCATTTGTACATGCTCATTTGAATTCTCTTCTGAATCCTATTTATAGCTAATATTTAATTCTATCAAGAAAGTCTAATGTTTAGAACAGGGGTCCCCAAACTTTTTACACAGGGGGCCAGTTCACTATCCCTCAGACCATTGGAGGGCTGGTCTATAAAAAAAACTATGAACAAATCCCTATGCACACTGCACATATCTTATTTTAAAGTAAAAAAACAAAACGGGGACAAATACAATATTTAAAATAAAGAACAAGTAAATTTAAATCAACAAACTGACCAGTATTTCAATGGGAACTATGCTCCTCTCACTGACCACCAATGAAAGAGGTGCCCCTTCCAGAAGTGCGGTGGGGGCCGGGTAAATGGCCTCAGGGGGCCGCATGCGGCCCGCTGGCCGTAGTTTGGGGACCCCTGGTTTAGAATCATAAAAACTAGCCTGACCAGGTGGTGGCGCAGTGGATAGAGCATCGGACTGGGATGCGGAAGGACCCAGGTTCGAGACCCCGAGGTCGCCAGCTTGAGCGCGGGCTCATCTGGCTTGAGCAAAGAGCTCACCAGCTTGGACCCAAGGTCGCTGGCTCCAGCAGGGGGTTACTCGGTCTGCTGAAGGCCCACGGTCAAGGCAGTGAGAAAGCAATCAATGAACAACTAAGAAGTCGCAACATGCCACGAGAAACTGATGATTGATGCTTCTCATCTCTCTCCATTCCTGTCTGTCTGTCCCTGTCTATCTCTGCCTCTGTAAAAAAAAAACAAAAAAAACACACACACACACACAAAAAAAACCACAAAAAAAAAAACTAGAAGGGATCTTGAAATTTATCTTGTCTAAATACTCTTGTAAGTCATGAATCCTCCCGTCCCCCATCAACAGTATCCCTGACCTGTGGAGTTCATAAAGTTTCTAGAACAGCTTCTTAAACTGTATTCTACAAAAACACTCATATATCTCAGGATGGTTACAGATGTTTCATAAAAAAATAAAATAAAAAAAGAAAATGAGGGTAAAGATTTGAGGTCAAATACGGTTGAAATCCTTTGGGTGAAACAAAGGCAAGCCTTTTTGTCAGTCTTTACTATGCCACTATGCAATGTGAATCTCCAAAAAGGCAGGTTATGTAATACAGCAGTTCCCAAATCAATTTGAACAAGCAACTTCCTTCCAACCCCCAAGAATGGGGATCAATGGGCAACACTAGCATTCCATGAAAGGATAAGTTTCAGAAACATTATACTAGACTAGAGGAAGAAAGGACTAAATAATTATGTTCTTTCATGCTATAGAAATGCATACTATGAACAGAAAAATAGATCAAATTATAGATACTTTCCTTTGATAAGACAGGAGAGACGTGTTAAAAATGCAGTTTGATGAGAGAGCATTTGACATGCTCTCTTCTCATTCACATACTTTCTTCACTAGTGTTCCAGGACTCTGGTTTCCCTTCTACTTCATTATTCATTTCTTCTTAGTCTCCTTTGCTGAATCCTCCCCTTCCCCTCCCCAACTCTTTATATTTGGGGTTCCAGGGTCTTCTTCTCTTCTCTATCCATATACTTACATACACAGGTATGTAATCTCATGGCTTTAAATGCCATCTATGTGCCAGTGATTCACAAATTTGTATCTATAGCCCACAGTTCTCTCTGCATTCAAGAGTTTTATGCCCAACTGCCTCTTGACCTCTCCATTGGGAGACTAATATGCATCTTAAGGCATTCCAAAACCACAGCCCAGGTCACTCCCACAGTCCTGTTCCCTTCCCTGTTTCACCTGCTATCTCCTACTCAAATGATGACAATTCAATCCTCCCAGTTGGTTAGGCCAGCAATATTGGACTCTATTTTAACTCTTCCATTTCTCTCACTACTCTTAACCCCATCCAATCCAGCAGCAAACCCTACTGGTTCTTCTTTCAGTATACACCGAGAATTCAACCACTTCTCATCACCTCCACTGCTTCTTCTGGTCTGAGCCGCCATCTTCTCTTGGCTGGTCTCCTTCCTGTGGAAGCCTCATATTTTTCCCTGCACTATCGTTGCTCCTCTCCAGTCAGGCACACCAGCCAGAATGAGCCTACTAAAAACAGTCAGCTTCTGTCACTCTTCTGCTCAAATGCTACGATGGCTTTCCACTTCACTCAGAGTGAAAGCCAAAGTAATTTCAATGGACTGCCACGCCATTCCTCCCACGCCACACCACGTGGGTGGTGCTCTCACTGCTTAGTCTCTTTGTTTACCTCTGCTCACCCAGCCATATCTGCCTCCTTCCCGTCCCTTCATCAAACGGGAACTCCCACCTCAGGGCTTTTGCTCCAGTTGCTCTCTCTGCCTGGAAAGCTCTTTCCCAAGTTACTCACTTGGCTCCCTCCCTCCCTTCCTTCAGCTCTTTGCTTAAATCACATCCTCTCTGTGAGGCTTCCCCTGACCATCATCCTGCTTTACACTGGATTGGTCCAGCATCCCAACTCCCACCCCCAGGCAACTCCAGTTTTTCTTACTCAGATATGCCATTTCCTGTTGTTGTTTTTTTCATTACACACACACACACACACACACACACACACACACACACAGAAATATATACATGGTGTTTGTTGTTTATCATTCCGTCTTCTTGCCTTCTCCAGTGAGAATGTGAGCTCCTCTAGGACAGTGACTTTTGTCTGGTCTGCTCACTGATATATCACACGAGGCAAGAACAATGCTGAGCAACCACTCACTAAATGTTTGTGAATAAACAATTAAAAATGACATGGAAAAATCAATTTACAGCCAAATGCATGTTCAAGTCAATCTCAGGTAAGACATACCTATTGTTTTTTTATATGCTTAATTTGGACCATCTATCATAAAAGGAAAATAAAACAGCAGTTAGTAATAAATTGCTAAACATTATTTTATTTCTGTAAAATAATTAACCTAAGCACTTATGCATTGTTTGGATTTTTTCCTAGCACTATAAAACATAGCTGGAATATTTCTTTTTATTTTCATTTAAATTTAATACAATATGTGTTCATATGACCAGATATGAGTAAGTGTTCTATCTCGTAGTTTAGAATAAGTGTTACTTTAGAAGATCAATTGTAATCTCACCTCTTTCAGGTCTTCATATAATATAAACTTAACGTTTTTGTCATCAAGATGTTTATTCCAATTAATTGCAAAATCAAAATAGCTTCCCCAAGACACTAAAAACCACAAGAAAACAATTTTAAGAAATTTAAAATAACTGAGGTTAAAATGATAGATGGTTAATTTATGCTCTTAAATATAAACTATATATGAATAGGCTCAAACAAGCTGTTTCTAAGTTATTACAAATCCCTGCTCTAAAAGAACTGGCCTAAGCCAGTCCTATTGTCAGTTTTTATTCATTTTATCTTCATAAATAATAACACAACTAAGCAAGTTGTAAAATGGTTTGATAAAAACTACCAGACATTTAGAAATATTGAGGTAAAATAATAATTTGGAAATAATGAAATGTGAACACTGATTAAGGCTAGACAGAAATGATGAGACATATCATCTAGACCAGTATTTTCCAAAAGAAATTTAATGTAAGCCATGTGTGTAATTTAAAATTTTCTACTAGCCACATTAAGAAAAGCAAAAAGAAACAGGTAGAATTAATCTGTGGCCACTATCCCCATGGAAGTAGTCACTGCCATTAAATAAGCAGTGGGACCATTGGCAAGTGGTTTAACTTGTGTGTGTGTGTGACAAAGACAGAGACAGAGAGAGGGACAGACAGACAGGAAGGGAGAGAAATGAGAAGCATCAATTCTTCATTGCGGCACCTTAGTTGTTCATTGATTGCTTTCTCATATGTGCCTTGACCAGGGGGCTACAGCAGACCGAGTAACCCCTTGCTCAAGCCAGTGACCTTGGGCTCAAGTTGGTGAGCCTTGTTCAAACCAGATGAGCCAGCGCTCAAGCTGGTGACCTCAGGGTTTTGAACCTGGGTCCTCCACATCCCAGTCTGATGCTCTATCCACTGAGCCATGATTTAACTTTTTTGATTAGTTTTCTCATGTGTGCAATGGGGCTCATATAGTTTTATTAGGCACTTCTAAAACTGTAGCTATCAACAACTAGAAGTAAAAAATCAACATGGTCTAACAAAAGTTATTTCCTTTCTGGCAAACAAATATTTAAGTTGTGGTTACTTAGTGTCAGGGTTTCATTTATTTTTGGTGTTTATCATTGTGTTAGAGATTTAAGGGAAAGGAACTAGAAACACTTTTCTACATGACTTTAGTATAAGCCTCTTTGTCCCATGTCTGCATGGCTATTTATACTCATAGTCAATATATAAGTTGTCTAAACTATTTTTAAAAAACAGTAATGTATTGTTTAATGCTCAGAACGAGTGGCGCTATAAAACTTCATGTAAAAGTGTTTTTGGCTCCTGGATCTACCTTCATCTTCTTTCTTTCTTTCTTTACCCTAAAGCACATTTGAATTTTAGTATTTATGAGGTCACCTGTCAAAGTAAGAAGTGTTTTACCAACAGCCATACCTTGTCCTTTCATGAACTGTCTGAAGAATTCGTCCCAAGAGCCATAGCTTGGAATATCGGGGACATCATTGTGGAAATGGAAAAAAGATACTGCTGTATCTTTAGGATTTCGAAATATCACCAATATCTAGGGAGAGGAAACTAAGTTGATTGATTTAGGTCAATGTTTTGAACTTTGGCAAAGTGAAAGGGTGAGCCATATCACATGTCCTCTTATATGCTACATAATTTTGTGAATATGAAGAGGAAGAATGACGTTAAGAAATTGAGGGTTAGGAAGTGACAGATGGGGAAGGCTGGGGAGAGAGGAAATAAGAAAAAGAACATTGATTTTGTAGGAGAGGACTTTGGCTAAAGAGTTCTGACAATAAAGAGGCATACGTGGAAGATATAAAAACGGAATAAAGAGCAAGCTCACATGCGCATGATCTGAAAGGTTAAACCCCTAAACAATGTAAAAATGGCAAAATTATATTATATAAGGACAATTAACATAACATTTAGAGTTTGGTGTCAGAAGATCAAAGAATGGGGCTCGAGGTGTGATGGGTGATGTGAATGAAGCCAAACCTCTGACTTCCCACAGTCTGTCTGTCTTCTCTAATGAGGAATGAATTTATTCTCTTGAATGAAAAAGTGGGAAATAAACATTGTAAAGGGCAAACTGAAACCCAAGAGAACCACAAGGTTACAGGAGAACATCTGGCTGCTCCAGCCTGACGAATTCCATTCCCAGCACCGAGGCTGTTGAATCCGGTGTCGAGCCCTGGGAAGGGGCCACTGAGGAACCTGAGATTAACACCCAGGAGCCTCAGGGGACTAGAAACTGGCAGATGCCATTTCAGGTTCAGAAAGGAGGAAGGTATGGATTTGCAAAGTACAGATTTGTGAACCTGACTTCATTTGAAGGAAGTTTTCTAGAATTGACTGAATGGATGATTTGGGGCCACATTAAAAGAGGAAGAAATAACCACCAGGGGGAAGCATGGGTTCTCTAAGAACAAGTCGCTGCTAACACCAAGTTTTTCTTGATCATACAGTAGTTTCTAAATCAGTAGATTTGCTGTCAATTATTTCTTCTATAAAATAGAAGATCATAATCTGAAAGCAGAAACAATTAGGCACATAAAACTCAGGTATGAAGGAGGCTAATTAGGGTAAACATGCCTGGAGGGTTTTTTACGGCATTTCCACTGTCCTGACTAGGACATCATCATTTCTAATGGGTGATTTAGGTGATGATATAAAAGCTGTATTTACCAAAATTGTAGATGACTTCCACTTCTTTTTTTTGCTATTATTGCACTATTTTTTCATTCTTTTTTAAAATTCATTTTAGAGAGGGGAGAGAGGAAGAGAGAGAGAAGAGAGGAGGAGCAGGAAGCATCAACTCCCATATGTGCCTTGACCAGGCAAGCGCAGGGTTTCGAACCAGCGACCTCAGCAGTCCAGGTCGATGCTTTATCCACTGCACCACCACAGGTCAGGCTCTTCTTACTTATTTGTGGCATGCAGGAATTTAAACTCTTATTTTAATTAATTCTCTTCTTTGCTCCTAAGACAGAGAAAAGAAGTATCCAGAAATAAGGAACTGGGGGGAGACCAAGTGAAGAAAAAAAAAGAATTGGGTAAAAAACTAATAATTATGAGAATAGGTCAATATTGTGTAATGAAACAAGATTTTTACACAACTAAAAGAGGCCAGAGCACCTGTAGTTATTTATGCATGACATGAAGATTGCTGTTACGTGTGAGATTCAGAAATAAAATAGTCTCAGACTTCAGGTGAACAGAGTTCACCAGATGGAACCAAAGGAACAATTTTTGCTCACTGTCCTAGATTTTATTCTTTTGTTAAACACTAACTATCTCAGTGTGGTTCTGAAATCTCTTCACTATAAAATGGGTGTTAAAATATATGTTTTATATCCTAGCTGAAAATTTCTTTGACGTGAATGCAACTATAACAGATATGTCTGAAGGAAAAACAAATAAAGAAATACCCAAATCTGACATTTCACTTACTTAAAAGAATTCTATAATGAGTAGCAACCTCATCATATAGCTTAAAAAGCCAAAAGCTATGCATGAAAAGCTCGAAACTGAAATACCAGTAGGAAAGGGCACTCACCTTGGCTTTACTCTTGAAGATGGACCCAGGCAATTTGTCATAATGGAGGTGAGTTGCCAAAATCCTTGGTGATGGAAACTGTTTCATTCTCTTAAAAATATAAAGAATAAGGTGAAAGCATGTGTATATGTGTGTTGTATGTAGTGAATCTCTCCTGAGTTTAGTATCTGAATGGTAGTTTTAAACATTACTATTGCTGTGTCCTATCCTATTCTTGCTCCATTTTTCAAAAATTTCTATTTGTGGGGATGAGAGTGGAAAATAATAAATGAATAAATAGTTAAAATCTCCCCTTTGAACTTCCTTATTGGATACTGCTCATTATTTTTTTGGTCATTCTTAAAAAATGTACCTTTTCCCACAATCATACCAAACATTTTGTTCAAGAAAGCTCATAATCTGCAGTCTAGGCCCTGGCCAGTTGGCTCACCGGTAGAGCGTTGGCCTGGCATGCGGGGGACCCGGGTTCGATTCCCGGCCAGGGCACATAGGAGAAGCACCCATTTGCTTCTCTACCCCCCCCCCCCTTCCTCTCTGTCTCTCTCTTCCCCTCCCGCAGCCGAGGCTCCATTGGAGCAAGGATGGCCCGGGCGCTGGGGATGGCTCCTTGGCCTCTGCCCCAGGCGCTAGAGTGGCTCTGGTCGCGGCAGAGCGACGCCCCGGAAGGGGCAGAGTATTGCCCCCTGGTGGGCAGAGCGTTGCCCCTGGTGGGCGTGCCGGGTGGATCCCGGTTGGGCGCATGCGGGAGTCTGTCTGACTGTCTCTCCCTGTTTCCAGCTTCAGAAAAAAAAAAAAAAAATCTGCAGTCTACTCTTTCAATTAATTTGGAAATCTTCTACATTCAAGATCTTTAACAAAAATATGCAGGTCTTTCCATAGCTCCTTCAAACCTATTAACATCTACGATAGATCTATTTTGGTTTACCAAGAAAACTCCATTTACTCAGATATCCCAATAGATCATCATCACTTAAATATCTGAGAAATAGTTTATGAGAGAAATTCTTGTTAGTATAAGGACTCATTGATTGATTCTTTTTTATTTTGATTTTTTTGTAATCCACTTCTACCAATAATTTTATTCATTTATCTTTGAAATTTTTATTTTTCAGTTACAGTTTATATTTAATATTATTTTGTACGGTTTCAGGTGTACATATATTGGTTTATACAATCATATCCTTTACAGAGTCATGTACTGATTTTTTTTTTTTTTTTTTTGTATTTTTCTGAAGCTGGAAACGGGGAGAGACAGTCAGACAGACTCCTGCATGCGCCCGACCGGGATCCACCCGGCACACCCACCAGGGGCCACGCTCTGCCCACCAGGGGGTGATGCTCTGCCCCTCCGGGGCGTCGCTCTGCCGCGACCAGAGCCACTCTAGCGCCTGGGGCAGAGGCCAAGGAGCCATCCCCAGCGCCCGGGGCCATCTTTGCTCCAATGGAGCCTTGGCTGCAGGAGGGGAAGAGAGAGACAGAGAGGAAGGGGGGGGGGTTGGGGGGGGTTGGAGGGGGTGGAGAAGCAAATGGGCGCTTCTCCTATGTGCCCTGGCCAGGAATCGAACCCGGGTCCCCCGCAAGCCAGGCCGACGCTCTACCGCTGAGCCAACCGGCCAGGGCCTGTACTGATAATTTTAAAAATAAAATTTAACCTGTTTAATCTGCCAGGGTTAAGGGTTTCATCTTAAAATCAGACTTCTAGTGTATGTTCTGTTGTGGGGAAGGAGCTAAGGTATCAAGCATTCATTTCCATACTTGTAGAGGTTACTCACTGTTTGGTCACATTGTTTCAAGTGATAAAATGATTGTTTAGATGTTTATAACCAACTAATTGTTTTGTAAAACAATTAGTTTACAACACAAGCAAGGTGGCAAAAAATGAGGTTTTAAAAATAAAAAACAATTTAAATCAATAATATGGGTCCAAGTGGTGATTAAAAGTCCTAATACTTGATTTACATAAAATTGCACCTTTTAGATTTGAAGTACTTTTACATTCATTCACAATAATCCTCCCAGGTAGATAGTGTAACTCCCATTTTAGAGATTAACAATAGGCTTTGAGGTTTTAAACCCTTTGTAAAAAATCAGACAGGTGATAATTTTCAGATTAAGTTATAGAGTCCTTTTTCCACCTAACAGCATGGTCAAAAATCACATAAAGTCATATGAGAAACTATCAAGTCCCTAAAAGGATTAGAAAAGTAGCTAAGGGGAAAATGGGAGTTAATTGTAACAAAACTAGGTAAAATAATATGTTCATGAAAATGTGTGCTTACAGCCAAACTGTGAGCAAGGTAAAGACTAGACATAGCTACAGCTCCCTTAGAGAAATATATGTATTTTTCTGT
The DNA here is from genome assembly GCF_036850765.1 of Saccopteryx bilineata. Classification (NCBI taxonomy): domain Eukaryota; kingdom Metazoa; phylum Chordata; class Mammalia; order Chiroptera; family Emballonuridae; genus Saccopteryx; species Saccopteryx bilineata. The sequence goes on from NC_089492.1 coordinate 94,318,359, forward strand.
AGAGTGAATAACTTTTATGTGCAGTTCATCCTCTCACTTCTATTTTAAAACAAAAAGCATATTATAGATAAGCATCTTTGTTCTTAGGTATGATGAAATTACAAAAATACAAAAAATGTCTTTAAAACTACCTTGAGAAAAATATATAAACATTTCTGATAAATTACAGATATTTGAAATCCAAAATAGTATACTGAGTTAAAACATCTTCCCAAAACCCTGGAGCTACACTCATGTCTCATTCACCTTAAAGTGAGAGAGAAGAAACCCGAAGAATGCAAGAGAGGGGGCCTGCAATGTCTGTGATCTACGCTCAAGCCAGTGACCTCAGAGTTTTGGACTGAGGGAGGAAGGGCTGAGGAGAAAGTTTGAAAAGTAACAAACCACAGCTGTGGTTCTCGTTATCAGTTCCCTGAAATAAACTTGCAGCACTAGCAAGAAGAAAGGATTATGTGAATAGTCAAGGACAAACAGTAAAAACCTCCTCTCTTACCCCCTCCCCTCCCGGAGACACAAAAGTCATGTAGGGTCGCAGACAAAGAAAAGAAGTCAAAGAACTCAGGCACTTGTCACGTGAAAACTAAAGCTGTAAAGGTATATTAGACACAGGAAAACTAACTTTGGAGAGCTCGCGTTTGTGGTGCTACTAGCCTTACATGCTCCACTGGTTACTAATAAATCCTACTTCTTCGATCAAGTTGTCTGGGTGTCTATTATCCTCCGTTTGCAACAAATTCCTGCTACAAAAGAACATTTTAATGTTAACTTAGATGCTTTTAAAGACTTCCATTTTACTAAAGCATTCCTCTTTTATTTTATTTTATTTATATATTTTTTTAGAGAGACAGAGAGAGATAGATAGGGACAGACAGACAGGAACGGAGAGAGATGAGAAGCATCAATCATTAGTTTTTTGTTGCGACACCTTAGTTGTTCATTGATTGCTTTCTCATATGTGCCTTGACTGTGGGCCTTCAGCAGACTGAGTAATCCCTTGGTCAAGCCAGCGACCTTGGGTCCAAGCTGGTGAGCTTTGTTCAAACCAGATGAGCCCGCGCTCAAGCTGGTGACCTCGGGGTCTCGAACCTGGGTCCTCCGCATCCCAGTCCGATGTTCTATCCACTGCGCCACTGCCTGGTCAGTCTCCTTTTTTATTTTTATTTTTTATTAAGCTGGCCAAACCGTGTAGAGGTTAAGAACTCAAATCAGGAAACTTGGGTTCAAATCTTAGTCCTGCCAGTTATTACTCCCTTGACCTTGGGCAAGTTTCCAACAGTTTTATCTTTTGTAAAATGGTGATAAAGTTATTCTGTAATAGCCTGACCTGTGGTGGTGCAGTGGATAAAGCATCGACCTGGAAACGCTGAGGTCGCCGGTTCAAAACCCTGGGCTTGCCTGGTCAAGGCACATATGGGAGTTGATGCTTCCTGCTCCTCCCTCCCCCTTCTCTCTCTCTCTCTCTCTCTCTCTCTCTCTCTCTCCTCTCTCAAAATTAATAATAATTAAAAAAAAAGTTATTCTGTAATAAAATGATATAATCCCTGAAAAGTGCTGGGGACACGGTAAGCGCAATAAGTTACAATAATTATTAGTATTGTGCTTTCTGAACTCAAAACTAAAAAATCCTGCCTGACCAGGTGGTGGCACAGTGGATAGAGCGTCGGACTGGGATGCGGAAGGACCCAGGTTCGAGACCCCGAGGTCGCCAGCTTGAGCGCGGGCTCATCTGGCTTGAGCAAAGAGCTCACCAGCTTGGACCCAAGGTCGCTGGCTCCAGCAGGGGGTTACTCGGTCTGCTGAAGGCCCACGGTCAAGGCACATGTGAGAAAGCAATCAATGAACAACTAAGAAGTCGCAACGCGCAACGAGAAACTGATGATTGATGCTTCTCATCTCTCTCCGTTCCTGTCTGTCTGTCCCTGTCTATCTCTGCCTCTGTAAAAAAACAAAAAAAAAAACCAAACAAACCCATAATAAAAAAAAACTAAAAAATCCTCAACAGCAAGAAATCTTTCTTTGATAATTGGCTATAAGTTTAAAGGGTATTTTGTACTAACCTGATATTTTTCTGGGTCCCCACACTCAAGAACTGGGAATTCTGGATATTCATACTTTTTCTTAGACTCAGCAAATATTAACTCACTAATGATGTGAAGAATCCAATTTGAACCTAAAGAGAAATCAGACAATCAAAATTCATTAAGAAGTCTTGATATAGTAAAAGCATGTTATTTTGACATATTCATCATAAAAATTAAAATCTGCTAGCATTTAAATTTTTCTCTGATGGGTACAGTTGGTTTTTCTGTGCTTAAAATAACCTGGACTGTGGAAAGATTAAAAGGTTTGTGGAAAACAGTATTGACCTTAATATAAAATTTAACTTATTTCTCAGATTTCTCCTTTAACCAGAGACAGTGCTTCTTTTTGAATCTAGAATATGTTCCTTATTGACAAGTTTTATGCTGTGGCGATAACTGTTTATTGTGAATTATATGTTATTCTATCTTACATTAATGAATATTTGCAAGAGGAGTATATGATGTTGATTTTATAAAAACCCAGCATCAGTTAAGAGAAAGAAAAATATTAAACCAGGTTTGATTTAATAAGCTCTTAGAGATAAAATAACAGTTAAAAAAAATCAAAAGTTGATTGTGTAAAAAGAGGATAGCTTAGATTCTTAATGTCTTATCCTCCACTGACAAGCGACCACTATAAAACTGGTTTGAAAATGGAGGACTGATGCTTGAATTTGAAAACTAACCTGTTACATAGAAGTCATTATATAAGTTTTATGAGTGTGGCCATGCTTTTCTTCAGTCAAAAATCCAGATGAAAAATCTCTACAGCCATCAGTGTGCCATGGCCACTGGGCTTTCCTGCAGTCACGTTTCTGCTTGCCAGCCCTCCACACATCTGTCTCCTTCTACCACCCCAGCCATCACGTTCATTTCACACAGACAGCTTTCCTCAGACACTAGAGTTTCTAAATCCAGCAGTTTTAGTTGTTGACTTTACATCCTGCACTCTTAACTGTCTTAGCCATCCCCCTCACTGATTTCTGTGCAGAGACAAACACTCTTACTCCCACCTACCTGTGCCTTGCACCCTGCCCAACCTACACACTCTGAAAAAGTGATCTTGTTGATAGAACACAAGCTGTTAATTACCGCACTTTGGATAAGATGCTAGTACTATGTCATCGCTTCTGGCTTCGAAGGTGTCCAAGGCTTGGAAAGTTTCTGAGGTGCACATGGTGACTGGGTAAGGAATCCCCTCATAGGTGAAAAACAAATGAGAAAGTGCAGTTTCTTTAGATTTTTCCAAAGCTTCATCAATATAGTCAATAAAGTTGGACTTGTCAGCCATGCTGGCTCCCTGCTCTGTAGGGGCAGCGATAGCTTTTAATGGAACTTTTCAGGAGGTAGAATAAAGGGCTCCTCCCATTCACATGAGAAGGCAGTCACTTGATTCTCATCCAACCCGGGTACCTCCAGCCTTTTGAATATCCACCTCTGACAAAAGGCAAACCACAGCTGCAAAACAGGCTGAGGATCAGGGAATATTACCCCAAGGGTTGATTAAATTACCAATACAGGCAACCTTCCCAATGAAAATAAGAATAAAATCTCTTAGTAGATAATAATCAATATTAAATGTCTAACAAATTGTTATTTAATTGAATCGGACATATACTTTTCTTATTGGCAAAAGCAATTCACAAAATGAAACCTCTGTTCTGTCTTTGGTTGATAGCTTTGCCCATACAACCTACACGGAGTGACAAGGAAGTAATGGGATGGAGAGGTAATTTAGTAGGGTGGAAAAGAGCTCATGATTTGGAGTCAATTCTCAACACCAGGCTCAGATCTGTCATTTACTGGCTCAATAGATTTAGAAGTCTGAAGACCTCAGTTTGAATCTTGGCCCTACCACTTACTAGTTTTGTTATTCTGAGCTCATAATACACATTCAAAGGCCTATGTGTAATGGGGATAATGATATCAATTCTTCCTGATCTTTTTAGCAGCAGAATTGCATGGTGTATAGAAGGGAGGTGCTTTGTCAAGGGGAACACACAATGCAATGGTATCTCCTGTGCTCTCAGTTTCTTTCCTGTTGGTCACAGTATCTAGAATGAGATGCTCACTCTCTGTGATATAGTCTTTCCCTAGCAATAACTCTGTTCCTTTTCCTTTGAATAAACTGAACAGTAGTTCTCACCTCCTTTTGAAAAATATTTTACTGATTTTGAGAGAGAGAGAGAGGAGAGAGTGAGAAGCATCAACTTGTAGCTGCCTCGTTTTAGTTGTTCATTGATTGCTTCTTGTATGTATCTTGACTAGGGGGCTCAAGCCAAGCTAGTGTGACCCCTTGCTCAAGCCAGCCACTCTGGGTTCAAGCCAGCAACCTTGGGCTGCAAGCCAGTGTGTAGTTCTCACCTCCTTTGAAGCTTCATGTGGCCCTGGAGCTAGTGGGAGGTGAACAGAAATAATGTGTGCAACTCATTGGCCATGTCCTTAATATAGGAAGTTGATTGTTCTCTAGTTCTTATCTATCCCCTTCCTCACACTTACAGGACAGACATGAAGCCAGTCAGCCAGATTTGCAAATTCAGATAAAAACAGGACTAAGTATCTGGGTCTCGTTATAGTTGTGGTTATTTATTTCTTTAAAAAGTTTGTAAAGCCTGACCTGTGGTGGCGCAGTGGATAAAGCGTCGACCTGGAAATGCTGAGGTTGCCGGTTCGAAACCCTGGGCTTGCCTGGTCAAGGCACATATGGGAGTTGATGCTCCCTGCTCCTCCCCCTTCTCTCTCTCTGTCTCTCCTTTCTAAAAATGAATAAAAAAACCCCAAAAAAACAACTGTTGTTTCTGAAAAAAAAAACTGTTAAAAAAAAGTTTGTAAAAAGGTAAAATTTAGAATAGGTGTCTTACTATTTTTGAATTTCCATACAGCACTTCCCTCGAAGGTCTTATTACATTACATAATAAGAGGATGCTATTCACTGTAGGTGGAAAGGTTGTGTATTTCAGAATTTCCTTTCCCCAAACAAAAAGGGGTAGAACTGGACTCTGCCAAGCTGCTTAGTGGGTTTGTCCCTTCCATTATAAAGAGTCTTTGTTTCCCTAGGGAAGATAGAATTTAAGACATTAATTCAAACATTGTTGTTGTCCTTTGCTTGCATCTTAGTGTATAAATATTAAAAAGGACAATTTAGCTGGATCCTTTTCTGACAATAGTGCCTGTAATTATAGGAGGGTTCGGGGGCTGTTTTGAATTTATGAGCTCTGATTCTTGTTAGTATCCCTAGGCTCAGGGCAACTGTCAGCCTTACAATTCTACATATTCTGGTATGCAGGGGAGCCTGAATGATTGTAAAATAACCTAGATTGTGTGATGCATTTTCACTGGTGTGTCTTAGAGTACGTGTGGGCCTCATGTTGGGTGAAATCCCAGCTTGTTGTTCAGCTGCTTGGGTGCGTTCAGGCCCGGGTAAGTGGTGGACCTCTCAGTGCTGTCTTGGCTTGGCTCAGTGCCCTGGTCACAGCAGCATAGCAGGCTTATTTAAAGCTCCTGTTCATGAGATTAAAGAGATTGTTCCCACTTACTTTTTATTCTTTTAATTTTTTTCCAGGCTATGAATTTGAGAGAGAGAGAACACAAGTGACAAAAGACAAAAAAAAAAAAAAAAAGTCTAGGGGGATTGAAATTTGATTAGTAAACCAGGAATCAAGTAGCATATGGCTTCTGTGTGCCAGCTGGCCCCAGGCTGGTTTTTAGGAGCAGGGAAATCGGCCCCTTCAGTTCTATCTTCCTCTCTATGTAGCAGAATGCTTCTTCATAGACTTGGGCTTTTTTCCCTTCTCTTTAGCAAGGGAAGTGCTTCCCAGTGTACTCGGGATTGAAATTTACCTTGGGATCCTGCAGGTAGGGAGAACTGTGTAACCTCTTGTATTTTGGGAGTTTACTAAAACTGGCTCGCCCCTTCACAGGTTGAACACCGGAAAGGCAGGATGGAGTCCAGGAGATCGTGGATGCTGGAAACGTTCAGGATCCAAACCGTTTATCTGGTGACACTTTGGCCTTCTAGATTGATGGAAAACCACTTCACTTCAGCGCTGGCCTCTGGCTGAGCAGGGACCTGCCCCCAGCGGCTGCAGCTCTCCACTTCTCCGTGTGTCCTGTGGTCTCTTATTGGTTGTGTGATTGTGGGCAGGGAAAGCCTTTACCCGTCTCTGTAAAATGAGATATTCGTAGCATAGCGTTGATTTGAGGATTAAATAAAATAATGTATGTAGGCTGCAATCAGGAGAGGCTCTTACTAAGAGAACAGTACAGGGTAAGTAGGGTGGGGGCGGGGCTCTGTCAACCTTTGCGCAGGCGCAGCCCCACGGGTACGTGGCTTAGGTGAGACTGAACCGCGGGGCCCTGGTTTGCAGGCTTGCCTTGGGCTACCCAGAGCGGGAGTGCGGCAGGTTTTGCGGGGGACTCTTTAGGGTTCTGGGGTCATGCTGAGGACACTCGGGTGTCACTGTGTCCAGCCCGCCCGAGTGTGCACGGGATTGGTCCGAGTGTTTCCGGGTCCCTCGGCGACCTTGGCCCCGCGGCCCTAGCGTGCAGGCGGGAGCCTCCTGTGGTTCCGGGCCCGGGAGGGCAGGGGGCAGCCAGGGTGCACCGGGAAGCTGGGGAGGTGGTGGGTTCAGGGGCTCCGGGCTAGCCAGCTTGAGGCCGCGCTCAGGCGCCTTGCAGGTTGCTTGGCTCTTGACCGTGAGAACCTGGAGAAACTGCTTTTGCTAATTAAATCCAGAGACGTAGCTGAGAAATCTTGTTCTTCAGCATCTAGACTGAGAGACCATGCTGTGTGAAGTCGTGTTGTCTGGAGACACTGGGCCATGTTGATTTCCAGCCTCCATGCACAGAAGAGGGATTTTTGGTTGCAACATTGAACACTGGCTTAAACTTGTGTTCCTTGAATGAGCTTCTGAGCCCAGTGTGATGTTAACCCCACGAAACACAGCCCTGCTTTTCTTGGAGCCCATCATAGGACGGCTTTATTTTAAACTTTACCTAAATTCCATCCTTCTCCAAAATTTTGTCTATTCTTGTTCCTCTGCCAGTTAGTAGGTAACCTAACTTGGTTGTGGACAGCATGCCTCTGGTGGTTTATCAAATGGGCTTTATTAGTTGTTGTAAACAAACACTTCTCTTTAAGCTGAGGGACGTGGAATGTGAAATATCTGTGTGTACACACAAACGCATTTTCAAGAAAGGTAAGTGATTTATTATACAGTGTTTTTGGATTTTGTTTGAAACTGTAGCCTCACCCTCTCCAACAAAAAATTTTCATTGGATCCCTTACACTGTGGGTCTGGCTACAGGCAGGCCTCGTTTTTTCTTTTGACCCCTTGAACATTAAAAATAACCCCAAGAGAGCTCCCTGTACAGATCAGGACTTACTTCCTGTTAGTAATGAGCTACAGCAAAACAACTCTCCCCACACACTGAACTGTGTGATGGTTATAAGTTTTATAAGTTTCCCTTCTCCTTCCCCTCCCTTTACTTTCCTTTCCCTTTCCTCCCTCCCTCCCTCCCTTTCTTACTTTCTCTTTCAATTTCTGCTTCATTTTTTTTCAGGTAAAAATAGTAAGTTTCAATATTAGTCCCCAGAGTGATCACGTTATCAAAATGTGAGAAGGGAACTTGAGGGAGGATGGACGGGGACACCTGATAATGATTTTAGGATAACTACAAAGGTAGAGTATTTAATTACCCCCACCCTCAGGCATTGTGAAAAGGAATCAAGTGAATGGATGACAGCAGAGCTGGGACTCAGGAGTATTAGAGAACATACCATCCACACAAAGGACAGAACAACGTGACAGCATCCCTAGGACAATATCAAAATACTGAGACTAAAAATTACTGGTTCTCGTTTTTGACTTTGGGTTTATAAGGAGGCAGAGTAAAAACCTGGGTTTACCTTTCATATATTCAGTAAGTCATATATACTATTTCCTTGTTATATAGCCCTTTACCTTGTTTAGCTTTTACTTTAGAGAAAGAGAATAACAACTCAAACTCTCTGATTAGCTTTTATTTATATTATAGGAAGAGAATCAAGATCTAACGTCTAATCTTGCCACTTATTGGGTAATATAGGTGAGTTCTCTTCCTCATTTGGTTCAGGGACCTGGTTAAGGCCCAGGAATATGCATTCTTAACAAGCCTTTGAGTGACGTAGTTAGTGAAAATACTGTTAGAATAGCAGCTTTTCAGGAACAAGAACCAGTTATTGCTCAGCTTTGATTAAAATGCCTGGACTGTGGCACATAGTTCAATAAATGTACAAATAAATGAAAAGCTCCAGCTATCAACATGTATGACCACTTATACAATAACCTTACTTTTGTAGGGTATTTTACCAAGAGCTTTCATATACTGTGCTCATTAGATCATATCTTAATTCCTTGTTCAGCTAAAAAATTATTTCCCACTATTCTACATCCTTAAAGCCATTAATTCCATAAATTGTTTTTACAGTGCCTTCTTCAGTTCTCTCTGTGCTTCATCCAATCAGGTCTTTGGTTCATTGTGTCCCTAAGGCAGGGGTCGGGAACCTATGGTTCACGAGCCAGGTGTGGCTCTTTTGATGGCTGCATCTGGCTCACAGACAAATCTTTAATTAAAAAAGTTAAAAATATAAAACATTCTCATGTATTACAATCCATTCATTTCCTACCACTCATGTTCATGGTTGCGGGTGGCTGGAGCCAATCATAGCTGTCCTCCGGGACAACACCAAAAAAAAAATTTTTTTTTTTTGTATTTTTCTGAAGCTGGAAACAGGGAGAGACAGTCAGACAGTCTCCTGCATGAGTCCCACCGGGATCCACCCGGCACGCCCACCAGGGAGCGATGCTCTGCCCCTCCGGGGCATCGCTCTGCTGCAACCAGAGCCACTCTAGTGCCTGGGGCAGAGGCCAAGGAGCCATCCCCAGTGCCCTGGCCATCTTTGCTCCAATGGAGCCTCACTGCGGGAGGGGGAGAGAGAGACAGAGAGGAAGGAGAGGGGGAGGGATGGAGAAGCAAATGGGTGCTTCTCCTGTATGCCCTGGCCGGAAATCGAATCCGGGACTTCTGCACGCCAGGGCGATGCTCTACCACTGAGACAACCGGCCAGGGCCAACACCAAATTTTTATTGGATAATGCATAACGTACACAGGTCATTGTATGGCTCTCAAGGAATTACATTTTTTTTTAATACTCTATTTTTATTTTATTTATTCATTTTAGAGAGGAGCGAGAGAGGGAGAGAGAGAGAGAGAGAGAGGAGAGAGAGACAGGGGGGAGGAGCTGGAAGCATCAACTCCCATATGTGCCTTGACCAGGCAAGCCCAGGGTTTTGAACCGGCGACCTCAGCATTTCCAGGTCGACACTTTATCCACTGCGCCACCACAGGTCAGGCCGGAATTACATTTTAAAATATGTGGCGTTCATGGCTCTCTCAACCAAAAAGGTTCCCGACCCCTGCCCTAGAGTGTGCAGATGGAAAACTAGGAATGAGGAAATGTCTAATGCAAATAAGAAATTAGTAACTTTGGGGTTTTAGTCCTGTACAGTAATCATTCAGACTGTGGAAATGAATTGGAGTTATTTTTATAGAAGCGCCATTAAATTTGTACGTGCTCATTTAGATTTGTATTTGTTAAACTTAGGATGGCTCGCACCTTGGAACCACTGGCAAAGAAGATTTTTAAAGGAGTTTTAGTAGCTGAATTTGTGGGCATTTTTGGAGCATACATTTTGTTCAATAAGATGAATACAAGCCAAGGTAATCATAATTCAGAAGGTAATGGTTTATAGTGTGTGTAGTTTGCAAATGCATTGTTGGTGCTAAATGGCATTTTAAAAGAAACTGCTTCTTCACGTCAGTGTTATTAGGCATTTTTATGCCCACAAGGGAAAACTAGGTGTTAATTACTGTAAATGATTTTAAACTTTCTTCAAAAAAAACCTGTTTATAGCCCTGGCTGGTTCACTCAGCGGTAAAGCGTTGGCCTGGTGTGTGGATGTCCCAGGTTTGATTCCCTGTCAGGGCACACAGGAGTCACCATCTGCTTTTCCACCTCTCTTCCTCCCCCTCCTGCAGCCATGGCTCAGTTGGAACAAGTTGGCCCCAAATGCTGAGGATGGGTCCGTGGCCTTGCCTCAGGCACTAAAATATCTCAGTTGCTGAGCAATAGCCCCAGATGGGCAGAGTATTAATACCTAGTGGGCTTGCCAGGTGGATCCTGGTCGGGGTGCATGCAGGAGTCTCTCTGCCTCCCCACTTCTCACTTAAAAAAAAAGTTTATAGACTAGAGAAAATATTTCACACTTTCCTTGGTTTTACCCAGGAAGTAGAGCAAGTGTCTGTAGTCTGGCTTAGTTTGGGAACACAGAGCGAATATACCGGAGTGTTTGGTACACTGAGAGCAGTACTGCCGAACTGTCAGAGTAACCAGCTTCTTAGGCTCTCCTTGTCCTGCAGCAGCACTGGGCACTGGACACCTTTTCCGTGCCACTGATTGTCACTAAAAGTGCTTAGACATGTTGTGGGGCGAAATTTTCCATGAGAGCTCACAAGTTTTTTAAGTAGGAAGTACTGCTTTCTCTTTCATTAAAGCAAGGGAACAATGAATAGTCTTGAGTGGTGGCCATCTTTGAAACATGTCATTTGTTTTCTTAAGAGTACTGGAACACTTCCACAATGTTATTGGATATTGACAGTCTATACATTTAAACTGTTAAGTAAGGATTTAAAAGAAAACATCCAAACAGTATTTAAAAGCAAATTAAAGTTTAAGATCAACTTTAAAAACTGGGTAGTCTTATTTCTAATTCCAAAACAACGTAAAACTGCATCCATAAAAATAATAAAGTTACATAAGGGAATTACACATTGATATTGAAAACCTGCTTTTAAATACCTAGGTCACAAAACAAAACTGCAAAATAAGACACGTGCAATTTAGACCTAAAATGATAATAGTTCTTGGATTACCAGGACCTTAACAGAATTTCTCATCAGTGGGATTCCTATTTTATAGACCCTTAGGCTAGCACTAAATTATAGCTGCATGTGCTAATATATGAATTCTAACTATGTCTCATTTTGACTTTATCAGATTTCAGGCAAACAATGAGCAAGAAATTTCCCTCCATCTTGGAAGGTATGTTTCAGGTAACCAATATTCATCTTACAGGTATTTATAACTTTTTCCTTAAGGAAAAATGAAACTACAAAAAAAACTTTTTTAGCAAAAAATATAAGGTGACAGAGGATGATTTGATTTTGGGTGATGGATATACAACATAATCGACTGTCCAAATGATGTGGTGATGTTTGCCCAAAATCTGTGTACTTTTGTTGACCAATGTCACCCTGTTTTGTTTTTTTTTTGTATTTTTCTGAAGCCGGAAACGGGGAGAGACAGTCAGACAGATTCCCGCATGCGCCCCACCGGGATCCACCCGGCACGCCCACTAGGGGGAGACGCTCTGCCCCTCTGGGGCGTCGCTCCGCCACGACCAGAGCCACTCTAGCGCCTGGGGCAGAGGCCAAGGAGCCATCCCCAGGGCCGGGGCCATCTTTGCTCCAATGGAGCCTTGGCTGCGGGAGGGGAAGAGAGAGACAGAGAGGAAGGGGGGGGGGTGGAGAAGCAAATGGGCGCTTCTCCTGTGTGCCCTGGCCGGGAATCGAACCCGGGTCCCCCCCGCACGCCAGGCCGACGCTCTACCGCTGAGCCAACCAGCCGGGGCCTGTCACCCTGTTTAATTTTCAAAAAAACAAAACAAAGAAAAACTTTTTTAGGTAACCTATAAACTAAGTAATAATTTCTTTAGGAACAATTAAGGACTAAATGACTTTATTTTGCAATGTCAATTAAAAAAAACAATAAAATAAAAAAAACCAAAACCAAAACTATAATTATTAATCCTTATTCTAGCCCTTTGACAACACAGAGTGGAAAAAATTCTCACCTAGTTATCTAGATGAGAGCAGTTAGCTCATGGGCTAGTGTCTTAATTTTTCTGTAGTTAAGAATGTAGACTATGGAATGAGACACTGAGGTGGTGATGAAATCAAACCAGAGCTTAAAATTTAAAACCTATCTCAGGTTTGCTAACATCTTGGAGCTGTTTCTTTCCCTGTCAACTGGAGCTAATCATGCCCACTATATAAATTGTTATAAGGTTCAAACAAGGTAACATTATATAATCAGCACAGTATTTGCCTAATAAATAATGCTCAATACAATGGTTAGTACAGTGTCTAGAGCACAGGTGCAATATGTAGCAAGAAGGAAAAATTTGGTGTTTCTCAATATTGTTTAATTTCAACATTTCTACATAATTTTATAAGTGACAACTTTTTATTTAGTTTATTACAAATCCATGGAATATTCTGGAATGTATGGAGTCAGACAGCAAGATCAAGAAAAATGGTTGAACAGCAAAAGTTAAGCGTAAGTAGAATTTTAATTTATAATTTATTTAGAAAATACTCGTTTTCTTTGCTTTTTAATTTTATGAATGGTTTTCAGATTCTTCTTTTTGAAAATTTTCTTTTTCTTGATGATACTTTTCACATCTCTGTTGTGTAGCCAGTCATCACGTTGAGCCTCCCATCTAAGCTGTTTGAGACCTTTGGGGGCAGAAAGATGAGCTCACCACACTGTAGCCTCTTGGGGGCCCCACAGAACACCCTACTGAGTAACAGGAACTTTGCCTCTGCCAGGGCCCACAGATGTTTCCTATGCACTAGGCAAATGCCCTGCGAATTGTTACTTTCCTTCTATATGTACTGTCAAAGATTACCATTTTATAAATAAAAGGCGAGGACAGGAAAGGAACAAATCCCCTCAAGATTTTATTTCCCAGGAATGCTTTTACTTGTGAAAGAACAGAAGCCAGTTAACCATCAGTTCCAGAAGAAAATAAAATGTCTATAAAGCATTTATAAAGTTACTTAGAAAACTCGAGATTTAAGTTACTTACTTGCATTATCTTTGTTAGCCATGGCATTCATGCCAATGTTGTCAAACTTGGATCCCATATTTTCATCCAATAGGTGGCCAAACTTCAAACCAACAACAGAAAAACAAGGTGGAATACATTTATTCAAATACTTAAAACGCTGCTAGCTTCTTAAAATAGTACATCAGCCTTACCTCCTCAGCAGATACAAATAGGCTGGAGTCACTAAGATTTCTTTTCCTTTTTTTTCTGGGCCCTGAAAAAATTTAAGCCTAGATTATTTAATTAATCCAATAATTTTGGAAAAATATAACTCTTTCAATACAGCTTTGTTAAAAAATTATATTTGGTCTAAAATACACAATTGCAATTATATTCTTAGTACCATTATGTAGCTGGCACTTAAATAATAAGAGAAATATTTAAGAATTAATATATACTAATTTTACAAAGTTAGTATCCTAATAGAACTATTCAGATGACTATTATGCCTTCTTGCCTTTCAGGTTTGGCCACTGATCAAGGTTTACCTTATTTCATAGTATGAGGCAAGGTTAAAATCCCAAAGATGATGGATGGGTTTTGGTATATTTAAAGAAACATGTAACTTCTAATTATGCCAGAGGTTTTATTCTTTGGACTAACTGTGAAGAAATTTATGGGAAGGTATGTTTATTATGTTATAAATAAAGTTTTGTTTGTACTACTCAAAGTAAAATAGTTTTCCTTTAAAAAGAGTCACCTATAACTCTGGACATACAAACTTTTCAAAATAGATAAAATAGTGAAACATCTATTTTTAAAACTTATTTAATTTTAATTCACAAATTTAAAATCCCATTATCTAGAAATATAACCAGAAGCAGTCTTTGTCCATTTCCTGAAACAGTATCATCCAAATTCTTTGCATCTTTTTTTTTTTTCTTTTTTTTTTTTTTTGCATTTTTCTGAAGCTGGAAACAGGGAGAGACAGTCAGACAGACTCCTGCATGCGCCCGACCGGGATCCACCCGGCACGCCCACCATGGGGCGACGCTCTGCCCACCAGGGGGCGGTGCTTTGCCCATCCTGGGCGTCGCCATGTTGCGACCAGAGCCACTCTAGCGCCTGAGGCAGAGGCCACAGAGCCATCCCCAGCGCCCGGGCCATCTTTGCTCCAATGGAGCCTTGGCTGCGGGAGGGGAAGAGAGAGACAGATAGGAAAGTGCGGCGGAGGGGTGGAGAAGCAAATGGGCGCTTCTCCTGTGTGCCCTGGCCGGGAATCGAACCCGGGTCCTCCGCACGCTAGGCCGACGCTCTACCGCTGAGCCAACCGGCCAGGGCCTTCTTTGCATCTTTGATGTCAATGTCTCTGGCACGATGAGAGTCACTTTTTAAAAACAGCTATAGTTAAGGAATAAAATTTGTCAAAAATTCAGCTGTTTAAAGTAATTCAGTATGGTTCAGTAAGTTTACAGAGTTGTTTAGCTGCCATCAAAATGCAATTTTAGAACATTTCCGAAGCATGAAAAAAATGTGCGATTTTTTTAATATTTATTATAATGCTGTCTATATTTTTATCAAAAACTTAAGGTTGTCACTTGATAATAGTGCTTTTTATTAGCACCTTACAAGTCTTACACTAAAATAATACTCTGTTATGAGAGACTTGAAAGAATCCGTATCTGTTTTATGTAAGAAATTTTGAGGTTCGAGTTGTTTTGTCATGCAGCAAGATGGCAGATCTCATAAAAAAGAAAAATGAGCCTGACCAGGCGGTGGCACAGTGGATAGAGCGTCAGACTGGGATGCGGAGGACCCAGGTTCGAGACCCCGAGGTCTCCAGCTTGAGCGCGGGCTCATCTGGTTTGAACAAAGCTCACCAGCTTGGACCCCAGGTCGCTGGCTCGACCAAGGGGTTACTCCGTCTGCTGAAGGCCCACGGTCAAGGCACATATAAGAAAGCAATCAATGAACAACTAAGGTGTCGCAATGCACAACTAATGATTGATGCTTCTCATCTCTCCGTTCCTGTCTGTCTGTCCCTGTCTACCCCTCACTCTGACTCTCTCTCTGTCCCTGTAAAAAAATAAAATTAAATTAAAAAAAAAAATGAAGTTAATTAAGAACATGGATTTTCCGAAAGGGCAAATGGCAAAGAATAAACCTGGTTGAGAAAAGGAAATAGGTTAAAGGTATCTATTAAAAATCAGGGCTTACATATAATTCATATAATTAAATGGGTTAAACATGAATGAAAAAAATGATGTAGAGATATTCAGATGTGAGAGGAAAAGAATTTAGGAAGGTATATGTGGGAAATAATTTTCACATATTAAAATACATAAAAATGTTATTATCCATTATAAAAAACAACAAAATTGTCCTAACCAACAATTTAGAAGTTAATTTCCTGCAATAATAACTTTCTTATGCTCACTGCTTAGGTTTCAGAAAGACTAAATGCATTTTCTTACCTTGAAATGATCCAGCAAAGTCAAAATCATTTGCACCTTTCTTCTTGCTTTTCTTAGAATTGACTTTGGAGCTGACTTCATCATTAATTTCTGTTACCAAAGAAAGTGCTATTAAGTAATTTAAAAACAACAGGACTGCTATAAGATTATGATAAATGAATATTAACTTTTAGAAAATACTAATTACTATTCTAATTAGCTAATTACTATTCTAATTAAAAAGGTCATTATACGCCCTGGCCAGTTGGCTCAATGGTAGAGCGTCGGCCTGGCATGCAGGAGTCCCGGGTTCGATTCCCGGCCAGGGCACACAGGAGAAGCGCCCATCTGCTTCTCCACCCCTCCCCCTCTCCTTCCTCTCTCTCTCTCTCTCTCTTCCCCTCCCGCAGCCAAGGCTCCATTGGAGCAAAGATGGCCCGGGCGCTGAGGATGGCTTTATGGCCTCTGCCTCAGGCGCTAGAATGGCTCTGGATGCAACAGAGCATCGCCCCCTGGTGGGCATGCCGGGTGGATCCCGGTCGGGCGTATGCGGGAGTCTGTCTGACTGCCTCCCCGTTTCCAACTTCGGAAAAATACAAAAAAAAATAAAAAAATAAAAAAATAAATAAAAAGGTCATTATAACACCTCAACAGGTATTGCACAGATATCCTAATTGTTAATAAAAGTCCAAAACTCAATGCTCAGCTGCTTTAAAAATAAAAAACCTTTCCGTTTCAAATTAAGAAGGGGAAAAGGTCTTCTTTAAATTTCTGCCCAACCTGAGTATTAATTTGAATACAGAGTAATACTGAAAAACATTCAAGGCCCTGGCTGGTGGGTCAGTGCATAGAGCACTGGACATCCTGGGTTCAATCCCTGGTCAGGGCACAGAGAAGCAACCATCTGCTTCTCCCCCTCCCACAGCCAGTGGCTCTACTGATTCTAGCACTGAGGTTAGCTCTTTCGTAGTGCATCAGCCTCAGGTGCTAAAAACAGCTCGGTACTCGAGCATCAGCCCAAGACGGGGTTGCCAGGTGGACCCTGGTCAGGGCTCATGTAGGAGTCCATCTCTCCTCCTCTCACCTAAAAAATAAAAAGAAAAACAAAAAAACATTCAACAGAAAAATTAGCCTACGCTGAGGAAGAAAGGAAGATATAGTTGTTTTATATTTTAAAAAGTTCACCTTGAATGCCCTCACTTTCATCTTCCAACACATCCATGAATGTTCCTCCATCTTCATCAATTTCAGTAAATTCTTCATTCATACTTCCTAAAGAAACTTCATCATCATCCAAGTTATCAAGGTTGTCATCACTATCTTCTGAATCTTCATCTTTTGGCTCACCCTTAGCTCTTTTTGTTTTCTTTTTCATGTTGCTGAAGAAAAACAACAACTTGTAAAAGAAGACACTTTTCTAAAATGTAATTTGTTGACTACCAGGGTATTAGGTTATTAACAGATTTAAAATGAGACTTACAGAAGGCTCAAGGCCTTTATTTAATATACTAATGTGCATTATAAAAGTCCAAAATGGAAGTACTAGATCCATTTTCCAAGCTTATTCAACACACCCTCTGTTCTGAGGGACAACTTGGGAAATGCTGGAAAAAGTAAAAAAAAAAAAAAAAAAAATTGAAATGTATTTTACCCAGCAAAATCAAGATCATCCTGTCCAGAGGCGAAACAATTATCATCTTCAAATGTGTCTGCCAGAGAACAATATACAAATTGTGAGATATAGTAAAGAATAACAAAGTTGACATCTTATTTCTGAATCAGTTAATAGTCATGATTCTTCTGTTTATGACACACACCCAGAAGATACAAATGTGATTATTGCTGTGTGTTTTATTAATCTACATTAACCTGTGAATATACTGACCTTAATTACATCTCTAAACTAGCCTGACCAGGTGGTGGTGCAGTGGATAGAGCAGGGGTCGGGAACCTATGGCTCACGAGCCAGATGTGGCTCTTTTGATGGCTGCATCTGGCTCGCAGACAAATCTTTAATTAAAAAAAAATGTTAAAAATATAAAACATTAAAAAAATAAATAAAACATTCTCGTGTATTACAATCCATTCATTTCCTACCACTCATGTTCATGGTTGCGGGTGGCTGGAGCCAATCACAGCTGTCCTCCGGGACAACACCAAATTTTTATTGGATAATGCATAAAGTACATGGGTCATTGTATGGCTCTCATGAAATTACATTTTAAAATATGCGGCGTTCATGGCTCTCTCAGCCAAAAAAGTTCCCGACCCCTGGGATAGAGCATCAGCCTGGGAGGCAGAGGACCCAGGTTCGAAACCTAAGGTCACTGGCTTGAGCAAGGTGTCACTTGCTCTGCTGTAGCCCCCCAGTCAAGGCACATATGAGAAAGCGACCAATGAACTAAGATGCCACAATGAAGAATGGATGCTTCTCATCTCTCTCCCTTCCTGTCTGTATGTCCCTATCTGTCTCTCTCTGTGTCTGTCTCTCAAAAAAGAAAATTCCTAAACTAAAATGGTTCTAGTTAATTTCAGCTTCTTACTAGAGTTTTTATAGAAAGAGGATAAATATCAAATAAAATATTTAGCAACTGCAGGAGGTTTAAATATATTAAGACTATCTAAGTGCTTATATTTTATAGGTGCAATACAATATACAATAAAAATTAACTCAATGAAAGCCTTTCTAATTACCCATGTTTTTGTTTCAGTCTAAATTTCAATTAATATTTTCCTAGCTCTGTGGATTATAAAGACAGAACAGATGAAATAGTAGACTATTGCTACCAATAATGCAAGGAAGTTAGGAACAGTAGAAATAGTTTCTCTTTTATAAGAGATTTGACCTTAAGAATGAATATATTCATGTCAATATAATTTTTTTTCTCCACGAATCATCAAATAGTCACCTATTTTTGTGCAAGCAAATGTGGGTGAATTACCATATCCCACCAAAATATATTTTATTAATCCATTGTGATTTGCATTGTATTCTTAAAGGATTTTTTAAACTAAGGTCACCTTTACCACTAATATTCCATGGTTCTATATATAAATAAATAGTAATAAAATGTTTTGCAAATTAAAGAGTCAATAAATTACCAATCATCTTTTCAAATTCCTCATCATCCACATCTTCTACACTTTCTTCATCTGCATTTCGTTTCTGTTTCTCTTTAACAGCAGCCATTTTTTTATAATACCTAAAATAAAATCATGTCATACATTTGATAGTTTTACTCAACGGCCCATTGTACTACAATCAAAACACCTATGTACGCAGTTACTGAAGCAAGGTTAAAAGCTATTTACCCTGTTGGATATAAATGACTAAATTTATTTATAGAAAAACATTTTAATTTCTTTTTTTAAAAAGATTTTATTTATTCATTTTGGAGAGAAGAGAGAAAGAGAGAGAGAAGGAGAGAGAGAGAGAGAAGGGGGAAGAGCAGGAAGCATCAACTCCCATAGATGCCTTCATCAGGTAAGCCAAGAGTTTTGAACTGACGACCTCAGTATTCCAGGTCAATGCTTTATCTACTGTGCCACCACAGGTCAGGTCTAAAAGTTTTGAGTTCTACAAAACAGTTTGAAACTTCTACAATATGAAGTATAAATTCCAAATATTTAGGTTTAGTTCTTCATAAAAACATCTAACTCATCCTAATTAAATGGCCTATGTAAAAGGTTGTTTCAGGGCCAACACTAATGATTTATCGGACCTATAGTCATATTATGGTACAGTGAAACTTAGCATTTTGCAGGTGAGATCATACCCTCAAAATTCTTCACACAAAATGTTTTTAAAAACAAATCAAACAGAATTAACCAGTCAGATGAGACAGCAGTTCCTTTCGGATTATAAGACATTTGTAATAATACCAACAAGTTCAAGGCTTATCTCTATAGCAGCACAGTGACTTTGCTAATTCTGCTTAGAGCCATGTTTGGGACAAATCACTCATGAGTTGTCTGTCATTATATTAGACTAATACAGGTTTAAATCCTGTAAGAAAATAACTGTGTTAAAAAAGGAAATTAAAGATTAAGTTCTACAGAGTCGTTTCATAAAACAAAAATTATGCTAGATTTGTTAGATTAATAACAAATCCCCCAAATTTACTTTTTTAGTTCTAGTACTTAGATATCTTAATATTAGCAAAATGACCGATTTATAAATTATCTTCACAAAAATGGACAGAGATGTCTTTAGATCTTTTTAAGGTAGACCTATGTTACAGCATTTTGTAGAATTTAAACATTTAAATTTTAACAGTTCTCCCAATGAAACTATAGTAAGTGTATTACCTATAGAAAAACACTTCATCCACTGGTATTTGGCTTTCTTCTTTTGCAAGGAACTCCTTACTGTTCACTAGAAAAAGTCAGTTAAAAAATTTTAAATAAAGTAATTCTTTTTATGTTATCCCAGCTCTTAGGACTAAATACAGCATGCCTACAATTTTAAAGTCCAAAAGATAAGGAAGGTGGACAGAAGGGATCCTAGAATTCAAAGGACAATTTCTGGAAGAGTCTGTGTGGAGGAGACCGAGCATTGGAGTGATGGTCGGCTACAAGGAAACTCAGAGTTCCTTTAATAAATAGTCACTTTAAACTTGCCATTTTCATCTCAGAAAAATGACAATGTCTGGCATTCTGTGAAAAGGAAGCAAAGGTAACCAGAGAATTATCCATAATTTTACATAATACTGAGGAAAACCAAGGAACAAAAATAGGGAGCTATAAGGATATTAGTTTTTCCTCCTTAAAATAAAAAATTTTGACTTATCTTTATGAAAAGGGAATTGGCTTCTAATCCTAACTCGATTAACTTTGGGCAAATCTTTTCACAACTCTGGACCTCTGTGAAATAAGTCGGTTGGAAATTAAATGATTTCTAAGGTGTATTTTAACCTTAGCCTTTGAACAAAAAGGAGTTGGGATCTGGATGCTCAGAAATGTCTGCTCTGAATAGAAAAACAAGATTCAGATCCCAAGATGGGTAAATTCCTGCAGAAACAGAAGGTCATTCACTAAGTTAACATGCTGCTCTGTAGCAAAACCATGTAGGTTTTCTGTTAAGCCCCTATTAGAGAACTTAAATTAGTCTGAACTGTAAAAGACAAACATTATGTATATGATGAAGAGGGGCTACAGATGATACCAGAATAGCAAAATATTGATAATTATTAAAGCTGAGTGATGGTCATTTGGGGGGGGGTGATCATAATATTTACTTTGGATATGTTTGAAATTTTCTGCAATAAAAAAAGAAAAAAGGGCCTAGTCAGATACAGTAGACTTAAGAATGTATATCCAGCTTGGGGTAATGAACACACAATACAATATACAGATGATGTATTAAAGAATTGTATGCCTGAAATCTACATAATTTTATTAACCAGTGTCACCTAAACAAACTCAATAATTAAAGGATGCATATACATTCTTGGAAACAAGATGGATAATGTTTCTGGGTACTTAGGTTTTATTCTGATAAAGTGGAGCAAAGAGTAACACAATTTATATGTTATTGACTTGTACTATCTTGTAAGTTTCAATTATTAAGGCTTTTATAAATTATTATGAAGTAGTTTATAAATACTTACCAGCAAGATTACGAATATCCTTTATAAAATGTTTTCTTTTTGGCTGCATCACAACACTGTCTGTGTTTTCTGAAATGCAAAATCACGAGAGTGTAATGTACAACCTAGTTATATGCTCATATTATTTATCAAGATTAATAGCTGAAAATCAAATTAATTCATCAAAAGGAAGCATACCTTTGCCTTTATGTGGCTTTGGATTTCGGTATACAAATCGATCCAAGAATCTCATTAGTGTGAAATCCTGTAGTGGGTCCCCTGAATACTGAATATAATCTCCCTGAAAAGTGGGGGAAATTTCAGAACTTAACTAAAATTATATCTATGCATCCAAATAAGAAAGAGGAAAACACAAGCATTTGTTACAATGCATAGAAGACACAAATCTGAAATGACTATTCAAATATCCCTATGATGCACATATTCCTGACTTAACACACACTCATACATATTCTATGATACACTACTGATTATATAAATAGGTAAATAATAGTAATACTCTAGGTCATCTAACCATTAACCAGGAACCAGAAACTAAACCCTAAAATAGCAAACAGGAAAAGGGAAGGCAATTTTTCTCCAGGAGAAAAGCCAGAATGTAATAAATAACTGTGGTTTTCTAAAATCCTATATTCCCATTCATGTCAGAGTGGAAAGACGTAACTGCTGCTCTGTATTAAACACGCCATTACTCCTTTACAACAGAAAAATGTATGAGATTCTATCTGTTGGAGAAAATATTGTACGACCTGTTATTATCTGAAACTAGATTATTTTTTCTTATATTTTATCTTTTGAATATTTTAGACTTACCTGAAGGATAGTCTTTGCAAACAGAGCCACAGAGGGATGAAAATGTTCAGATAGCTAAAAAGAAAAATGTGAATGAGATCAGCTCTTATTACAATTATAGATTTAAGTAAATACAAAGACTTGAAACTTAAGTTAATAGAAGAGTGATACTCAAAATTTGGTCTCAGGGCTGCTTAATATACTTAAAGATCAAAAACCTTTAGAGCTTCCTTAATTTAAGTGGGATATATCTATTGCTATTTACTTTATTAGAAATTACAACAGAAACATTTTAAACACTATTCATAGTTTACTTAAACAATAGACCTATTATATATTAATAACATTTTATAAAAAAATTTTTCCATTCTTTTCCAAGTGAGAGGAGGGGAGATAGACAGATACTCTTGTATGAACTCCCACGGGCCAATGCTCTGCCCATCTGGGGCCCATGCTCTCAACAGCTCTTTTTAGTGCCTGAGATGAAGGCTCCACGGAGCCATCCTCAGTGCCCAGGGCTAATGCGCTTGAACCAACTGAGCCATGGCTGAGGGAGTAGGAGAGAGAGAAAGGGGGAGAGAGAGAGAGAGAGAGAGAGAGAGAGAGAGAAGGGAGGAGGGAGGGGTAGAGAAACAGATGGTCGCTCCTCCTGTGTGCCCTAATTGGGAATCAAACCTGGGACATCCACACGTCAGGCTGACACTCTATCACTGAACCAACCAGCCAGGGCCTTATGAAAACCATTTTTAAGAACGGACATTGGTGAGAAGAGTAGCATTACTTTATCGTTTTGTAAATCTAATGTCTAACTTAATAGAAAGAATACAATGGATTCTAACATCTGCTTCCAAAATTAAATGTTATTTTAGTGGAAGTACATGAAGAAAATCTGGCCTCCAAAAAGATATAGTTGGAAAAAGGAGGATTTATAAAATAGCCTTTCACATAATTGTGGATTGGATTTTCTTCATGTTCAAGACAATGTCTCCCAAATGCCGAAGTCTGAATAACCAAAATCTGTTGTTCAGCCAGTCTTTCATGAAAGAAGTAGTTACTTAAGTTTCCAACAACTACAGAGACATTTGTCCTTGGGAGATGAGACAACAATATGCTCATCCTCAGGTATGGAGTAGAATTCACTATGCATTCTTGCTATATATGCACACAGGGTATTAAAAACAAATATAGTGTGACCAGGTGGTGGTGCAGTGAATAGAGCGTCGACCTGGGATGAAGAGGACCCAGGTTCAAAACCCTGAAGTCAACGGCTTGAGCACGGGCGCGCTAGCTTGAGTATGGGATCACAGACATGAACCCATGGTCACTGGCTGGGCTGAAGTCCCCTGGTCATGGCACATATGAGGAGCAACCAATGAACTAAGGAGCCACAATGAAGAACTGATGCTTTTCATCTCTCTCCCTTCCTGTCTGTCCCTATCTGTCCCTCTCTGCCTCTCTCTCTGTCTCTCATTAAAAAATAAAGAAAGGAAAACAAATCTATTTTAGGGTCAAGATAACAAAATTAATAATCTTTCCTGCTTCACCCTTCTTACATGATACTGGCATATTTTTTTTTTTTTACACTGCAAGCATGTGGCAGGAAAGACTAGAATGGATGCAAGTGCAGCTCAGTACTACTGTCTTTATCATGCTGAAGAACCCTCGGTTTCAGCCATCATTTCTTTTATATTGTTAGTGCCACTGTCAACATGGTGACAAAGGTAAATAATGTCTTGGTATCATTTTGAAAGTAGCTGTGACCTTGCAGACTTGCTGAAAAGGAATGAGGGATTCCCAGGAGTCTGTGCTTGCACTCTGAGAATCGCTGTAAGAAAGACACTTACTTACTTTACAGAGAAATCACAGGAAGATTATTAGTAATATGTTACTCTTATGTACTTCAAAAGTAAGTTTATTTGCAAAAAGTACTTTCATCACAAAACTTTTCAGGGATATCTAATGCATAGAGCAAATTTTACCTAATTTACAGAGTTGTTATGTGTATAATCTATTCACAAAATAAGAACTTATTTATAGCCACATACGGTGTCCTTATTTTGCATGTACATTATTTAAGATTTTCAATTTGTGAATGTAGACAGGTGTAAATGTTTAAACTTAATGTTTATCAGAGGCGACAGAAATATGGGATAAAAAGCATTATAGCTGTGTGACATACTTCAAATCGCTTCCTTATGACAACTCCTGTCTAAATAACAATTCCTATATTACTTGGAAAAAACCCCCGGAAACTTCAAGGTGTTAAACCCATGAGGACAAATGTATAGCAGAAATGAATCAAAAGACAAATTGAAATTATTTTACCTTTTTGAGTTCCCAAAAACTTGTATGTTCAGCTCCACAGAACAAAGGATTTCTACTGAATGGATCATACGTGTTTAACCGTTTGCCACCTGAGAAAAAAAGCAGTATTTCCCAAATGCTTCACTCTTAGTGCAAGATATCACTAAAGCCACCATCATTAATGTAGTTACCAACAGATATAGTTTCTAAGATCTTGGTGACAGAGAGACATATAAGGACAGACAGGAAGGGAGAGAAATGAGAAGCATCAATCCTTCGTTGCAGTACCTTAGTTGTTCATTGATTGCTTTCCCATCTGTGCCTTGACTAGGGGGCTACAGCAGACCAAGTGACCTCTTGCTCAAGCCAGCGACCTTTGGGCTCAAGCCAGCCACCACGTGCTCAAGCCAGGAACCTCAGGGTTTTGAACCTGGGTCCTCTACCTCCCAGTCCAACACTCTAAGCACTGTACCACTGCCTGGTCAGGCCAAACATTCTTAATTAGCCAGGCAGCCTACCTAGATTAAAAACTCCAAGCCCCTTTAAGAATTTAGCTAGGTAACCAAGCTAGCACTTGCATTTAATAAATCAGGCAGCATGTTTATCTCAAATACTAAAATATCCCCTCCAAAACTTCTCCTTTACTCAAATAGCAACAAGAGGTGCCTATTTCTGCATCGAGGTCTTAAGTGTTGAGATGGCTGAAGCCCCCCCGCCCCTAGTCAAGGCATGTATGAGAATGCAATCAATGACCAACTAAAGTCCCACAACAATTTGATGCTTCTCATCTCTCTCCCTTCCTGTCTGTCTGTCTCTGCCTGCCCCTGTCTCTCTCTTAACACTCTATGAACTACTTCACAATGTACACGCTCATCACCCTTCTAAAAAATCAGTCTCAGTTTAGCCTTAAGACAGCTGATGGATTTCTTTTAAAAGCTATCCTGATGGCTACTATACTTCTCTGATACTTCACAAACTGAAATTTGGAGAAAATAATTTGACCACAAGCCCCACAGCAAGTCTAAAGAAATATGACTGGCATATTTCTTAATCCGCAAGGATAGTCGTCTTTACTTTACAAACCCTAAATGAAGAGACTGAATTTCTGAGATTTCTTTTGGCCCTAGTATTCTATTAATAGACTTAATTCAGCTTGCCTCTGTATAATGGAAAACCTAAAGGTTCTATCACACAGAAAATTTTCCACCCTAAAGTATTACTTTAAAAAACTATAGAGGGGGAGTATCATGTTCCAACGAAAGAACCAAAACCTCCACACAACTTACAATATCTAACCAAATACTTTTCTTTGTAAATCAAACTTTCATGCACACATTTGCTGTCTTTATATGTTTCATATTTGAGGCCTTTTACATATACAGATAAAGATCAGGAAACTACAACTGATTAAAAGGCATAATTTTTTACATTAATAGCTAAAGAAAATAAGTTATTGTGAATCTAACATGCCCATAGTTTTTTCACTAAATCTTCATAGTTCCAAAAGGTATTTGCATTATATTTCTAACATTTAAATTATTTTGAAATGTACATTTACTATCTGTAGTATTGTTAATAAATAAGCAACTGTATTAAAAATGTACTTCTAAGGTCTTAAATACATCTGGCTGAGAGCTGCCATTTTAAAGAAAAGAATACTGAGTACTTCTAAAATGGTATATTAATTTCTATTAACATCAATGGGGAAATCAATTCTCTTATTTAAAATTTCAAGAAAATTTAAATTTTAAAAACTCACCTTTCAAGTTGTCAAAGTGTACCCAAGAAGCAGACTCTGATTTTTTGTTTTCTACATGACTTTCAGACACAGTTTCTTCTGTTTCAACTTTTTCCATGGTACCTGTTTCTTTATCTGCATCAGTGAATGTTTCTATATCTTCATCATCTCTTATGTCTATAAAATTTTCTTCTTCATCAGACTCCTGAAAAAGTTGTTTAATGAATCTGAGTCAATCAAGTGGAAGTCTGTATTCAATTATGTGAGGAAGTTTTGAAGAAGATTCACTTATCACAATTCTGGCAAAACATAAAACTTCTATCAGTGAAGTTTAGATCAAAGGGAGAATATATCCTTATTTCTTTTTTTTTTAAAATAAAGATAGCTCAAGATTTTTTTTTTTTTTTACAGAGAGAGAAGGATAGATGGGGACAGACAGGAATGGAGAGATGAGAAGCATCAATCATTAGTTTTTTGTTGTGCATTGCGACTCCTTAGTTGTTCATTGATTGCTTTCTCATATGTGCCTTGACTGTGGGCCTTCAGCAGACCGAGTAACCCCTTGCTCAAGCCAGCGACCTTGGGTCCAAGCTGGTGAGCTTTTTGCTCAAGCCAGATGAGCCCGCACTCAAGCTGGCAACCTCGGAGTCTCGAGCCTGGGTCCTCGTCATCCCAGTCCAACGCTCTATCCACTGCGCCACCACCTGGTCAGGCTATCCTTATTTCTTAATTTCTTAATGTAACAGAATTAAGTTTTAAGCCAAGAATTCTTGAAACTTTTGAGATTTTGTTACATAAAAACATTGAGTCTTCAAATAAATTTTTTTTTTTTTTGTATTTTTCTGAAGCTGGAAATGGGGAGAGACAGACAGACTCCCGCATGTGCCCGACCGGGATCCACCCGGCACGCCCACCAGGGGCTATGCTCTGCCCACCAGGGGGTGATGCTCTGCCCCTCTGGGGCGTCGCTCTGCCGCGACCAGAGCCACTCTAGCGCCTGGGGCAGAGGCCAAGGAGCCATTCCTGCTCCAATGGAGCCTTGGCTGCGGGAGGGGAAGAGAGAGACAGAGAGGAAGGAGGGGGGGGTGGAGAAGCAAATGGGTGCTTCTCCTATGTGCCCTGGCCGGGAATCGAACCCGGGTCCCCCGCACGCCAGGCTGACGCTCTACCACTGAGCCAACTGGCCAGGGCCTCAAATAAATTTCTGATGTTTTAAATAACCCTAGCAGGTATGTGTTATATCCATTTCATAACCGGGGAAACAAGTTTAAGAGATCTATTAGCCCTAGAACCATCTGTAACTAACTCATATAACTGCAGTTTAGTGCAGTGCAGTTTATTACAGGTAAAGGGTCCAGCAATACTAAACTGTACACCTGGGCCTGAAGTCCAGTCTTTCCTACTATAGGACTCACTCTGACATGCTCTAGACAATTAAGTAAGTTATAGTTATTAGAGCAAAGAATAAAAACACCAACAGATTTTAGAACCCACTCAATTTTAAAAAGTTATAAAATATACCGCATGGTCATCTAGTTGACTTCTTAAACCTGGTTTTGCTTTAAGGATCTCAGACACAAGATACAAAGCTCCACATATGAATGGTGGCATCTGTTCACAGGTAACTTGAAGTAACCTCTTCACAAAAGCCTTCACTCTGCGCAACACGATGTCAGCTTTCAGAGATTTGTAGACAAGGTTAAGAAACATGGCTTGCTTTGAACACATCATCAACCCTGGATCCAACATCTTCCTGTGAAATAAAAACAAGATCGTGTTTATTCATATCACATTTCTGCAACCAGCAGCTACATATCAGAGAAAACTACTAACCTTATCTGTTAGGGACTTTCCTACTTATTTTAGAAGAGACCATTTTTTTCCGCCTTTATCCTCTGTATCAGTCCATTCTATGTTATTCACAGTTTAACTCACTTGTTAGCTTTTCCTCCTTTTTCCCCTCAAAGTCCAATGCAAGAAGAGTGGGCCTGTGTCATTCATTGTTGTAACTGCAGTACTTGGCACTTAGTAAGTGCTTAATATTTAGTGAGTGAATAAATGATTCATTTCACAGCAAGTGGCTATGCAACATCTCTAGTGGTAGTGGACTGTTCCCTCTCTTACTAGGAACCCAATCCAATTTCAGACAAAATTTTACTAGAAAAATCGCTTCTTTACCCATAGCTGAAATCTGTTCCTTATAATTTCCAACCATTACTCCACTACTGCCATCTGAAGAAACACAAAATAACCTAAACATAAGCAACAAAAGGAAAATAAGTGTAACTACATCCAACTAAAAAACTTCTGCCCAGCCTGACCAGGCGGTGGCGCAGCAGATAGAGCATCGGACTGGAATGCGGAAGACCCAAGTTCGAGACCCCGAGGTCACCAGTTTGAGCGCGGGCTCCTCTGGTTTGAGCAAAGCTTACCAGCTTGGACTCAAGGTCGCTGGCTCGAGCAAGGGGTTACTCAGTCTGCTGAAGGCCCACAGTCAAGGCACATATGAGAAAGCAATCAATGAACAACTAAGGTGTCAAAATGAAAAACTGATGATTGATGCTTCTCATCTCTCTCCGTTCCTGTCTGACTCTATCTATCCCTCTCTCTGACTTTGTCTCTGTAAAAAAACAAACAAAAGAAAACAGAAAAATAACTTCTGCACAGCAAAAGAAACAATACCCACATAAAATGGCAACCTATGGAATGGGAGGTAATATTTGCAAACCATTTATTTAATAAAGGGTTAACAGAAAAAAGATACCAGCATTCAATAGCAAAAAAAACCCCAAAACATTAAAACATGGATGTCAGGGCTCCACCACCAAGGTTGTCAGTTCAAGCCCCAGTCAGGGGACACATGAGAAACAGTCAATGACAAAACTAAGTGCAACAAATTGAAGCTGCTCTTTCCCACTTTCCCCACAAAAGGAAAAAAAAAAACGTGGGCAAAAGACATGAATAAACATTTTTCCAAAGACAGCTGGCCAACAGGTACATGGAAAGGTGCTCAAAAATCACTAATCAGGGAACTACAATCAAAACCACCTTACACCCCTTAGGATGGCTATCATCAAGAAGAGCTAACAAACCTTGGGGAGGATGTGGAGAAAAGGGAAGCCTTGCACAGCTGGTAGGAATATAAATTGGGACAGCCATTATGGAAAACAGTATGGGAAGTGTTAAAAATAGGCCCTGGCTGGCTGCTCTGTGGAGAGAGCATCAGCCTGGCATATGGATGTCCCGGGTGTGATTCCCAGTCAGGGCACAAATGAGAAGCGACCACTGGCTTCTCCCCCACCCCTTTTTTCCCTCCTGCAGCCAGTGACTTGACTGGTTTGAGGGTGGCCCTGGTGCTGAGGATAGCTCGGTTGGAGCATATCAGCCTCACGCACTAAAAATAACTCAGTACTTGAGTATCATACTAGATGGAGTTGCTGGTGGAGCCCAGTTGAGGAGCATGCAGGAGTCTGCCTCACTATCTCCCCTCCTCTCACCTAAAATTAAATCAATAAAAACAGAACTACCACATGACTCAGCAATCCCATTTCTGGGTACATCCCAAAGCAATGAAATCAGTTATGTTGAAGACATCTCTTTGTATTCCCATGGCATTTTTCACAATAGCCAAACCACAGAAGTAACCTTAGTGTCTGTTGACAGATAAATGGAGAAAGATGTGATTCAGATGAATGGATCAAGATGTAATATATATACAATGGAATACTACTCAGCCATAAGATTAAAAAAGAAATCACTATTTCCATCATGGAAGAACCTATAGGACATTATGCTAAGTGAAGTAAGTCACAAAGAGAAAGACAGCTCCTGTATGACCTCACTTAAATGTAAAATCTAAAAAGAGAAAAAGAATCAAACTCAGAAATGGAGAACACTAGCAGTTCCCAGGGGCAGAGGGTAGATAAAAATGAGGGACAGAGGTTGTTGGTCAAAGGGTACATAACTGAAAGTTTTAAAGATGAGTAAGTTAAAGATGAGTTCTGAAGAACTAACGTACAGCATGGTTCCTATTG
This sequence comes from Saccopteryx bilineata, assembly GCF_036850765.1. Lineage (NCBI taxonomy): Eukaryota > Metazoa > Chordata > Mammalia > Chiroptera > Emballonuridae > Saccopteryx > Saccopteryx bilineata. Next base: position 94,348,301 of record NC_089492.1, read on the forward strand.
TTAATATGCATTGAGCCTGACCAGGAGGTGGCACTCTGCGTCAGCCTGGGATGCAGAGGACCCAGGTTTGAGACCTCAAGGTCACTGGCTTGAACAAGGGGTCATTGACTTGTTGGATATCTCCCCCAACCCCGGGGGAGGCACATATAAGAAAGCAATGAACAACTAAGGTGCTGCAATGAAGAATTGATGCTTCGCATCTATCTCTCCCTTCCTGACTGTCTGTCCCTATCTCTGCCTGCCTCTTTTGCAAAAAAGAAAATAAATAAAAATACTGCATTGATTTCTTGAAATTTGCTGAGTAGGTCATAAGCATTCTCATCACACACACACAAAAGATGCAGTAACTATGGAGGTGCTGGATGTGTTAACTTGATTAAAGTCATCATTGCAATGTATATGTAAATTAAATATCACATTTTACACTTTAAATATAGACAATTTTATTTGCTTAATTATACCTCAATAAAACTTGCCAAAAAACCCCCACAAAATAATCTAATTGTATTTTACATTACTGTCTTTCAAATACTTGACCCTATAAAGCTATTTATTACGTGCCTTCTCTTCCCAAAGTCTCTCTTCCACAGGATTTTCAACTATCATCTCATGTAAATTTAAAATTCTCTCTCTATTCTAGTGGCTGAATCTTAGAGATGCTCCAATTGATCTGAATCTGCAGATGCAGGACACCCAGGATTAACTCAGTCTGCTAGATATGCTCATGTGGAATCAATACTTCTTGTTCTAGTACTTCTATTAACTTTCCCCCAATATTACTAGAAATAAAAATACTTAATTTTGTAAAGCATGTTCACATTGCTCTGCATTCCCAGCTTCCCCCATTTGTCAGCTCCATAGTCTAGGTCCTGTCTATTGGTGATCCTCTGTATTATTCAATAATTGATATTCAATTTTCTCTTTCATATTTAAATTTTTCAACATTTTCATCCATTTTGCAACACATTTTTAATCAGAAAGTTCCATTACACATCAATGGACACATCTGACAAAAATTTATAGTAGATAGGTGTGTCTCCACCATTTGACAGAGAACATATTCCTGAAGTTTTTGATAAATTGCTTTTTTGTAAATCAAATCATTTTATTTCCTTTATCCTAAACATAGTAGTAAATTTTTACTTAAGGGTTCTTAATAAAACCAAGAACAAATAAATACTTTAAAATGGCTTAAAGCCCTCTGATCCATCTGTAAGAGTTCTTGGCAAGCAGTAACTTAAAGAACTTAGGAATATACTCTTCAGAGATGTGAGGCTCTTGTGTTAAACACTGAGATGTTGAAACACACACACACACACACACACACAAAACAAAAAACACTGAGATGTTGAATGGATATTAGAAAAACATGCTTTCTAATAGATTCCAAACATTTTTGAAAAATTAGAAGTTCCTGTGACCCTCAAAAGTTATATTTACTCTCATGGGATTACTCTGATTCCATTTTCAGCATTGGAATCTTTCTAAACTAAAAAAGTATTTATTACTTAAAAAATAGTGTAGACTTTTAAGAGTTATGCAAAGGCCTCTGAGATTCCTTTTAGTGTACCAGTGCAGTCAGTGCCATAAGAATCATCAACTCCCGAGCCAGCACATGTGGATCTGCTACCTAACTTGATCTTGTATCATGTGGTATTGCACGTATCACTGAACCTCAGTGAAGGGCAATTAAGAGGATTAAACTAAAGAAATACATGTGAGCACTATAAATAACAGTTGCCAACACTTACAGGGAACTTACTATGTATCAGGCACTGTTAAGTGCTTAACATACATATGAAGACAACATGAGATAACACATACATTAACCCACTAAGCTTATCAGCCCCAGTTTTGTCACTTTACTGGTGTAACCTTGGGAAAGTTACATAGTTATATAGGATTCTCTCTCCATTTTATAGACCAAAAAACTACGGCACAGTAAAATGAGATCAATCATGTTTACCACCAGGGTTATGATAAGGATTAAGTAGTTTGCCCAGTTACACAGTAAACCAATGCCTGGGACTCAAATCCAGACAGTGGCATGTCTCACAAGACATGAACGCAAATTACAGAAATGAATTAAAAGTAAATGCAAAGCTTGTTGGTATACTCAAAACAGTTGAGAAGTGTTTCCACTGTCTAATCCCTCAATGAGTGCACTGTAGGACAAATGCACAGTTAACAAAATCTTAATCCCAGTATTAAAAAAAATTTCAAAACTGTGACCACCAACCCTCCTACCACATTTTTTTGTTTACCATCTGACTTCCCTAATATAAATTTAAGCACCGCTAGTGGTGAGAGTTCTGTTCACAGTGTTCTATCCTAAGTGCCTGGAACTGTACCCAGTATACAGCTGGCACTTACATTCTTACTGAATGAAATTACTAAATGCCTGTGTGAAGGTCAGGGTGAATACAGAACTGAGGATGGGGTGGGGAGTGAGGAGAGAAGGAAACTTGCTTCTGTAGTTCTATCTCTTTCATATCCCAAAAGACTGAAAACAAACACTGCAAAATGTTAAATTTGAAATGTTAGGTGGTAGGGTATGGATGCTTTTTGGGGGACGGGGTTGTTTTCTCTGCATTTTAACAACTTTGCAAAATAAATGATGTTTTCAAAGCATGTAACATAATTGTCCAACAGGGAAACAAAGATTAAGTGACTGACTCAAAGACAGTGGGTAACAAGTTATTGAGCGGAGCCTAAAATCCAGTTTTGTAAGTCTTTCTCTTACACTGAGTGTGCTTTAAGATGATATTATGTCTCACATTCACATATCAGAAGGGTCTGTACTTACCTGTATAACGCTGCATAATATCGATTCGATATTGTCTGCTGAGAATTCATTACTTGGAAAAGCAACATTAAAGCCTGAACACTGGTATTAAAATTCACAATATGTAACACTTTAAACAGCGTATCAACCTGCTCCCTCACTTTGTCATCACCAGTCTCGGAATAAGGGTAGGCCCTATTCACTCCTGTTAAGAGGGCACTAAGCATCTTCGTTTCAATATCTTTTTTCTTGATACAAGTTCGGAAAAAACAAAAATACAGAGTTATTAATTTGTTAGCCAAGTCACTTTCTTCATGGGAGAGGACCATTTGATTTAAAAAGCAGATTGCATAATATTGTGCTTTGGAACTGATGTTGGAGCGAAAGAGCAGCCTTTCCACTTCACCACACACTACGCCTTTCATATTGGGATGCTTACAAAGCAATGTCTCTAAGAGATGGGAGGCTTTTGTGGCTATCCTGTTCTGAGGATCTCCCAGTTTGTTTACCACCTGCACAAGAAGGGCTTTTTCTTCCTCAGGTTTGTTACAAAGAAGCTCATGAGCCACCGAGAGGGCTCGAGTTTTGGTGGTTACTAATGAATCATGACTTAAAGTTTCTAAGACTTGCACAAATTCAGCCACTAAGTGTTTCAGCTGGTGTTCAAAATACCACAAGATCAGCCTTCTGTCTCTTGTGTCCCTGTTGCCACTGGACAACTGTTCTAGTTTGTTGAAAGGATGCTGGCTGAAAATCCGTAGTTTCCGACTGTCTGGCAAAAGGTCTGTGATGAGTAACTCTTTGAAAGTATCCAAAGCCATGAGGCACTGCTGTTTGCTGCCCTTCTTTTTTACAAGGTTTATGAGAGTTTCTACATACTGAAGTGTGTGAACAGCATCATCCTGAATAAGAAGAATCATGGCTGCCATCCTGTCACCAAGGGTTCCCGATGACACAATTGTCTTCATCCATTTAGAAGAGGCTCCCTTTTGATTATCCGTCTTATTTTTGAATAAGTTAATTTCATGCTCATACAACTTTTGAGCCAAAGTTTTGTACTTAAACACAACATCCCGAGGCTGGGGTTCCAAAGAATATTCATTGCTATACTCCAGATCATACCACTTGCCTCCCGGCTTCAGTAACAATGTCTGTCTCTCAAAAAATTCAAAGATGTCCTGTTGTTTATCTTTCTTGCCTTTTGGTATAGCACTGTTATTCTCATCAGAATGTTGTTCTGGTCTCTTTTTATTTTTCACCTTACTGACTGATGACCTTTTACTTTCTTCTGCGTTTTGCTTTTTATTATCTAATTTAGATACACTTTCTTTTTTGTTGGCATCTTCTTTGTTGGTCGGCTCATCTTCAATCACGAAAGCCTTTGCATACTTCGCTAAATTCAGATTTTGAATGAATGCTTCCAATTCACCTTGCTGAAGGTCATCAATTGCTCCTTTTTTGCCTCCATCCACAACTTCCTCATTCTCATCCAAAGCAGCCAGCATTACATAATCTTGCTGTATAAAAACACAAAGTTAGAAATAAATTACAAACCCAACGGTTTAGTTAAAACTTCAAAAGTTAATGTGAAATCTGTATCTTTGAAATCAAAGTTGTCATGGCATTGCCTGGGCTGCCATCCTACACCAAAATAAATACTTGATGGATCAAAAATTTAAATGTAAAAAATAGAACCATAAAATAATAAGGGAAAGTATGTCATAATTTAAAAAAAAAAAAAACTTTCCAAATTTGACATAAAATTATCAAAGTAAGTCCTGGCCAGTTGGCTCAGCGGTAGAGCATCAGCCTGGCATGTGGAAGTCCCAGGTTCCATTCCCGGTCATCAGGGCACACCGGAGAAGCGCCTATCAGCTTTTCCACTCTTCCCTCTCTCCTTCATCTCTCTCTCTCTCTTCCTCTCCCACAGTCAAGGCTCTATGAGAGCAAAATTGGCCCGGGCGCTGAGGATGGCTCCATGGCTTCTGCCTGGGGCGTAACAATGGCTCGGGTTGCAGTGGAGCAAGGCTCCAGATAGGCAGAACATCGCCCCCTGATGGGCATGCCTGGTGGATCCAAGTAGAGCACAAGCAGGAGTCAGTCTGACCGCCTCCCAGCTTCTAACTTCGGAAAAATAAGTAAATAATTATCAAAGTATTAGGATTTAATACTTAACAAAGAAGTGTGTACATGTCAGTTAAGGAAGTGACAATCCAACAGAAATATGTGCAAAGGATATAAGCAAATGGTTCATGGGGGAAAAATGGTTCTTTAAAAAACTCACGGAGAGACATTCAAATTAAAAATCAGATTAATGCATCCATTTTTAAAATCTTTCAGATAAGCAAAGATAAAAAAAGTGTTAGAGAAAGAAGGAGTACGAAACAAAGGCACTTTTGTACATGGCTGATGGGTGTGAAAAGTGACACAACCTCTAAGGAAGGAGATTTGCCAAGTTCAATCAAAATACATAGAAGACACAACATCCTTTGACCCAGCAATTCCATTTCTACAAATTTAGATTACACACAGAGTTACATATGTGGAAAAAGATATTCAAAGTTATATACTGAAGCACTATTTCAAATAGTAAAATACCGACAACTTTAATATCCACAATAAATGGCTGATAAAAAAATAAACCAGACACAAGGATTTATGCAGACATTAAACCGATGACACAGAACATTTTGATATGGAAAGGTCTCTAACAAAGTAAAAAATGAATGTGAATTATATACAGCTATAGTATGGTGCCTTTTGTGTAAGAAATAATACACACATATGTATTTCCTTGGAAGATACTAAAGAGACTTATAAAAATATTGCTTCCTGGAAGATAAATTGCATGGCTGGATCCAAAAGTGGAGAGAGAGACTTTTTACCATGTATCCCTTCCTTAAAAGACAAAACAAAAATATTTTTGTAGCATGTGTACATATTACATATCTAAAAATCAAATACAGCCCAAGCACAGAGCAGACTGTTAAAATGCTCCTGTAAGGTACGTTTCTCTGGCCTCTAGTCTCAAACCAATATTTAATAAAAAATAAGCCAAATTCTATCACATATATTTTCCAAACCTAATGGTTTCATCAAACTCACAGTAAAAACCCACCATCTTAACTCTGACCTCATTTCTTACTAGTCTCTCCGTACCTCACTCTGTCTCAGATACATTGATATTTTTTTTGTTCATCAGACATGATTCAGTTCTCTATCCTTCACATTGCTCGAACATCTCAGGGATGGTTCCACATCCGCCTCATTTAAAACTGACGCTCTCTCTAACTCCTTGTCCTTTTTCCTTGTTATTTTCTCCACAGCACCTTTCAGCGTCTGACATATTATCTATTCGAAAGTTTGGTTACTGTTCCTTTAAGGATATAACTTCCAAGAAATCAGAGAGCTTGTTGAGCGTAAGGTGAGCATGTGAGTGTACTCGGTGAGAATATGTTAAAATTCCATCACCACCGGAGTTTAAAACACTGATGCCACCCAACAGGTCAGAACCAAAAGTCAGTCCTCTCTGACCTGATGGAGTGCCAGTTACACTACGTCAATAAAATGAGAGGATCGTCTACATTCTAAGGCCAAAGCATAAAAAACGCTGAATTCGACTTTTATTTTGTAAAGCGCAGAGGAAAGCAGTAACGCGGAAAGCGCACAGACCACTATTCGAAGCTGGGTCCCGGGTCCCCGACGCCCTCCAATGCCGCAGCTCACCAGCCACGCGCGGGACCACTCCCCGCGCCTCTTGACCCCCTTCTCCCGGCGTCCAAGGCCATTACCTTGGTGCCTCCAAGCCGTATGACTTCCTCCATGGAGAACCCATTCTCAGCTTCATCTTCGTCATCCTCGTCCGTACCTTCGGCTTCCCCTTCAGGACCCCAGGGCCGCTTGGCATGGAATTCCAGAGGCTTTTTGGCGGCCGCCATGGTTAGCAAGCATGCGCGCGACTCCTCCGCAGGTTCCTTCCGCTTGGTCGGGTGACGCATTTCCTGTGGGGGCGTGTTCTCTCCAGGAAATGGCCGTAATCCCCACCCCCGGGCGGCTAGCAGCTGCTTGGGAAGTTCGGCATGAGTGTCCTTGCGAAGGCCGGGGCTTGGTCGCTGTGTGCTGCGGCGCGAGCGGGTGAGTGTCCAGAGGGCCTGAGCCCCGGTTGCCGTGGAGACCGCATGGGGCGTGCTGCTCCGCTGAGGGCGCCTGGGGCACCGGGGTCCAGAGGAGTCCAGCCTCCGGCAGAATGTGGCTGCGAGATCATGGGCAAAGCGCGTGCGCATAGCGGGCAGCAGTCCGCTTTCCCGGCTTCGGGCGAGGCGAGGGGACAGTGAAGGCGCTTGGAAAGCGCTCAGCCTGCTGTGCACGTTTAAATACTAAGACTTTTTAATGGGTTCCGTTTAACGTGTTTCTTGCAGCCATTCCCTGCCTTTGGAAAGGGAAATACTTCAGCTCCGGGAAGGAGCCTGGAGAAAACAACCCTGTGACCCCGATGTTGCGGCATTTGATGTACAAAATCAAGTCTACTGGTCCCATCACTGTGGCCGAGTACATGAAGGAGGTCTTGACCAACCCAGCCAAGGTATGGGGTCGGGGCCCGAGGGCGAAGCCCGCTCTAGCGGCTTTGCGAGGAGTGAACCGGGAGGGGTGCGTGTCGACAGGAGCCCGAGCCTCGCCAGCCCAGACGGCCAGGGTGCCTTCCAGGGGAAGAGCCACTCCCCAGGCGCTGTCCGGGTTGGATCAACTCAGCGGCAGTGCCATTATACAGGTGACAGACTCCAAAGGTGTTCAGGAGACTGTGTAACCGACTGGATTTATGAGGTGAAGGAAGGATGGCTCTCCCACGTGGGCTGGCGGTAGATGGTGGAATCATTTCTCTGAGAGAAGGGAATGGAGGAGGAGAAAAAGCAGGCTGATTTAGGAGGAAGGGGAAGGATGAGAGGTTGAGTCCAATATATAAATTTGAAGTTTACAGGGACTCTGAGGTGGAAATAGGCCCTGGAAATGTGGATTTAGTGCCTGGAAAGTTTATATTGGGGAAGGCTTCAGCGGGTACTGGAAGCATATTCTGGGTTTTCTTTTTGAGATTAGATCTAGGTCTTTTACTGGTCTTGGGTTAAACATTGTCACAGCTTTCAGGCCTGTATCTCCTTGTCTGCTCCACAAAGCCACTTGGTGAATGCCTGTACAGTCGTTTTATTTTAGAGTGTTTCACCTTTTGCTGAGTTGAAATATGAGCTCTGGAATTCTGGGGTTGATTTGGCCTATTGTTGGATGTGGGGGAATGGACCACTGTTCAGGGGTTTAGGCAAGGCAGTTAATTAACTTCTATCTGAAATCTAGCATTTCTCTAACTATGATCGTAGGCAACAACCAGTAGTACTAGCAGTACCTGTGACATTAGTTAGCATCAGTGGAAAGCACTGATATTGTCACATCACGGCTGAGTGGTCAGTCACAGGACTCTCAAAATACCATTGAGCTGTCCACGCTGCAGAACTCTGTTACTGATTAGACCTTCAGCTTGATTTTGTTTTTATAAAGAAGCATATATTACTGTATCACAAATTTATTTTTAAACATTTGGTAGGTATTTTTCAATTGCTTTCTTTGGTAATCCTGTATATTTTATGCCCTTTGCATTTAAAAATACTCTCTGAAGGGATCCACAAGCTTCACTGTACTACAGAGGGTTTTGTAACACATAAAGGGTGGGTGCTGTGTGGAATGAAAAAAAATTTTTTTTAAACTTAATTGTACTTCTAATGCTGAGGAGAAATTTGAAGCTGTGAGAGAAGGGAGATCAGATGATACGAAGGTCCTGGCCCAGGAGACCTGGCAGAGGAATTGCGATCAGCCCAAAGCATAGGAAGGTTCAGGTTTGGGTACGAACAGAAAGGGTAGTCATTTCATATTTTGAGTCCCGAGGAAAGAATGGGAGCAGGTAGAGGCCAAGTAGGGTCAGGAAGCTGAGGAGGTCATATTTAATTCCCCTGTGGGCAGGAGCCCAGGTCACCTGCCATGATTAAGGTGCTACAAAGAAGGAGCACAAGGACCATAGGGAGTTGTTAATTCTTGAGTGTTCCTTGAATGTTAGGCACTGTAATAACTCTTGGGAAATGAAGGTAAGTAAGACATAGTCCTCTTCCTCAACTAACTATGCCGTCTGGTGGAGAACACAGGAATATAAATAAATAAGCTCAGAAAAGGAAGCACTGGATTTAGTCTTGAGGTTTAAAGGCTGGAGGAGGAGATCAGAGAAGGTGGCATTTCAGCAGATTTAGTGGTGAATATAAGATTGCTAAGAGGAAGTGCAGAAGGAAAGGGGAAGGTATTTCAGTGGCATGAATGTGTGGACATGCAGGGCCAATTAAAAAAACACTATTTATTGAACTGTAACATTCATATAGAAAAATACATAAATCACAATTATACAGCTTGATGATGTCTCACAGAGTGAAAACTTCATGGAACCAGCACCCAGCTCAAAAAACACAATGGACAATAAATAGGCAGGGCTAATTTGAAAGAGAGAATTTGGGGGAAGAGCTTGGAGGGGTAGATGGGGTCTTACTGTGCTGGATTTTGAGAGCGGGCAGAAGGACGGGGTGGAGTGTAAAGGTGGACATTGTGTGGCTTCTGCCTTTCAAGTCAAGTAGTAGTTGGTTTTCTACCAGTTCTGCAAAATTACTGTCACTTTTTAAAGTGTAGGTAAAGATCCTCTGTTTGTCTTGCTTATTTAGAAGAGAGAACTTCCTTATTACATAATTGTTTCTTTTGTTGTGTTCATTATGTAAGATTTTGGAAGGATGTTTTTAAAAGTCTTATTTGAAAATTCACTTGTTTTCTCTTTTTACCTAGGGATATTATGTGTACCGTGACATGCTAGGAGAAGAAGGAGATTTCATTACATCACCTGAAATAAGTCAGATCTTTGGGGAGGTAATATCAATCTGAACTGTAAAAGAAACTAATATAACAGACATTTGAAAGCAGGTCAAGGTGCCTTATTCTATAATAGTATTTGCCAGCTTTATTTTTGTGATTCATCAAATGTTTTAATTTTTTAGTAATTTATTGAGGGAACAGAAAGGCAACAAAGGAAGGAAAATGGTATGATCGACATTTGAAAAGTTTATACTTCACTGTAGAAAAGGGAATGCAGAGCTAAGAGGGACAAAAGGAAAGAGAAGGAAAAGAGATATGGAGGTAAAGAGGTGAACCAGATGCAACACGAGAATGGGAGAAGGAAGAAAGACAAGAACGAAGGTGAGGAGAGAGGGAGAGTGCACCCTAGAAGGAATTACTGGCATCAAAAGGAGCTCTAAAGCCCCCAATTGTGATTTAGCCATAGTTATAGTCAAAGTCTCCCTTTGAGAAACTTTGGATTCTTTGCAGGAATTCTAGTTTATTTCCATATAATAACCTTTGATCAATTTAGAAATAAGAAGTAGTGTACAAGAGGAAGTAGAATGTAGGTATTAAAAAGTATATTGTTTCTGGCCCTGGCTGGTTTGCTCAGTGGTAGAGCGTCAGCCTGGCGTGCAGGAGTCCTGGGTTCGATTTCTGGCCAGGGCACACAGGAGAGGCGCCCATCTGCTTCTCCACCCCTCCTCCTCTCCTTCCTCTCTGTCTCTCTCTTCCCCTCCCACAGCCAAGGCTCCATTGGAAAAAAAGTTGGCCCCGGTGCTGAGGATAGCTCTATGGCCTCGCCTCAGGCGCTAGAATGGCTCTGGTCGCAACAGAGCAACGTCCCAGATGGGCAGAGCATTGCCCCCTGGTGGGCATGCCGGGTGGATCCCGGTCGGGCGCATGCGGGAGTCTGTCTGACTGCCTCCCCGTTTCCAACTTCAGGGGGGAAAAAAAAAGTATCTAAAAAAAATATATTGTTTCTAAGGGCTATGGTATTGAAATCATATAAATATGAAGAAATGGCATAGTTATATAATTATATTTCATATGTCTATTTGTTTTCAAATATGGGTACCATTCTGTAAGTGATATTCTCTTATCTGTATCATGGGACCTTGTATACTGGAGGGTACCTTTGAACTGTTTCCTCCAGTTATTAAAGCTTCCTAAACTAATATATGTTGTAACATAGTCCCAGTGAAGTTTCCTTCGTATGCAAACTACATGTACGTATTAAATACATGTGGTTGTTTGCAAACATTTTGACTTCTAACATAAAGTATGTATTTTTATGTGGTGTTTTATACTATGGTATACTTCTTTACTTCATAATATTTCCGTGTGGTTTTTGCTCATCACAGCTGCTAGGGATCTGGTTTGTGAGCGAATGGATGGCCACAGGACAAACTGCAGCTTTCCAGCTGGTGGAGCTAGGCCCTGGGCGGGGTACCCTTGCTGGAGATATTTTGAGGGTAGGTAATAAAAGTGTCTTGAAGTCTCATGTTTGTATAGTTACTACTTTTGACTGAGTTTGCAAACTTGGTTCATTTTCTTGGCTTTGGTCCTACCTCCTTAATCTCATATTTCTCAGCTAAAATATGTCAGAATAATGTAGTGAGTGATTAGTTACTGTCTGTTTTTAAGGTTAAAATATGGGCATGAGGGATAATGTGAAAACTAAAATTATAAAACATTTAGAACAGGGGTCTTAAACTCGCGGCCGGCGGGCCGCATGTGGCCCGCCAAACAATTTTCTGCGGCCCGCAGACTAATCCATGAAGTTCAAAGGCCCGCGGGCCGCGAGTTTGAGACCCCTGATTTAGAAGATGGTATGGGCGATAATCTTCTGAGTAGGGAAAGAGTTTTTAAATTATGTATAAAGCAGAAGCTGTGAAAGAAAATAATAATAATTTTCACTACATTAAAATTAAGAACTTTTTCTTCTTTAAAGAAACTAGGAACTTTTTGGGCCCTGGCCAGTTGGCTCAGTGCTAGTGTGTTAGCGTGGTGTGTGGATGTCCTGGGTTTGATTCCCAGTCAGGACACACAGGAGAAGTGCCCATCTGCTTCTCCACCCTTCCCCCCTCTCCTTTTTCTCTCTCTCTCTCTCTTCTCCTTCCCTCCTGCAGCCATGCCTCGATTAGAGCGAGTTGGCCCGAGGCGCTGAGGATGGCTGCATGGCCTCTGCCTGAGGCACTAAAAAATGGCTCCTTTTGCAATGGAGCAAGGGCCCCAGATGGGCAGAGCATTGCCCCGTAGTGGGCTTGCCGGGTGGATCCTGGTTGGATCCTGGTCCCTGCACATGCAGGAGACTGTCTCTGCCTCCCATCCTCTCTCTCTCTCTGTGTCTCTGCCTCCCATCCCCCCCCCCTCTCTCTCTCACACACACACACACACACACACACACACACACACAAGAAGAAACTAGGAGCTTTTTGTTTTTCAAAGAAACCATGAAAAGTGGTGAGACAAATCACAAGTTAGAGAAGTTATTTGCAACACATAAAACCAATAAAGAACTAGTAGTTCTTTAAGTCAATAAGGTGACAGATGACTCACTAGAAAAACCAGCCCAAATATGTGAACAGACCCATCATGAAACAGAAAACCCAGATGGCCAATAAAAACAAAAAGATGCTCAGACTCATTGGTAGTCAAGAAACATCAATAGAAGTTAAAATCAGCAAGATACCATTATACCTGCAAACTCAGAAAGTGACAACACCAAGTATTAGTTAGGATGGGGAAATCTTTTATTTTCAGTTTTACTCACAATTTAAAATTTTATCATTAGGAAACCAAATTTTACTGTTGTTTTTTGTGGGTTTTTTTTGTAATTTTCCGTAGTTAGAAGCAGGGAGGCAGTCAGACAGACTCCCGCATGTACCTACCGGGATTCACCTGGCATGCCCACCAGTGGGTGATGCTCTGCCCATCTGGGGTGTCGCTCTTTTGCAGCTGGAGACATTCTAGCACCTGAGGCAGAGGCCATGGAGCCATCCTCAGTGCCCAGCCAACTTTGCTCCTATGGAGCCTTGGCTGCTGGAGGGGAAGAGAGAGAGAGGAAAGAAAGGGGGAAGGGTGGAGAAGCATATAGGCGCTTCTCCTGTGTGCCCTGGCTGGAAATCGAACCCGGGACTTCCACACGCTGGGCCAATGCTTTACCACTGAGCCAACCAGCCAGGGCCCTGTTCCTTTCTTATAGTGACTGTCTAATAATTTGAACTGCTGGAGAGTGGCTTCTGTAAGTAACAGACTTCTCTAGAACCAATTATGACTTGTACTGTGATGAGCAAATTATTGAAGTCAGTGATTAGAGATCTTAAAATTTACTCAACACATTGTGTTTTGTTTTTTTGGTTTTTTTTTCTCTGTATTTTTCTGAAGCTGGAAACGGGGAGAGACAGTCAGACAGACTCCCGCATGTGCCCGACTGGGATCCACCCGGCATGCCCACCAGGGGGCGATGCTCTGCTCACTAGGGGGCGATGCTCTGCCCCTCCGGGGCGTTGCTCTGTTGCGACTAGAGCCACTCTAGCGCCCGGGGCAGAGGCCGAGGAGCCATCCCCAGCGCCCGGGCCATCTTTGCTCCAGTGGAGCCTCGGCTGTGAGAGGGGAAGAGAGAGACAGAGAAGAAGGAGAGGGGGAGGACTGGAGAAGCAGATGGGCGCTTCTCCTGTGTGCCCTGGCTGGGAATCGAACCCAGGACTTCCGCACGCCAGGCCGACGCTCTACCACTGAGCCAACCGGCCAGGGCCAACACATTGTGTTTTGCCATTTTTTCTTCTTTTTGTGTTTAGGTATTTAGTCAGCTTGGATCTGTGCTGAAAAACTGTGACATTTCAATACATCTTGTAGAGGTGAGCCAGAAATTAAGTGAGATTCAAGCATTAACTCTGACTGAGGAGAAGGTCCCGTTAGAGCGAAGTGCTGGATCCCCGGTCTATATGAAAGGTGTCACCAAGTCTGGGATTCCAGTTTCCTGGTACCGAGATCTGCAGGATGTGCCGAAAGGTAATGATTTTTCATTGATTAATGAGAGAATTTTGGTCACAACCCCTCTCGGTAGTGATAGGTGACCACAACCTCGTAGAGCATTATACAGACTGTCCCGACTTAACAATGGTTTGATTTAGGATTTTTCAACTTTACAATGGTGCGAAAGTGACATGCATTAAGTAAAAACTATACTTGCAAGTTTTGAATTGTGATCTTTCTGGGGGTAGTGTTATGCCGTATGGTACTCTTATGCCAGGCAGTGGTAGCAGCGAGATGAGTTTGTCCAACTGTGGGCTATTGTAAGTGTTCTGAGCATGTTTAAGGTGGGCTGGGCTAAGCTATGGTGTTTGGTAGGTTAGGTGCATTAAATGCACTTTTGACCTACAAGGTTTATCAGGAAGTAACCCAACATAAGTTGAGAAGGATCTGAAATAGATTGAGTGATGCCAAGTCTTTTGAATAGTGAACATTTTCTATTAAAAAACCATTTATTAGGAAAAAATATTGCCTAATGTTAAGGAACAATGAATTTCTTGTGGTTTTGCAAGAACAAAACCAAACAAAATCCACAGTGTAGATGTATCAGTTGTACTTTTTAGTTTTTCCCTATTCCTCTGATATGACTGCGATGAAGCTGCCAAGGCAGCAGTGGCTGAAGAAAGCTGGTTAGCTGGGTTTAGTGCTCTCTTTTGAACATCCGTACTTGCCTCAAGGCAAGCAGAGGAGTGCAACAAAATACACTCCTCGGGAGTCGCAGCGATGAGCTCCAGTTCAAACTTAAAAGTGGTGTTATCTTGGGCAAGACACCTCAGCCGTTCCTGGCCTCGGATGATTTTAGGAAATTCAAGTTCCTCTTTCAGCTAGCCAATTTGAGTTCTGATTTTTCAGGCCTAGTGATGAATATAAGATTAAACTGATAATTGAGATATTTTGGCTGTCTGATCCTGCTATGTGGAAAATGAGAACAGTGATAACGACCCTCTGTACTTTCTGCAGAGTGGATTTGTTGAGAATAGGGGGATGATTCGTGGCAGTGAGGATTGTAGGAGTATCACAGGTTCCAATACAAAGAACTGGCATTTTTCTTGTTGTTAATGTTTGAAAGAACCGATTCATTATCTTAAAAATGCTTAAACATTAACTTTTTCCTTCCCCTTTTAAATAGGGTACAGCTTTTATCTCGCACATGAATTTTTTGACGTCCTTCCTGTGCATAAGTTTCAGGTACAATGGGGAAAAATCATGTTTATAATTGGATAACAAAGGGCCTTGTGGTGTAAGAATAACTATTTATACCTTTTCCCCGGAAATAAGACATCCCCTGAAAATAAGACCTAGTGCCATTTTTTTTCTAGCTTAGAACTATAAGGCCTCCCCTGAAAATAAGACCTAGCGCGTCTTTAGGAGCAAAAATTAATATAAGACACTGTCTTATTTTCGGGGAAACAGGATAGATTGTTGTACATGGAAATAGTCACAAAAAATTCTTGATGGAATTCGGAGTTTGACTGGTTATGCTAATGTCTGTGATGATATGACTACAGTATATTAATAAATGTTGATTTCTTGTTCAACAATATATGTGAATTCTTGTTCATAGAAAAATAAGACATCCCCTGAAAATAAGACCTAGCACGTCTTTAGGAGAAAAAATTAATATAAGACACTTTTATTTTGGGGGAAACACGGTAGTTTAATTATTCAGTATATAAGCATTACTTGTTGAAGTTAACTGTATTTGGAATTTTTCATGAGTATAAATAGTTGAAAAGCAAAAATGAAATAATAGGTAGAATTCTTAATTCTCTTAGGATAATCATTAAGAATTCTTAATTCTCCTGAGATAAAGATGCAGAAGAGTGTAAGATGGTAGTTACATTTTCTTTCTTTTTTTTTTTTGTATTTTTCCGAAGCTGGAAATGGGGAGGCAGTCAGACAGACTCCTGCATGCGCCCGACCAGGATCCACCTGGCATGCTCACCAGTGGGCGATGCTCTGCCCATCTTGGGGTGTCATTCTGCCACAATCAGAGCCACTCTAGCTCCGAAGCAGAGGCCACAGAGCCATCCTCAGCCCGGGCCAACTTTGCTCCAATGGAGCCTTGGCTGCGGGAGGAGAAGAGAGAGACAGAGAGGAAGGAGAGGGGGAGGGGTGGAGAAGCAATGGGCGTTTCTCCTGTGTGCCCTGGCCGGGAATTGAACTTGGGACAAAGATTACATTTTAGCAAATATTTTTAAATTCCAAAGATTTAGGAGTGTCTTTATTCGGGGTGGCTTTAGCTCAGCGGTTCCTTCAAGTCAGGTTCACTTGCTATACAAGTGTCTTTACTCTTTCTATGAGGAGATTTAAGATTTGGTGGTAATGTGTACTGATAACTTCTAAAGCTAGCAGTACAAATGTATTATTATGTAGTAATTTATTAGCAAAAGCTTCTGATTAGTCTTTGTAAGTCTGCTTTCCATTTTGGGACACTTTCCATGGTGCTTATTTTATCTTCCATAGCTTCACCTCTTATCTAAACAACATTAAAAGTTTGTGTCTGTCAGTCCATTTCTATTATTTAGAAAAAATGAAGTAAAACCTTTAAATAATTTTAAGTAATAAACTGCTCTGTAAATATTACTTATCTATCTAATACCTGGTAAGAGTAGAAAACTAATATTTTGCTAGAGCTAGTTTTGAGAACTTGCAAACATTTTTTGTGTTATTTTATATTTAGAAAACCCCACAAGGATGGCGAGAAGTCTTCATTGATATTGATCCACAAGTTTCTGATAAATTGAGGTTTGTTTTGGCGCCTTGTGCCACCCCAGCAGAAGCCTTCATACAAGTAGGAATAAGTTTTTTCTTCTTAGTTTATTACCAACCAAGTCTTATTTTCAGAGTTAGCATTTTAGAGTTCCTTTCTGGGGGGAAGGAGTTGCTTGCAACATGTGTGGTGCTTTTCATTACTAGTGAAAAGTGCAGAGGATCTAGAGTGACACGGAGAGTGGGTTAAAATAATTTCTTAGCTATGTGACCATACGGTTATGTATTAAGAGAGAAAGTTCGTAAGCGCTTACTTATCTAGTCCATTCGTTTACCTAGCAAATGTTGACAGTACTGTCTCTTGACAGGGTTTGATGTCTGAAAACAATGTAGTACAATGTATATAGTAAAGTAACAATGGTATTTATTGAGTACTTTGTTTGTATTACTCTGTATTTTCTCACTAATCCCCAGAACAACTCTATTACTAGACAGAGCTGCCTTTTTTCTCTGCTTCCATCCAAATCTCAATTTGATTTTAGACTGTGAGAATGGTATTTTGCTACTGTTTTCTCTTGACTCCAAGGAATATTCACAAGAGCCCATTTTGGGATTATGCTTAAAGGTTCAAAAAGTCCTGTACTTCTTAGGAATGTTTGGGCTCTAGATTACTGTTTTATTCCTATTTTTCCAGTTCAGGAAAGAGATTTCTACTTTTTGGACCATAAATAAGAACATCCTGGGCTTTTAAAACTGAGAAGATACCAGTTTTAAAAGCCCAGGAGCTTTTTTTTTTTAATTTCAGAGACAGAGCGAGAGTCAGAGAGAGGGATAGACAGGGACAGACAGACAGGAATGGAAAGAGATGAGAAGCATCTGTCATCAGTTTTTCGTTGCAACACCTTAGTTGTTATTGATTGCTTTCTCATATGTGCCTTGACCACGGGCCTTCAGCGGACTGAGTAACCCCTTGCTTGAGTCAGCGACCATGGGTCCAAGCTGGTGAGCTTTTTGCTCACACCAGATGAGCCCGCGCTCAAGCTGGCGACCTCAGGGTCTCGAACCTGGGTCCTTCCGCATCCCAGTCCAATGCTCTATCCACTGCGCCACCGCCTGGTCAGGCAAAAGCCCAGGAGCTTTTAAACATGTATTTATGAATTAAGTTTTCTTTGCAGAGCATTAGTAAGTTAAAATATCAGTCTAAGTGCTTGTGAACAATTTATAGTTTTTCATATTCTGGCTATTTAATTTACCTGAATGAGAAGAAGCAAATTCATAAAGCTACCAAGAACTAAACCGCTGGCCCTGGGATCTGTGATTATTTTTAGATCTTGACTTGAGTAGTACTCACTTATAAGGAGGAAGTGCTGATTTTTTCCCTCAGGTGAATGGGGCAAATGGTATTAGACTCTGTCATCTGGAAGATAGAGAATGTCATCATGGAACACTGAGATGGTCAGCTTATGCCTGAAGTAGCTGACCTAATGGGTTTTATAAGTAAACTACAATAACTTATTTAATGGTACTGGGGAGGGGCAAAACAAAAGAAGAAACTTAAATAGATATCAAAGAAAGATATCAAAGAAAAAGAAAAAAGGTAGCCTTGGGTGCTAAGGGGTTTATTTGATTTAATCCTCATAACAAACCTAGTATAGACGCACTGAGGAAGCGGACTCTGAAAGGGTAAGTAACTTGTCTCTAGTAAGCAGTAGGAAGAGCTGAGACTCAGAAGCTGTCTGTCTTTGAGCCTGTCAGACCTGTGCCATTCTGGGCAGACACATTGGGGCAGATCAGTACTTCATTTTTAATAGGTTGGTAGGTGGTGGCAAGGGTTACCATACATTTTACTAATGAAGAAAAATAAATTTTCCATTATCTCAGGAATCAGTGAAATTTCATATATACTAGTCAAGTTGACAAGTATTCATATTACCATTTTTTAAGCTAATATGCACTTATTGATGACCCTTAGTTAATACTTGAACATTTTGGGATATAAAGGCCTCAGGTACATTGGCACTGGTTCATAACCAAGTGTTTCTAGATACAGAGCATATCATTAGGACCCCTTTATCCCTAACAGAAGGCATCATAATATACTTGTATAATATGGTCTGTTTTTTTAATCAGATTTATATCATTTGTTCATTCAGCATCATTATTATTTTTTTTTTTTTTTGGTATTTTTCCGAAGCGGGGAAGCAGTCAGACTCCCGCATGCGCCCAACCGGGATCCACCCAGCATGCCCACCAAGGGGCGATGCTCTGCCCATCTTGGGGCATTGCTCTGCCGCAATCAGAGCCATTCTAGCGCCTGAGGCAGAGGCCACAGAGCCATCCTCAGTGCCCGGGCCAACTTTGCTCCAATGGAGCCTTGGCTGCGGGAGGGGAAGAGAGAGACAGAGAGCAAGGAGAGGGGGAGGGGTGGAGAAGCAGATGGGTGCTTCTCCTATGTGCCCTGGCCGGGAATCGAACCCGGGACTCCTGCACACCAGGCCAACGCTCTATCACTGAGCCAACTGGCCAGGGCTCAGCATCATTTTTTTGAGTGCCCATTATGTGGCAGGCCCTCTTCTAAGCAAACAGAAGTTCCTTTCCTGTGCTTTAACCAAGTGGAATGTATTTACATGGATTATGATACAGAATTAATAATGCCATAACTAAAATGATAATGTGCTTGGCCACCTGAGGGGTTGGGAGGTCATATGCCTTTCAAAAAAGGATTAAAATGGGAATGTCTTTGTATACTTAGTGCATGGCATCAAAGAACTAAGGCAGGGGTTGGGAACCTATGGCTCGCGAGCCAGATGTGGCTCTTTTTTTTTTTTTTTTTTTTTTTTCATTTTTCTGAAGCTGGAAACAGGGAGAAACAGTCAGACAGACTCCCGCATGCGCCCGACCGGGATCCACCTGGCACGCCCACCAGGGGCGACGCTCTGCCCATCCTGGGCGTCGCCATGTTGCGACCAGAGCCACTCTAGCGCCTGAGGCAGAGGCCACAGAGCCATCCCCAGCGCCCGGGCCATCTTTGCTCCAGTGGAGCCTTGGCTGCGGGAGGGGAAGAGAGAGACAGAGAGGAAAGCGCGGCGGAGGGGTGGAGAAGCAAATGGGCGCTTCTCCTGTGTGCCCTGGCTGGGAATCGAACCCGTGTCCTCCGCACGCTAGGCCGACGCTCTACCGCTGAGCCAACCGGCCAGAGCAGATGTGGCTCTTTTGATGGCTGCATCTGGCTCGCAGACAAATCTTTAATAAAATAATAACATTAAAAAATATAAAACATTCTCATGTACTACAATCAATTCATTTCCTACCGCTCATGTTCATGGTTGCGGGTGGCTGGAGCCAATCACAGCTGTCTTCCTGGACAACAACAAATTTTTATTGGATAATGCATAACGTACATGGGTCGTTGTATGGCTCTCATGGAATTACATTTTAAAATATGTGACGTTCATGGCTCTCGTAGCCAAAAAGGTTCCCGACCCCTGAACTAAGGAGTTTTGTGTAATAAAAAGAATGTCATATGAAAAGTTGAGTGTAGAGAACATAATCATATTGAGAACAAATTTATTGTATCTAAGAAATGCTCATTGTAGAAAAACCTGAAAATACAGAAAACCTGAAAAACCCTAAGGAAAGTTGTTTTCAATGATGTATTTTCTTTCAACTGTTCCTTACTAGCACAATGAAACAAGGGACCACGTGGAAGTGTGCCCTGATGCTGGTGTTATCATTCAGGAACTTTCTCAGCGCATTGCCCTGACTGGAGGCGCTGCACTGGTTGCTGACTATGGTCACGATGGGACTAAGACAGATACCTTCAGAGTATGTATAATCCAGAAACATCACTGGTCAGAATTTAACTGGTATGATTTAGTTATCTGTTGTTAGGTTTGACGGTTACTTAAGATCTTTCTCTTGGTTTCCACAGAGCTTATCACTGTTGTATTACATTATTTTATAATTAATATTAATTCATATATTTTTTTAAATTTTTTTTTAATTTTTTTTTAATTTTTTACAGAGACAGAGAGTGAGTCAGAGAGAGGGATAGACAGGGACAGACAGACAGGATCGGAGAGAGATGAGAAGCATCAATCATTAGTTTTTCATTGCGCGTTGCAACACCTTAGTTGTTCATTGATTGCTTTCTCATATGTGCCTTGACCGTGGGCCTTCAGCAGACCGAGTGACCCCTTGCTGGAGCCAGCGACCTTGGGTTCAAGCTGGTGGGCTTTTTGCTCAAGCCAGATGAGCCCGCGTTCAAGCTGGAGACCTCGGGGACTCGAACCTGGGTCCTATGCATCCCAGTCTGACGCTCTATCCACTGTGCCACCGCCTGGTCAGGCTAATTCATATTTTAATTACTCTAAACTTGAGAGCTTATTCCTAAGCCTAAATCCACTGTCCAGCTTTCCTTTGAACAGGATCTGAATTGTCTACATTCTTCCTTAAGTTGCAGAACATAGGTTTGCCTAGATCCTAGTAAGCATCTAAATAATACAAATGGGAAGGTTTTCCTAAAGTTTTAAAAATGTTCTGTTCTACCCCTCCTTCATTTAAAAATTTGGTGCTTCTTGGCCTGACCTGTGGTGGTGCAGTGGATGGAGCGTCGACCTGGAACGCTGAGGTTGCCAGTTCAAAACCCTGGGCTTGCCTGGTCAAGGCACATATGGGAGTTGATGTTTCCTGCTCCTCCCCCTTCTCTCTCTCTCTCTCTTCTCTAAAATGAATAAAGAAATTAAAAATTTTTTTAAAATTTTGGTACTTTGCAGATTTGGTCTAGCTATACAATAATCAAACTTTTTCCTTTCTAATTTTCAACATCATCTTTTCTTCTCCAGATGTACTTTTTATCCTTCCCAAACATGTTTTTGTTTTTTTTTTTAATTTTTTATTTATTCATTTTAGAGAAGAGAGGGAGAGAGAGAGACAGAGAGAGAGAGACAGAGATACAGAGGGGAGGAGCTGGAAGCATCAACTCCCATATGTCCCTTGACCAGGCAAGCCCAAGGTTTCGAACCGGCGACTTCTGCGTTTCCAGGTCGACGTTTTATCCACTGCGCCATCACAGGTCAGGCCATACATCTGTTCTTAAGTATAGTATTTTTAATATGACCAATTCTGTTCAAAGTACTTTAATTGAAATATATACATTTAACTAGATGCTTTTGGTCATTTTCTAAATCTGTTGTTCTCAATTTCAAACTGTATTGTAGCTAAGAAAAACCTGGATAATGTGTTAGAAATGCTGATTTCCTAGCCTTACCTCCAAGATTCTGATCACTAGGTCTGGGTAGAGTCCAGTAGCATATTCTCAGGTGGTTCTGAAGCACCTGAGATGGTTAGACTTTGTACAACACCATCTACATTCTGATAACCTGGATTCATCTGGAGAATTGATGAGATCTCTCTGCTCGTGTGCACTAATGAAACCACGTTCAGGCGCTCCAACACTGTGCTTTGTATTGGTTTTTCTGCACAGCATCTCATTTGAAGAAAAGAGTGCTACTGCATGAAGAGTTTATAACCTCTTCCTTTTTTTTTTTTTTTTTTTTTTTACAGAGACAGAGTCAGAGAGAGGGATAGACAGGGACAGACAGACAGGAGCAGAGAGATGAGAAGCATCAATCATTAGTTTTTTGTTGCACATTGCAACACCTTAGTTGTTGATTGATTGTTTTCTCATATGTGCCTTGACCGCGGGCCTTCAGCAGACCGAGTAACCCTTTGCTCGAGCCAGCAACCTTGGGTCCAAGCTGGTGAGCTTTGCTCAAGCCAGATGAACCCGTGCTCAAGCTGGTGACCTCGGGGTCTCGAACCTGGGTCCTCGGCATCCCAGTCCGAGGCTGTATCCACTGCGCCACTGCCTGGTCAGGCAACCTTTTCCTTTTTTAACAGTTGTTATACAAAATATACTAAAATGGTAGCATTTCTTTAATCTTGATAACAGCATAAAGGATAAAAACTCATCACTTACTTTAAAAATTATGTTCAAGGGGTTTTGTGGCCACAAGCTTCATGATGTCTTAATTGCCCCAGGAACAGCCGACCTAACAGCCGATGTGGACTTCAGTTTCTTGCGCAGAATGGCACAGGGCAGAGTGGCTTCTCTGGGTCCAATAAAACAACAGACATTTTTAAAAAATATGGGCATTGATGTCCGGCTGAAGGTAACAGTTTATTTCCCTATCACTAAATATTTTAATTTCACAGTATTTCCAACAGATATTATAAATAATAAGTTTAGCTGGCCTTAATGTTCTTGTAGTTAACCAGAACCCTGCTGGTCCAGTCTTTTCACAAATGTAGGATTTAGTTTAACCAGATGCTCCACCAGATGGCGGGGTGGAGCAGCCTAAGTTTCATGTCTCGCCATCTGAGGTAGCGTTAAGATTTTTAAATAGCATTCATGTACATTAAGAAAACTTGACCACAGTTATGGATATGAATTTTATAACTGTTCTGAGGACATTTTCACCCTTCACTGTTGATCACGCCTCCTGGGAATACTTGTCAAACATAAATTTACAGGATTGTGTCACAGCAACCTGTTTTTAATAAGTATCCTATAACTTTGAGGCAGGTGATGAGAAATCACATTTTAAGCACTGCTTTACTGACTAGCTAATAGTCACTAGTATTAACTGCTAAGAACTAGAAGTCATTTTTTCTTCTGGTTATTTTTACTAAGACACTTTCTCTTTTCAGGTTCTTTTAGGTAAATCAACTGAGCCATCCTTGAGGCAGCAGTTACTTGTGGGGTATGATATGTTAATGAATCCTAAGAAGATGGGAGAAAGATTTAACTTTTTTGCCCTGCTGCCTCATCAGAGACTTCATGGTAGAAACCCACAGAAGAATGCACATCAGTCAAAACCTTCTCCATCACCTGTAGCTGGATTTAGTGAACTGGTTTGGCAGTGATATTTCAGTTTGGACTTTTTGCCCTCAAGTCTGCCAGCCTAAGAAACCAAAATAAAGGGAATGCATTTTATGTATCACAGGTAAAATAAGTACTGTATCTCTTCAAAGCCAATAAAAATAACCCATCTTATATACAACTAAACATTGATCCTTTTAAGTGTGTTTCACTCTAGAAACAAATTGTGTTCTTACATATGAAACAAGTTATAATGAAACTGAGTTTCCTTTACTAAGTCTGATTGATTTATTTTTAAAAGTAAACATCAACACTGATTAGGTCAATGAAAACAGGCGACAACTTAAATGGTCAGTTATAGCAGACTGATTAAATAGAACTATCCATATATTATTTTTAAAAAGGATGTAGTGTGTTCTGATGTGAAAGGATCTCTAAGATTTAGTAAGTGGAAAGAATAGGGTGAAAAATGTTTTGTAGTTATTACATTTTGTTGGGAAAAAGCTACATTTAAAGAAATACTTATAAGTAATTCAATGGAAATGAATATTTTAGTGCAGACTGGTTGTTTTCCGTTCTGTGATATTTACTTGTATGAAAGATGGAAAGCCCTCAACAAAGTTCTAGTTTTCTACATTGGGAAGATTAAGAGGGTCATTCTGGATTTTTTAAGCCTCATGTGCTCCCTGGATGGCCAATTAATTTGTGAGGTAGAGATGTTTTGAAAAATATGGGAGTGTTGCTTGTCAGTCCTAATGGTTTAGTCAGTACTCAGATGCTTGATCGGGGATTTGCCCACCAAGGGACTAGGGAAAGAACAGCAAGGAATTCTCACCCCCATAGAAATGGCACCAATACCAGAAGGTGTGGATTAGGATATCAAAATTTAGCATAGGGGCCTTGGTAGCTCCTGCTACCTCAATGATGCATTGTGCAGGCCCAATTACTTGGAAATCAGATAATCCTGTATGGGTAGACCAATGGCCCCTTTCTCAGGAGAAATTTAGGGCAGCTGCTCAATTGGTACAAGAGCAGCTACAGCTTGGGCACACTGAACCATCTAATAGCCCATGGAATACACTTTCATATTTTGATCTTGTTGCCTCCTGGATTATCAAGGGGCACAGGCGACCCTTACAGCTAATAGGTTTTGAGCCTCAAAATTATTGTTCCTTTTTTCAAAGGATCAACAACAATGGCTCTGGGAAACTTCCACTAAATGGCAAATCGCTCTTGCAAATCAATGGACAACTTTATACTGAAACTGTCAACTTAAAATCAGCTCAAAGTCTAGAATTATATGCCATTATCATGGCTTTTCAGCATTTGCCATATTCCCCCTTTAATCTATAGATAGCAAATATTTACTTATGGTGTTTCCACTATAAAGACTGCGTCTTAGGGACAAATGCTGATGAACTATTTCAGCAGTTCCTCCTTCTTCAAAGACTTATATGTCAACATAGAGCTCCATGTTTCATAGGACATACTCAAGCTCACTCCATGCTCCCTGGAGCTTTAACAGAAGGGAATGCCCTTTTTTTTTCTCTTTTTTTTGTTGTTGTATTTTTTCTTTTATTTATTTATTTTTTGTATTTTTCTGAAGATGGAAATGGGGAGGCAGTCAGACAGACTCCTGCATGCACCTGACCGGGATCCACCTGGCATGCCTACCAGGGGGGAATGCTCTGCCCATCTGGGGTGTTGCTCTGTTGCAACCAGAGCCATTCTAGCACCTGAGGCAGAGGCCATGGGGCCATCCTTAGTGCCCGGGGTGGCTTTGCTCCGGTGGAGCCTTGGCTGCGGGAGGGGAAGAGAGAGACAGAGAGGAAGGAGAGGGTGAAGGGTGGAGAAGTAGATGGGCGCTTCTTCGGTGTGCTCTGACTGGGAATCGAACCCAGGAATCCTGCTCACCAGGCCAGTGCTCTACCACTGAGCCAACTGGCCAGGGCCTAGGAATGCCCTTGTTGATCAAGCTACCCAAAAGAAAATTATTTGGAGCAACCATGACAGACCAAGCAATTCAGTCTCATGCTATTCATCACCAGAATGCTGCAGCCCGGTATAAACAGTTTCAACTTTTTCGGGAAGCAGCACGGCAGATTGGGAAATCCTGTCCAAGGGGTCCTATACTGCCCCTTCATTTGGAGTTAACCCTCAAGGACCCCTACCAGGACAACTTTGGCAGATGGATGTTACTCAACCTTCATTTGGCAAACAGTCGCATGTCCACATTACAGTGGATACATATTCCGGATCTATAGTAACCTCTGTCAGAACAGGAGAGGCTGCTAAGCATGTCTCATTGTCTGTATGCATTGTTCTATTATTGGATTTCCTAAACTGGCTAAACTGAAAATGCTCCTGCATATGGAGCAAAAGCATTTACTGTATTTTGTCATGCTTACAATCTTTAAAGTTAAGGTATTATTCAAGTGTACCCAGCAAATATTTTAAGGTCAATTAAAAAAAATTTTTTTAAAGGGGGTAGTTATATCCTGGAACTCCTATGGGTCTACCATATCATGCTTTTTACTTAAAAAAAAAAAAATTTACATTTCTTTTGAATGCTGATGAACAGGAGACACCAAATCTTTTTTGCCGCAAACTACTACCTTTATTAGATCCAGCTAATAACACTGTTTTGTCTTTTTCCAAATAGCTCCAGATATATGGAAAAGATTTATATAGGCGGATGGGGATCCTCAAACCCCTCAGCGAGATCTTCTGAGCATGGCTTTTAAGATACCCAGAGGCAGAAAAAGCCCAATAGAGATCAGGGGAACTACCAGCTTTTAGGATACACCCTTAAAGGCTCCAGTGCCCCAAAGGAGTCTCATAGGATGCCATCTGGGTCCTGCTTCAATAGTGGAAAGGAAGGTCATTGAGCAAAAGCCTGCCAGACTTACATGCCTCTGCTGTGAGGAAACAGGGACACTGGAAGGTAGGCTTCCCCCTCGCTCCTCTGAGGGAGGGTTCAGTCTCTTCCAGCCCTGCTCCAGCCACCTATGACCTAACCTTGCCCAGAAAGCTGGGGTTTGCCACTGAAGGCTGAAGGTGCCCAGGGCCATCGGCCCCATCTACGACACTGTGGACGAGCCTAGGGTATTTCTTCCAAGAAGCAGGTAAACTGATCTCATTTGCACAAGGGCCACTTAACTATGTTTTGCCTGAATAGTCAGGTTCTTTATTCTTCCCTCAAAGATCTCTGTTGTGGGTGTTGATGGTCCTATTTTCTGCTGCTTTAATATATAGTGTTTCCTTTATTCCTCTTGCTTCAATGCCCCACTCATATTTCAGGCTGGGACCTACTCCTAATTTAGAGCTCTTTCCCCCTTTTGCCAACTTCTATTATGAATCTACCTTTGCCACCCAGCTTAGTGTATCCCAAGGTTCTCTTTACCATGCCACAGTCGCAGAGCTCCAGGGAAAAGCTACCTGGTCTCGCCCTGGCCAGTTGGCTCAGCGGTAGAGCGTCGGCCTAGCGTGCGGAGGACCCGGGTTCGATTCCCGGCCAGGGCACATAGGAGAAGCGCCCATTTGCTTCTCCACCCCTCCGCCGTGCCTTCCTCTCTCTCTCTTCCCCTCCCGCAGCCAAGGCTCCATTGGAGCAAAAAGATGGCCCGGGCGCTGGGGATGGCTCTGTGGCCTCTGCCCCAGGCACTAGAGTGGCTCTGGTCGCAATATGGCGACACCCAGGAGGGTCGCAACATGGCGACACCCAGGATGGGCAGAGCATCGCCCCCTGGTGGGCAGAGCGTCGCCCCCTGGTGGGCGTGCCGGGTGGATCCCGGTCGGGCGCATGCGGAGTCTGTCTGTCTCTCCCTGTTTCCAGCTTCAGAAAAATGAAAAACAAAACAAAACAAAAAAAAACTACCTGGTCTCATCTTTCCAGGCAGAGGAGAACAGAAGCTCCATATCCACACATGCTGCAAATGGCTTCTCCAGTCTACCTGAATCATTACCAGCTAGAAGCAGCGGTCATTGGGATTTGGACATGAGCTGCAAAGTATAGAATGGTGACAACAATTCCAGTGCCATGTGGACTTTTCCTGGATGTGGACTTTTCCTGGACTCCTGCTCCCTTTGACAGCTCCTAACAGACTGAACTGTGGTTGGGTTGCATTTTTCAGGGATTTGGCATGGTGATGGGGCCAACTTGGACTTGGTGAACATGTTAAGGACACTACTCTTTTATGGATTTTTGCTGTATTGGCCAAGAGTTTGCTTAAAGGCTTTAATCACTGTAAAAAAAAAAAAATAGAAGACTGGATAGAGAAGATGGGGCACATACATATACACCATGGTATACTATTCAGCTAAAAGAAATGATGGCATCGGATCACTTGCAACAAAATGGTGGAATCTTGATAGCATTGTGCGGGGTGAAATAGGTAAATCAGAAAAAAACAAGAACTGCAGGATTCCATACATTGGTGGGACATAAAAATGAGACTAAGAGACATGGACAAGAGTGTGGTGGTTACGGGGGGGAGGGGGAAGGAAAGGAGGGGGAGGGGGAGGGGTACAAAGAAAACTAGATAGAAGGTGATGGAGGACAATCTCTCCTTGGGTGATAAGTATGCAACAGAACTAAATGACAACCTGGACATGTTTTCTTTGAATATATGTACCCTGATTTATTGATGTCACCCCATTAAAATAAAAATTTATTAAAAAAAAAAAAAAGATGGAAAGGATGTCCAATAATCAGTTATATTTCCCAGCCTGGAAATGGGTTTTAGTGGGGAAGAGACTTAACTCTTTATTTGTTCTCCTTCAAGGTATTTGAATTTTTTACCATATGCTTCTGTAAATTTTTATTATTTTTTAGACTTTATTCATTTTAGAGAGAGAGAGAGAGAGAGAAAAGGGGAGGAACAGGAAGCATCAACTCCCATATGTGCCTTGACCAGGGAAGCCCAGGGTTTTGAACTGGCGACCTCAGCATTCTAGGTCAACACTTTATCCACTGAACCACCACAGGTCAGGCTGAATTTTATAACTAAAAAACAAAATTAGATTTTAGAAAGTTTAAAAGTCACAGTAAAACCAATAAACCTGACATGTACTTAAAATACAAGTTACATGTAGACTAGGTAGGAATAATTTTCTAAATTGAGCTAATTCGCCCTTATATTCAGATAAGTGGCAAGTTTTAGTTTTATTAAGTTCTCATGTTTTAGTTCACAGAACTTTTATATTAATACCAGACACATGGACTTTCTGAAGAATTGCTATATTAGCAACACAAATTTACAAGTGAGATTAAAGGAAAAGAATGTTAGCCACGTGTTTTGAACTTGTAGCATAACTATAGTGGAAATTCATTAGCAGTGATAAACTTGCTTTTTATTGCTTCTTTGGCTTAACTGAGAACAGGACTAGCATTCTTTCTCTTTTTTAGTGAGAGAAACAGAGAAAGAGGGGGACAGATAGGGAGGGAGAGAGATGAGAAGCATCAATTCTTCATTGTGGCACCTTAGTTGTTCTGATTGCTTTCTCATGTCCTTTGACCAGGGAGCTCCAGCTGAGCCAGTGACCATGGGGTCATGTCTATGACCCCATGCTCAAGCTGGCAACCCCACGCTCAAGCCAGATGAGGGCCTAGCATTCTCTATCTTACTCTAAAGCAGTGTTTGCAACTCCCGATCCATGGACCGGCATGAAATTTCTGGCAGACAAGCACTGGTCCATGGATCGGCGGTTGAAAAACTCTGCTCTAGAGTAAAAGAAGATGGAGGCCTTATTTTTCAGATGCTGTCCAGTCTTGGGCCATTCCTAGCCATCCTTATTCTAGTTCCATATTGTTTTTCAAAATTCTGGTTGGGTGGGACAATTTTTGGAAGATGAAAATGCCCAGGGTTGGCTCCTCTTAATCATTTTATAATTAAGGGGGAAGAGTCAGGCAATGCCTTGGATCTTAAAACCTGGAAAATTTACCTTGATGTTAGGTAGCTAGCTTATTAAAGTCTTAGAGCAGTTGTAATAGTGGATTGTGTGATGACAGTTCCTGAAAAATTTAGTTGTAATTATTCCAGACTTTAATTCCAAGAAATGCGATCTCCAGATAATTACCTCAAATTGCATATAAAATTGTAATGAGTTGCTTTTTATTTTAGGCAGTTAAAAAAATCTGTTCTTAAATATAGCATTAGTTCCATTTACAAATACTATTTCCAAAATAGTTCTTTTACCAGGGCCTGGGAAAATAACAACCAAATACAAATTTCTTTGGATATCTTGACTAGAGATAGGCTCAGGTTGTCACATGGAAAAGTATGGTGATATGGAAATACATTTTATTACTAAGCTTCTTTAAGGATATTTACAAAAAGTGGGGTGTAACAAAAAATATAAAAAATGTACTAAACAGGGTCATTATAGACTACTTTGTACATTATCAAATGTTTCTCATAATTATTTCTTATACAAATACAACTTGACTTCAAGACAAAAAAAGATTATGTCGATTATACAATATCTGGAGTAATTACTCAACTCCAAATTACAGTGCCTTTACAAATTTAGAAAACTTCGTAGGCATTCAACAAAAACAGAGTGCAATTAATTTCATGGCTTGTAAAATTTGATTATATAAGCATAGCAAACAAACACCATTCCAGTTCATTTTCACCTTATGCAGTAAAACCACAGTAGGGTGCCTGGTGACTCATAATTACTCCATGTTAGCACATTGATATAAACAGACTTACTTTGGAGAAATGTGGTAAGTCATCTTCTATCCTAGGGAAAACAGAGTTATAAAAGATTTTGCAAAATTAATTTAATTTTTAAAACTCCCATATGAGAATGAACTACTGAGAGATGTGGAATGTCCCTGGAGACATTTATGGGGAGGCAGTATAACAAAATAGTTAGGGAACGGGGGATTCTAGAGCCGCACTATCTAGGTTCAGATACTGTGTGACCTTCAGCAGTTAGTTGACCTCCCTGTACCTCAATTTCCTTATTCATGAGATGGGGTTCATTATACACTTACTAGCTCATGGCAGGATAAGTAATATCTGAAGAACACAGGAGCACTGCATGTTTACTACTACTCTGCCATGGGTATTTTTAGTCCTGGGTAAGGGAGTAGCTTAAAAGATCTCAAAAGGCTCTCGGAGTCTTAGTTTTTCATATATGAACAATATTTTTTTTTTGTCACCTCTAATTCAGTGGTTAGTAACAGTTACCACTTTCATAGTTTTTAGTTTATTGACTGTGTTCATATATAACTGTTCTTCAAAACAACACTGTGAGGAAGGTAGAGGCAAGAATTATGATTTTCATTTTGTAGAGTGAGGAACTTGAGGCTCAGACCAGTTGTCACCTGGACAGACCAACACAGCTAATAAAAAGGAGCCAAGACTTAAAGACTTAAAACCAGATCTTCTGCCTCCCAAATCTTTTGCTCTAATTTTAGGAGAAAAAAAAAGTTTATAATGATTGCTAAGGAATGAAGAAGCAAAAAGCCATTAGATTTTCTAAGTCCCAGATATGAAACCTTTTTGTAGGGAAAATTATTAGTAACTTTTTTAAACCATGAAAAAGTCTCATCTCTTAAATTATGTATTATATCTGAGTAAAAAAAAATTCTTTAGCTGGCTATCAGAGCTGAAATGTGAAAGGGAAGAAAAACTTGTCTTTCATTTGCTCTGTTGATAATATAGCCCTGCCTTATAAGTGTTTCATGCTCAACCCAAACTGCATAAAATAGCTGATTTAAAAACATTCCAGCCCTGGCCAGTTGGCTCAGTGGTAGAGCGTCGGCCTAGCGTGCGGAGGACCCGGGTTCGATTCCCGGCCAGGGCACACAGGAGAAGCACCCATTTGCTTCTCCACCCCTCCGCCGCGCTTTCCTCTCTGTCTCTCTCTTCCCCTCCCGCAGCCAAGGCTCCATTGGAGCAGAGATGGCCCGGGCGCTGGGGATGGCTCTGTGGCCTCTGCCTCAGGCGCTAGAGTGGCTCTGGTCGCAATATGGCGACGCCCAGGATGGGCAGAGCATCGCCCCCTGGTGGGCAGAGCGTCAGCCCTGGTGGGTGTGCCGGGTGGATCCCGGTCGGGCGCATGCGGGAGTCTGTCTGACTGTCTCTCCCCGTTTCCAGCTTCAGAAAAATGAAAAAAACAAACAAACAAACAAACAAACAAAAACATTCCAGAGGCCCTGCCGGTTGGCTCAGTGGTAGAGCGTCAGCCTGGCGTGCAGAAGTCCCGGGTTCGATTCCTGGCCAGGGCACACAGGAGAAGCGCCCATCTGCTTCTCCACCCCACCCCTCTCCTTCCTCTCTGTCTCTCTTCCCCTCCCACAGCGAGGCTCCATTGGAGCAAAGATGGCCCGGGCACTGGGGATGGCTCCTTGGCCTCTGCCCCAGGCGCTAGAGTGGCTCTGGTCATAACAGAGCGACGCCCCGGAGGGGCAGAGCATCGCCCCCTGGTGGACAGAGCGTCGCCCCCTGGTGGGCGTGCCAGGTGGATCCCGGTCGGGTGCATGCGGGAGTCTGTCTGTCTCTCCCCGTTTCCAGCTTCAGAAAAATACAAAAAACAAACAAATAAACAAACAAAAAAACATTCCAGATACCTGTAAAGCCTTTTGAGATAAGCTAAGAGAAGGAAAAAAGGATACTTCTTTATCTTTTCCTACAGTTTTAACTGACCATCCACTGGCTTTACTTTTAGAATATATTTAATTTCCTCTATTCAACGCTGTGTCAAGATAAATTGTATAAATATAGTTTAGGGCTGTACCCATTGAATGCGGGAATCTAACAGTGGCATCACAATGGTGTCAGTGGGAACATAAATTATTAGCAGCAGAGTCGAGCTATGACAAGACATAGATAGTAACTCAGCACTCAGACCAGGAGTTCCTACTCCGGTTTTGTAACATCAGTTATCCCATATTATCTTAAAGGCTACTGTAACATACTCACAAAGGTGACAACTTAATTTTATATTGTATGGCCCTGGCCAGTGGTTCAGAGGATAGAGTGTCAGCCTGGCATATGGATGTCCCAGGTTCAAGTCCTGTTCAGGGCACACAAGATAAGTGACCATCTGCTTCTCCACCCCTCCATCTCCCTCTTTTCCCTCTTCCCCTCCCATAGCCAGTGGCTTGATTGGTTAGAGCATGGCCCCAGGTGCTGACTGAGGACAGCTGGGTTGGTCCAAATCAGTCTCAGGTGCTAAAAATAGCTGTGCTGCAAGTATTGGTCCAAGACGGGTTGCCGGGTCGATCCCAGTTGGGGTGCATGCAGGAGTCTGTTTCACTATCTCCCCTCCTCTCACCTAAAAAGGAAGTTTACATTGTAGAAAATATATTCAGAGTTTCAACTCCAAAAAAGTAAGGGATCACTGTTTTAGCGTCTTGATTGACCTAAAAAAGAAAGGTAAAACAGCCCAACACTCTTTTAACATGTAGGAAGAACCGTTTAATCCCACTATGGTCAGTTAAATGTTCAAGTCCTTACAGGAAATTGCATGCTGGCAGCCTCTCTTGATATCTGAAATGCAAACCTGTTTAGTAATCAGCCTTTTAACTCTTTTATGATTTGGTCTATCTGTGTAATAACAGGATTCTAGCTTGCCTTTTTTTGAAAATAATATAACAGGAAAGGGAAGATAAATTAAGTGTCACTATTGTAATAAAGTGAAAGATTAGGAAAAAATACAGAACCAGTTATTTCTTATGCTGTAAAAATTTATAAGAAGTTTCATCTTGATTCCATTATTTGTTTTTATTACTGTTTCCCCTCTTGTACCTACTCATGAACTACAGTATTGGTGTCACTGATTCCTTATCATATTTCCTCATCTTTGCTCTTTGCAGATGGCAGCTTCCAAGAACAACAGTTGCGCAGCAAAATATCAGTCCATAGAATGAAACCTTTCCTTAGTGGAGTTAGCTCATTGATAATTAAGGATCTTCTTCCATATCATCAGGATTAGGAGCCATGATGAAGTGCTTTGGGTACTCCAGGTTGTGTGTGTATGCATGTATTTCCCAGCGGGCATCATCACTTTCATGTGTAATATAACGTTCTCCAATGCGAGTTTCAAATTCTCTAAGGTCAAGCCAAGTCTGATAGTCCTAGAAAAAAATGAAGTGATTATGAACCATAAAAGAAATAAAATCTGTCACCTTTTTCTTTTTTTGCTTAGCATCCTAGTCATATAATTCACAAACCCCTCCTCATAAGTACTTGCTATAAAGTAAGTTCCATTTGTACATAACTTTTTAAAATAGTCTATGAAGAAATGAACTAATTTATAAAATTATTAAAAAATTGTTTCAGGCTTCTGAGGTGGCAAATAACAATCACTAAAACATTTTGTTCTATACTGAGTGGCCTACAACTTCTTAAAATAGGGGAAAGTTGCTTAGAATCGATTATCAGGGTAATTTAATGATCCCTGAAGGTAACTGACTGCATTTGTTTTGTAGTTAATTCTACCCCTTGTTCCCTGTAAAATACTTCAAAAGCTTCTCTCTTTCAGCTGAAGTGTGGGGGTACCTTTTTACAAATCTACGTAATAGCTCTTGGAGGAATTAAGCCGAACATTTTCAAATGGCATTTCCGATCTCTTCAATGTAATTATAAACTTTTCAGTGGACATTTTGTTTTTATTTATTTGAGATTTTATTTATTGATTTGACAGAGAGGGGGCAGGGGAGTAAGAAGTATCAATTCATAGCCGCTTCACTTCAGTTATTCACTGATTGCTTGTTGTATGTGCCTTGACTGGAGAAGCCTAGGGCTTCCAACTGGCGACCTCAGCATTCCAACGTGATGCGTTATCCACTGCTTCAACGCAGGCCAGGTTCAGTGGACATTTTAAAAGTAAAATATATTTGACATATAATATGTTATACTCATCTATGAAAAGGTAAAATGAACACATAAAGCCCTATAAAAGGCAAAGTTATTGCTTTCAGTACATGGGAGTTTAACTATCAGTTCTGTACTTTCATGGTATATTGCAAAACTTCCAGAGATTAGTGTCAGGACAGATTAATCACTAAAGAACATGTACATTTTTTTTTTTAAGCGAGAGAGACTGTGAGAAACACAAAGTGAGAGAGATGAGAAGTATCAACTCATAGTTGTGGCACTTTAGTTGTTCATTAATTTTCATACGTGCCTTGACCAGGGGGCTCCAGCTGAGCTAGTGACCTAGACTCAAGCCAGCAACCATGGGGTCATGTCGATGATCCATGCTCAAGCTGGTGAGCCTGCAAGCAAGAAGGATGAGTCTGCACTCAAGACAGTGATCTCAGGGTTTCAAACCTGGGAGTTCAGTATCCCAGGTTGACACTCTGTCCACTGTGCCACCTCTGGTCAGGCACGTACATTATTCTAAGACATGTAGAATCTGCTGATAATCACAATGATCTGCTTAAGTAAGGGCTGCCAAAGAGAGCATTTTCTTACCTGTAGCCAGGGATGACTAAGAGATTTGTCCACACTGTAACGTTTTCTCATCTTCACTTGAAGTAGGTTGTTTATCAAATCAATTGCTAAGGAGAAGACAAAATTAGTACATAAATTTGGGTGTTATGAAGCACTCAAAACCCATGACTGACTGGAAGCCAGTTCAATCCCAAGAACTATAGGGTTGAGGATATTTTTTCTTAAGGATATGGCCTTTAAGCTAATACATTAGTGATCCATAAATGTTTACTGAATCTACAATGTTATCTGTTTTATTAAGGAGGATGTCTAGAATATAGGTTAAAAGTACAGACTGATAAGAAGAATTAACATTATTAAAAGGACCATACTATCCAAAGGAGTCTATAAATGCATTTGAAATCAAGATACCAATGGTGTATTCACAGAACTAGAATAAATATTCCAAAAATTTATATGGAATCACAAAGGACCCCAAATAGTGTCAGCAATCTTGAGAAAGAAGAACAAAGTTGGAAGCATCACACTGCTTGATATCACAAACTAGTCTACGAGGTGATAGTAAAAAAAACAGCATGGTACTAGCATAAAAAAAGACACATCAATGGAATGAAATAGACCAAAAATAAATCAGTGCTTTTATGGTCAATTAATATTTGACAGAGACAAGAACATACAATGGGGTAAAGACAAAATGGTATTGAGAAAATTGGACAGCTACATGCAAGAAAATGAAACTAGACCACCTCCTTATACCATACACAAGAAAAAACTCAAGATGGATTCAAGACTTAAATATAAGAATTAAAACCATAAATATTCTAGAAAAAAACAATGGCAATAAAACCTCAGACATTTCTTGTAGCAATATTTTTTTTTCAGAATAATCTCCTTGGGCAAGGAAAACAAATGAAAAACAAAACTACATCAAACTAAAAAGTTTTGTGCAGCAAAGAAAACCATCAAAAAAATGAAAAGATAACCTACTGAATGGGAGAACATATTTGACAATGATACATCTGATAAGAGGTTAATATCCAAATTTTATAAAATACTAGCCAACTAAAAAATGGGCAAAGAACAGGAACAGATACTTCTCCAAAGAGTATACAGGTGGTCAAAAAACATGAAAAGATGCTCGATGTCACTGATCATCAAAGAAATGCAAATTAAAACCAGAATGAGATATCACCTCAACACCTGTCAAAATGGCTAGCAATAAATCCACAAGTGTTGAGGATATGGAGAAAAGGAAACCCTCATGCACTATTTGGAGTGTCCTCAAAATATTAAAAATGTAACTGCCTTATGATGCAACAATTCCATTTCTGGGAATGTAGCTGAAGAAACCCAAAACACTCATTCAAAAGAATATATGCACTTCAATGTTCACTGCACTACTATTTACAGTAGCCAAGACTTGGAAGCAGCCCAAGTGCCCATCAGTAGATGAGTGGATAAAAAAGCTGGGTACATTTAGACAATGGAATATTACATATCAGCCAGAAAAAGGAGGGAAATTTTACTTTTTGCAATAGCATGGATGGACCTAGAAGGTATTATGCTAAGTGAAACAAGTCAGAGAGATAAGTATCGTACAATTTTATTTATACGTGGAATCTAATAAAATAGAAACAGACTCAGATATAAGGAATAGACTAACAACTGTCAGATAGGAGGTGGGCTGGGTGAAACAGGTGGATTAAACAAAATAACTCATGGACACAGACAACAGCATGGTGACTACCAGAGGGAAAGAGGCAGAGGGAGATAGAAGAGGACAAAGGGATAAATGGTGATGGAAGGAAACTACACTTTAAAGTTTTTGTTTTTTTTAAAAATTTTTTTATTTATTTACTTTTTTAGATTATTTATTCATTTTTATTAGAGAGAGAGGGGAGAGAGAGAGAGAGGGAGAGATAAGAGAGAGAACAGGGGGAGGAGCAGGAAGCATTAACTCCCATATGTGCCTTGACCAGGCAAGCCCAGGGTTTTGAACGGTGACCTCAGCATTTCCAGGTCGACGCTTTATCCACTGCGCCACCACAGGTCAGGCCAGGAAATTACACTTTAAATGGTGAACACACAACACAATATACAGATGATTAGAGAAATGTACACCTGAAACCTATATAATTTTATTAACCAATATCACCCCAATAAATTTTTTTAAAAAGAACTCAGAATAAAAAAAAAGTATAGCCTGACCTGTGGTGGCGCAGTGGATAAAGTGTCGACCTGGAAATGCTGAGGTCGCCAGTTCGAAACCTTGGGCTTGCCCGGTCAAGGCACATATGGGAGTTGATGCTTCCAGCTCCTCCCCCTTCTCTCTCTCTGTCTCTCCTCTCTGTCTCTCCTCTCTGTCTCTCTCTCTCTCTCTCCCTCTCCTCTCTAAAATGAATAAAAAATAAATAAATAAAAAAATTAAAAAAATTAAAAAAAAAAAAAAAAAAAAGTATAGCCAGCCTGGCTGGGCTGAAGTCGTTTTGTCACCTACTCTGTGTGATACAGTCAGTTACTAAATTATACTTCTTAGTTCCCTCATCTGTAAAATAAGGTTGTTGAGAAGATGGCATTAGTTTAATACATGCAAAGGGCTTAGAATGGTGCTTAGCACACAGACCTAAGTATTAACTTTTTATTTCAAGATGAATAAAACATTGATTACAAGCTGATTTTTTCTCCTCCAATGACATCATACTGCCTTCTAGTCCCTGACTTGACCTAGAAAAGTCGCCAAAGCTATTACCTCACCTCCAGAGATGTGGTTAGATTGAGGTGATAACTTACTACCAAAAGTTCATACTCAACAGGTTTTTGTTTTGCTTAGGGTTATGCTTAAACTTATCTTTAAGGTTAAAGTCTGGGTATCAATGGGGTTAGGGTAAGGATTACAATTAGGTTAAGAGCTAGGGTTAGAACTAGATTTAGGGTTTGGCTTCTGGTTAAGGTTAGGTTTGAGAGGATTAGGATTAGAGATAGGGTTTGGGTTGAGTCTGTGATTATAGTTAGGTTTAGGGCTAGAGTCAACTTTGAGGTTGTGATTTGGGTTTTAAATTAGCATTAGGAAATGGATCAGAATTATGGTTAAAGTGAGTTAAAGTTAGTGTTTGAGAGCTAAAGGTTATATTCCAGTTTAGGGTTGAATATTTTATTATGGTAAGGGTTAAAGTAGCTTTGAAGTCAGTGTGGTTTTAAATTAGGTTTAGTGTTAGGGGAAGGGCTAGAATTGGGTCAGGTTTAGAAAACAAAGTTTAGAGTTAGCTTTAGTGTTAAGTAAGGGTTGGGGTTATCATTAGGGTTAGGGTTAGAGTTAGTTTTGAGATTATGGTCTGGGCTTAAATTAGGTTTTGGGTTATGGATAGGTAAAGGGCCAGGATTCAGGTGAGCTTTAGGTATTAGTTTTCAGTTAGGGTCAAGCTTTTAGGGTTATGTTTATAGTTATTTTTATAGTTGAATGTTTAGGATTAGTATTAGGGTTTGAGTAACATTTGAGATTAGGTTTTAAAATTAGGTTTAGGGTTAGGATTATGGTTAGGGCAAGCAACAGGATAGGTTTAAGGTTAAGATTAGGGTTAGCATTAGGTTTTGAGTTAGCATATCCAACAGGCTTTACCAAGTTCATGGTGTTCTGTCCTTGGTATATATATGTATTTTATTCAATTATTGGGAGGAATGGACCAACTGCAAAACCAAAGCAACCATACAACTACATACTGATATTGGGCTATAATTAATTATACAATTGAAATACTGACACAAAGGCCTGGACCGAAGGAAGAGCCAAATGACTTACATGATACTAGTTCTGTTTATTCTAAATGTCCTAATATTTTTTAACTTATTTTATTATTTTATTTATTCATTTATAGAAAGGAGAGAGAGGGAGAGGAGAGAGAGACAGAGAGAGAGAAGCGGGGAGGAGCTAGAAGCATCAACTCCCATATGTGCCGTGACCAGGCAAGCCCAGGGTTTCGAACCGGCGACCTCAGCATTTCCAGGTCGACGCTTTATCCACTGCGCCACCACAGGTCAGGCTAGTTCTGTTTATTCTATATACCATTAAGCTAGCAAATATTTTCTGGATTTTATTTTTTGTTGATTTTTAGGGGGTGGGAAAGGAGGCGTAGAAACAGGAAGCATCTACTTGTAGTAGTTGCTTCCCATATGTGCCTTGACTGAGCAAGCCCAGGGTGTCGAACCGGCAACCTCAGCGTTCCAAGTCGATGCTTTATCCACTGCGCCACCACAGGCCAGGATTCTGAAAGCATTTTTTTTTTTTTTTTTTTTTTGCGACAGAGACAGAGAGTGTGACAGATAGGGACAGACAGGAAGGGAGAGAGATGAGAAGCATTAAGTTTTCGCTGTGGAACCTTAGCTGTTCATTGATTGCTTTCTCATATGTGCCTTGACTGGGGGCTACATTAGAGCGAGTGACCCCTTGCTCAAGCCAGCAACCTTGTGCTCAAGCCAGTGATCATAGGGTCATGTCTATGATTCCACACTCAAGCCAGCGAAACCTGTGTTCAAACTGGTGAGCCTGCGCTCAAGCTGGATGAGCCCATGCTCAAGCTGGCGACCTTAGGGTTTTGAACCTGGGTCCTCTGCATCCCAGTCTGATATTCTATCCACTATGCCACTGCCTGGTCAGAACCTTAAGTATTTTTTTTTTTTTTTTTTGAAACATCAATTCTTTTTTTTTTTTTAAGATTTTTTTATTTATTCATTATAGAGAGGAGAGAGAGAGAGAGAGAGAGAGAGAGAGAGAGAGAGAGAGAAGGGGGAGGAGCAGGAAGCATCAACTCCCATATGTGCCTTGACCAGGCAAGCCCAGGGTTTTGAACCGGCAACCTCAGCGTTTCCAGGTTGATGCTTTATCCACTGCGCCACCACAGGTCAGGCAGAACCTTAAGTATTTTAATGATGAGTTTCTTTCTAGTCCAAATACTTCAAACCTTTATTTACTGTTCCACTTTAAACAGTTATCTACCATGTGCATCTGAATCACTTGGGGTATTTATTTTAAATGAATTTATTTAAAATAATCCAACAGGTGATTCTGAATGTCTGGGATTGAGCCAGGGGACTTTTTAAAATAAATTCACCAAGCCACTCTGATATAAGAGGTCTATAGACCACACTGCTCTAGGAGCTCTAAGATGACTTTGGTAGTATCTCCAAATGCACTTCAGTCAGCTCTATTCATTACCAAGTGAGCCTGCTACTGTCTTTAAACTTTTCCCACTTTAATGGACTTAATTCCTAGCATTAGGTTGGGTATTTTTGGAAAATAAAAAAAAGACTCCCTTTTCCAAGGGTTGGCTAAACCCAGGTGGGGTATTCTTCGGCAATAGTTCCATTAAATTCTATGGGATTGATATGTTTGAAATGGTGTGCTCTTCCTATCAGTGTCAGTCAACTAACGAGGGTCAATGAAGTTGTTCTTGCTGGACACAGAACCAGGGGTAAGAAACTCAAAAGCCTTCTCCAGGCAGGAAAAATACATGTATAAAGCTTCCCAGTCGGGGTCCACAGGAGAGACGGAAACAAACTAGAGCACGTCTACTGACTGTAAAGCTCATTCTAGATACAAAGAACCTGCGCTACAGGTCTCTTCAAGGAGTTTACAATCTAGTTCTGATGTTAAGAAAAGTGACTGAAAAATAGAATACATTAAGAAAAAATAAGTCCAACTAGTAGCCAAAG
The DNA here is from genome assembly GCF_036850765.1 of Saccopteryx bilineata. Classification (NCBI taxonomy): domain Eukaryota; kingdom Metazoa; phylum Chordata; class Mammalia; order Chiroptera; family Emballonuridae; genus Saccopteryx; species Saccopteryx bilineata. The sequence continues at coordinate 94,388,748 of NC_089492.1, forward strand.
TAGATCTTAAACGGGTTAGAAGAGGGGGTTCAGGGAAGAGCTTGGTAGATGAGCCACAGTAAGAGGTCCTTGAAATGGCAGGATTACCCTAGCGGGCAGGAGGGACTGTAGGCAGAGGAAAGGCCTCAGCAAAATGCAGAAACAGTTCAGAAGAGAGGACAGGACTCAACCAGGTCTGAATGGGAGAACTGGAAGATGAGGCTAGAAGTAAGCTTGGGCGATATTAGAGACAGCTGTAGTGTGGTTAAAGGGAGGCCAACAGTATGAAAGTAGTGTTTCCTGAAGATGCATTTGCCAGTGACTGTAAGGACTGAGATTTCAGTAGTTTCAAAATCAGCCAGTGGGAGCCTGGATTAGTACTAAGCCTGGGAACTACAAGAAAGAGTGCTCAGAAATTGGTAACTGAATATAGAAGATGAAAAAAATATATAAAAAAGAGAAGTAAAAAAAGGATGATAAGGGATTACAATGATTTTTAGATGAAAAAGCACAAAGCTAAAATTTTTTTTACCTTCACCAGAAATTTCTTTCCATGGGTTTGGTGGGTACATAAATGCAGCATTTTGAATTTGGTCATTTATATCTTCATCCTCATTAAAAGGAAATGTGCCACTGAGGCTCACATAGACAATAACTCCCACTGACCACATATCTAGAGAACGGTTGTAACCTTTGCTTCTGAGAACTTCAGGGGCTAAGTATGCTGGAGTTCCTACCACAGACCTCCTGAATGACTTTTCACCAATGATGCGTGCAAAACCAAAGTCACACAGCTTCACCTGGAATTCAAAGGATGGTGTTAATTTTATATTATCATATATACATTATCTGTCTGGCTATCTAAAGATCTATTTATCTATCCATCCCTGTCCTTAAATATGAGAGTGTATCATTTTAACAGATGTGCCAACTGTACTGATAATGACTGTCATATGACTAAGATAGAAAAACTGTAAAATACATTTATAACCTGTTCTTCATTACTAACAGTGCGGCTTTCAAAAAACCACTTTTGGATTCTAGCTTCTGGAATGCCAAATACCAGACTGGTGTTAGGTGTTTAATGTTTTTTGATGAAATAGAGGGTGCTGATCTTTTATCATTTGGGGTTTAAGGAGATTACTTTTCTATCATTTGTGAGCAGGCATTGTGTTTCACTTTTGAATCCTTATGTGTCCCAGTATCTGGACACATAAAAGTACTAAATGTTTGCTGAATGAAAAACAAGTCATTATATTTTAAAACTTATCCCTTATTTTGCTTACTCCTAGAATCTCTCTTCCCAATACTATAAACTGGCAAGTAAATGAAACTGAAGTGTATTAAAGATAACTATTAATGTGGCCAAAAGACTAGTAATGCTAGAGATTGCTTGAAAGAATAGGAGTAACAGTGTTTTCTATGCCTGTGAAATAAATTATTGCTTATTAGATGTTTAAATTTTAAAAAGTTATATCTGAAGGTAGCCAGTCCATTTTGGGAACAGATTTCTGAAAGTGTAATAAGCTTAGCAAATCTCAGAACACTTTCTTTGTTGCCTGTCTTCTAGTAGAGGTTCAGATTTTGATGATGAATGATGCATCCATGTTGAATAAGCAAATATCAAGTACTTTCTGGAGGAAATGCTCTGATTCACAAAATGTCTTCAGAAAAAGCATTAATATAAAATGAGAGAAAAGAGATTTGGCCTGTATGAACCAAGTGTATGTACAAACTGACAGGACAGCAAAGATGAAGGAGTATTCAAATGATGCTATTTGGGGGATATGGACCCTCACACATGTTTTTGATATTTGTTCTCTGTCATTATTGAATTTGGCTACTTCTCTATTTGTCTTTGAAGAACAGACTATTGACCATGAAGAAATACAAACTTTCTTCTTTTTGTTAAATGTTGTATTTTAGCTAACATCTTGGCAGTTTGGCAACTGAAGAAAGAAGTGTGGGCATGGCTAGCAATTGAGCAAAAAAAGACTATCAAGCAAATGATGTTATTTTCCCTTTGTTCCTAGAGTAACCATGGGGATCATGAATGTAGAGGTCAGAAAGCTGCAGGTTGAGCCTTAGCTGTAGAATGGTGCATCCTTTGACCATACTATTTTGAAGATCGAATGAGGTAAGACATGGACTGTCTTTAGTTAAGACATTGCACCAACTATTAGGTGTCTGTTTCTGGCCTCACAATGGTAAGGAGTCACTTCTAACCAAATAGGCATTATAGAAGAAAGAATATGATTACTGCTTTAAAAGTAAAAGAGTTGAAGAATTTTTAAGAATACATTTCTTTCTTTGAAAGACAATTTGAATTGAATTTACCAAGTGAAATGGCCATCTGTTTTTATTCTAGCCATTTGTCTAGTTGTACATGTTTTAAATGTACATAAACAATCGTTTGGCAACAGATAATCAATCTAGCTGTTTGGAGAATTTATCAGTGACACAATCATGAAAAATATTCACAGGAACTGCCAACATATAGCCTCATGAAAACTTCTTTAAATTTTGGGTTATGATCTGTTTTTAGGTTATAAAATAAATTTGGATCAAGATCAACATTTCTTGGCCCTGGCCGGTTGGCTCAGTGGTAGAGCGTCGGCCTGGTGTGCGGGGGACCCGGGTTCGATTCCCGGCCAGGGCACATAGGAGAAGCGCCCATTTGCTTCTCCACCCTCCTCCTCCTCCTTCCTCTCTGTCTCTCTCTTCCCCTCCCGCAGCCAAGGCTCCATTGGAGCAAAGATGGCCCGGGCGCTGGGGATGGCTCCTTGGCCTCTGCCCCAGGCGCTAGAGTGGCTCTGGTCGCAGCAGAGCGACGCCCCAGAGGGGCAGAGCATCTCCCCCCTGGTGGGCAGAGCATCGCCCCTGGTGGGCGTGCCGGGTGGATCCTGGTCAGGCGCATGCGGGAGTCTGTCTGACTGTCTCTCCCCGTTTCCAGCTTCAGAAGAATACAAAAAAAAAATCAAAAAAAAAAATCAACAGTTCTTAATGAAATGAAATTTAACTGTAAAAAACGAGATCGGTGCATCACACATAGGGCACACACAAGGTATCATGACATGTGTGAGTGCTGGTGGTGCTGGGAAATGTAATTCTTCCCTAGGTTTTGGTGAAATTGTTTGAAATTCAATAGTCTAAACAGCAAGAGGAATTGGCTTCCTGCCAGCTACATATCAAAATATCAGGGTTATCCTCCCAGTTTGTTTTTATTTTCTGGGGAATTTGTCCTGAGCAAGGAGTACCTACAAGGTTGATTCTCCCCCATTTCATTCCCAACCCACAAAGAGAGGTGAACTGCAAACAGTCCACATGCAGAAGGTATTCTTGGGATCTGGTTAAGTCTAAAAAGTCTTAATGAAAATAAACATCATAATTGGTAAAATGTGAATTTCGACTATTCAGGTACTAATCCTCACTGGCACTTACAGGCTGAAACCATTGCTGTAACATGGTTATATATCTGGACCTCCAGCACTGCCTTTCGCTGCACAGGTACTTCCTAATGTTGTCAGACACTTAAATGATACTTAAGAAGGGTCTGGAGAATATCTCACCTGAGGAAATGGCTCTGCTGATGCGAGTAGCACATTTTCCGGTTTTAAATCACAGTGCACAATATTTTTAAAATGTAGGTTCCTCAAAGCAACAAGTATCTGTTATTGAAGGAAATAAGATTTTTTCAACGCTTGGAAAAATCATAGCTAACCCCCAATCTGACCCACTGAATGGTAATTACAATTCATCAAGATACAACTAAAAGTGTATTCTATTACTCAAAGTTAACAATTCCCACATTATGAATATGTAAAATACACATAATACTATTTACCCCAATATATTTAATTTAAAAGATTAAAAAATAAAGTACAACATAGGGAAGAGAGTCAATAATATTGTAACAACTATGTGTAGGTACTAGACTTATCAGGGTGATAACTTTGTAAGTTACAGAAATGTCTAATTGCTATGTTGTACACATAAAACTAATGTAATATTGTATGTCAACTGTGACTGGATAAATTTTTAAATCTTTTTTTAGCCTGGCCTGTGGTGACACAGTGAATAGAGTGCCAACCTGGAATGCTGAGGTTGCTGGTTCAAAACCCTGGGTTTGCCTGGTGAAGGCATGTATGACAAGCAATCAATGAACAACTAAAGCAAAGCAGCTATGAGTGATACTTCTTGCTCCCCTACCCCCCTCTCTTCTCTCTGTAAAATAAATAAATAAAAATTTTAAAAATCATCTTTAATTAAAAAAAAAACTTCCAAAATAAAGGCAAAATTAAAAGAAATAACTAAGCAGTTAATATTTACTGTCCAAAAAAATTATTCTGTAGTTTCAAAAAATGTTAAAAACATACCTGTGTCACCATGAATTTAGTAATTCGTTCTGGAAGTCGACTTTTCTCACTGGATAGAATCATTTCCAACATATCTCCATGTAGCTTTTCCATGACTACAAAAACTCGTTCTGGGGTTTCGAACATACATTCCAGGTTTACAATCCCAGGATGGTGCAAATTCTGAAGAGTTGCAGGATGAATTGTATGGAATACACGGCATAAAAAGAAAAACATAAAAAACAAACAATTTATAAAAGCAAACAAAACAACAAAGATCATAGGTAATAATTTTTTCAAATTATGGAGAGTTGATGCCCTGAACCCAAAGAATGCCTCCCCAATTTGATTATCTAATTGCCTTTGTCCATTACTACCACTTCTCATCTTCTTAATCTTTTGACACTAACTTGATGCTGGCATTGAATAGGCATCAACTGCCAATCAAATTTTAGCCAATTACACAGCTATTTGGGGCAGGTATTTGTTACAGTAGTTACTTAAGAGATGGTTTTATTTTTGAGGTAGTTATTTACGAAGTCTTGACTTTCATTATATTATACATACTTCGATTTGGTTGTCCTTCTTTAGGCTCAGCATCTCTTTATCTCCATCTGCCCATGTTTCTTTAGTACTACTATGTTACCAGAGTAGGACAATACAAAGATGATTGTGATACTGTTTCTGCTAATAAAAAAGCAACCTATCTTACTGAGGGGGAAACTTCCTCTAAAGTTAACTTGAGAAGTCATTCATGCTTTAAAACATTCAAAAGCTCTTTATTTCTTGGCATTAATCTAAATTCTTCTGCTTAGATTTTAATAATCTGGTTTCATCCTTCAATTCCATCTTAAATATGCTCTATTAACCCAAATGATTAAACTTTTCATCTCTTATTAATAGAAATCTATTTTTCTTATGCTTTCCCCCCCTTATTATGGGTACCTAATTATGCTAAGAGGGCAAACATTTTTTTGGCCTATGTGAAGTTGAGTTTCATCTCTAAAATATTTTTAAATCCAGCATCATCTCTCAATACCCTGCAAGTGCATTAATGTTAGCTCCAATTAATTTTTTTTGGAATACTGCAAGTTTTCATTATTCTATATGCGAAGCAATACTTATTGCATGGTCTCGTGTTATGTGTGTATGTATCTGCAAAGACTGTCTTAGTCATTTTTAATTCAATGTCTAAATTATGGTTCTTCTTTTAAAAAATGTTTAGAAAATGAAAATTCCAATGTCATTTTTAAAAGAAATGGAACAAAGAATCACCAGGTTTGTATGCAACCATAGAAAATGAATAAGCATAAAGTACTGTTTACTAATCAACTTAAGACAACTTAATGTTCCAATATATTAATCAACTTAATACATGATATTCCAAGCAGCAAAATAAACTATCACTATCACAATATTACAATTGATAAACAAAAGTGAAATAGCCTACAGTAGGGGGTGTAATGGCAGTAAGCAGGGAAAAATTCAGAATATCATAACTTCGGTCAACCTAAAGTAGAAAATATGGCTGGCTGTCCCCATGCTGTAGTTAACCATCTCATAAGTTTTTCCCCCCACCTTCCTTTAAGCACACACAAAAATAGAGGATGCTGTAACATTATTCCTTTAACAAATTCTTCTATTTGTTTAAATGTCCTATTTTCTCTGGAGTCTGTTTTGGTAAATTATACTTACACATAAGTATAGCCATTTTCTCCAGGTTTTCAAATTTACCTGAAAGAGTTGTTCAAGGTAGTATCTTAACATATCCTTAATATTATTCAGTATTTGTGGTTTCTGCAAAATTATTTTATATTTTATTTTTGATTAGGTTGACTACTCATTTTATTATTCTCACCCTGCCAGAAAACCTGCTTTTAGACATATTTTATTCTTTCTTATATTAAATTTATTTCTATTTTTATCTTTGTTAATATTTCCTGCTTTCCTTAGGTTTGTTTATTCTTTAACTTCCTGAGTTGGAATCTTATTTTCATCCTTTCTTGCTTAATGTTTGAAATTATAACACTTTCTTTGAGTGATAGTCTAAAAGCTCTGATAGTATTTTTATATCTATTTTCTAAACAGCACTCTGAAGTCTTGATTTTGCTGATTCAAAAATTAAGATATCACCTGAGCAGGTGGTGGTGCAGTGGGTAGAGCATTGGCCTGGGATGCTGAGGACCCAGGTTTGAAACCCCAAGGTCACAGTCTCGAGCAAGGGATCATAAACATGTTTCCATGGTCACTGACTTGAGCCCAAGGGTTGCTGGCTTGAAGCCAGGGGTCACTGGCTCAGCTGGAGCCCCTGGTCAAGGCACATATGAAAAAGCAATCAATGAACAACTAAGAGGCTACAACTGATGCTTCTCATTTCTCCTGTCTGTGTCTGTCTCTCTCTCACAAGAAAAAAAATTAAGACATTAATACATTAATACTTGACCTAGGCACAGTTGATGGGGCATCAACCTGAAATGCTGAGGTCGCAAGTTCAAAACCCCAGGCTTGCTTGGTCAAGGCACATATGAGAAGCAACTACTATGAGTTGATGCTTCCTGTTCCTGCCCCTACCGCTTTCTCTCTCTCCTCTTGCTAAAATCAATAAATAAAATCTTTTAAAAAAGAAAATTAAGACATTTAAGTATTTTCAGGTGGTGGGGGCTGTTTTCTGATTTTACAATTTATTTCTAGTTATGTTGCATTAAGATCAAATAATACTGTTTATTACTCTTTGAATATTTATATATTCAAATGACTGGTTAGTTGGTATAGTTACTCTGTTAAACAGCTCTTCTTCTTCAATTCATTTAATGTGTTTTTCCCTGAATTAAGTTTTATCAGATCATGACCCCACCTCTTGATTACAATTGTAGATCTCAGAAAAGAGCCAACAAAAACAGTTCTCATTATGGTGTCGTTTCCTGCATGCATCCCGGCTCTACTCCCCTTGTTTTTGGAAAAACTTCTATGTATTTTGTAGGTCTGAACTCTCTTCTCCTTTTTAAATGAAAGACAAAGTATGCTTTTCTGTTTATCATTTTTCTTGAAGCTCTTGTATGACTCCCAAGTATACCTCCCGAGAAAGAAAAAAAGCTGAATGTTCAAAGTAGAAAGTTCCTTCTTAAGTTTTCCCGTTTGCACGGACAGCCATGGGAGCACCCCACCTTTTCTCCCACCACTCTACTACCTCAGCCAATAGCAAAGATGCACTTAACATTACAGTATCTCTGAGAAACCAGAGTAAAGACCCACACTGCTTTCCCGCATCACAACGTGCTCCCCACGTGTGGCAATGTTGACAGTTTATGTACATGAGTCCTTTTCTGTACAGAACCCTATAGAGACAAATGTAATTTACAAATTACCTTAAGAATTTACACAAGTAGAATCATTCCATACTTCCTTTTTAAAAATTTAATGTTATAATTCCCACCTAAATATATTTATTCTGACACAAAAGTAAACCATTCACTAAATATAAATATAAAATGTAAATGTTTTCTGTAAATAATTTGAAGAGAATCTACCACAAAGATAGTATTGTATTAAATTTATGATAATATTATATTTTGAGACATGCTACAACCACTTAACTCTATCCCCAGTTGGACAGTTTCAAGAAAAATAACCAGAAGGATATACTAATAAAATTTTTACATTGTGCATTATCTTGAAATTCCTATATTTTGTTACTGTGACCCAGAGTTGGTAATGGGAAAAAGAGATTCAGTGTTTGTGATCAAAGTGACAGCAAGAAATCAAGCTTTAGGAATATATCCTTAACATTTATTATTTTTTTGCATATTAGTTGGAAAATGACAAAGATTCCAAAACAGATATGAAAAAAGATTTAACAATGTATTTGCACCCTAATAGAGAGTGTGAATGCTAATAATATTCTGTTTAAAGGAGCTGTCTTGTAGGAGGTGGCCTTGATGCGGGCACTAGTAGCTTGCTGACCAATCTTTTATCACTCCTATGAAAAAAGAAGTGAGGCAAATGTTATTACTAGTGACCAATCATATAATAAATGTAAAATTAATTTCTGTTTATAAATTTCTTACCTTCTTCAAAGAAGTATAAGTTCAGTGAGCTATGTCTTCTTAAACTTCACCCACAAGCAAATGGGGCGCTGACAGCATGAACTATCATATCCCATGATTTCTTAAATATTATGCAAAAGCTATACAATAATTAATAGAAACTTGCACTTTATTATATTAAGTATTAAAAAGAAAATAAATATTTAAGATACTTAAATAAGATAAACATTTATTGCAAAAATTACAAAGATAAAGCAAAATTTTAGTGTTCTAGACCACCAAAAAAGGTAAAAATGTTAAATGAAAATAAAAACACATAGTAATTTATTTTACAGGATTTAAATCATTGCCAATATATCTTTAAAAATATGCCTTAATGAGTTAACCATTAACAAATCTTTAGAGTTTTGAATAAAATAACAAATATACTGTTAAAAGGTGAACCATTCTTAAGCAGTTTTTATTTTTATAGTAATTATTATAATAATCAAGCACCTCATCTGTGAGAAATGGGTGAGTACAATGTTCTAACAAAATGTGGTCGTAGATGTTCTAATCATTTTGAGCTTCTGCAGTGATGAGTTAAGTACAGTATTTTAAAAAAATGTTTACTTATGAAAATGTATCCTAAAAAAATTACTGCAATAGAGCAAAATAATGGCAGTCTTTGTAACTCCTAGTCTATTGTGATCTAATTTTCCTTTTTAGAAAAGAATCTGAGGTAATTTGGATACTCACCACCCTCTCATGGAGCCAAATGGTCATGAAACCAAAACAAAACAAGCAAAAAAACCAATTCTTATTCTTATCAATACACTAAACAGACTTCAATTTAAAATGCATAGATCAAAAATGAAAACCAATTTAAAGCAACTTTTTTTACCTGTAAAATAGCCACTTCATTACGGAGTTGACTTTCCTGTTTTGTGGGAAATCTCATCTTATCAATTACTTTAATAGCCACATCCCTTCCAGTCTTTCTATGTTTTCCTATTTTTAAAAAAAGTACAGAAAAGAAAGTAAATTGACAGCTCACATTCAATACCAAAGCTTTATCAGAAAGTTGTCCACAGGGCCCTGGCTAGTTGACTAAGTGGTAGAGCGTTGGCCTGGCTTGTGGAAGTCCTGGGTTCAATTCCTGGTCAGGACACACAGGAGAAGTGCCCATCTGCTTCTCCCTTCCACCCCCCATCTCATCCCCTCCTGTAACCATGGCTCAAATGGTTGGAGCAATTTGGCCCAGAGCACGAAGGATGGATCCATAGCCTCTACCTCAGTGCTAAAATAGCTCAGTTGCCGAGCAACAGAGCAGCAACCCCAAATGGGGAAAGCATTGCCCTGTAGGGGGCTTACCGGGTGGATCCCGGTTGGGGTGCATGTGGGGGAGTCTGTCCCTGCCTCCCTGCCTCTCACTTAATATAAAAAATAAAAAAAAGAAGAAAGTTGCCCACAGACTGAAATTTATATGCATTTACTCTTATGTTTCTTTGGTTCATTTTGTTTCTCCTTCACTCACCTTTTTTTTTTTTTTTTTTTATAATTTTATTTTTTTAATGGGGTGACATCAATAAATCAGGATACATATATTCAAAGATAACAAGTCCAGGTTATCTTGTCGTTCAATTATGTTGCATACCCACCACCCAAAGTCAGATTATCCTCTGTCACCTTCTATCTTGTTTTCTTTGTGCCCCTCCCACCCCCTATCCCTCTCCCATTCCCCCCTCCCCCCCGTAACCACCACACTCTTATCAATGTCTCTTAGTTTCACTATTATGTCCCACCTACGTATGGAATAATACAGTTCCTGTTTTTTTCTGATTTACTTATTTCGCTTCGTATCATGTTATCAAGATCCCACCATTTTGCTGTAAATGTTCCGAAGTCATCATTTCTTATGGCTGAGTAGTATTCCATAGTGTATATGTGCCACATCTTCTTTATCCAGTCATCTATTGATGGGCTTTTTGGTTGTTTCCATGTCCTGGCCACTGTGAACAATGCTGCAATAAACATGGGGCTGCATGTGTCTTTACGTATCAATGTTTCTGAGTTTTGGGGATATATACCCAGTAGAGGGATTGCTGGGTCATAAGGTAGTTCTATTTTCAGTTTTTTGAGGAACCACCATACTTTCTTCCATAATGGTTGTACTACTTTACATTCCCACCAACAGTGTATGAGGGTTCCTTTTTCTCCACAGCCTCTCCAACATTTGCTATTACCTGACTTGCTAATAACAGCTAATCGAACAGGTGTGAGGTGGTATCTCATTGCCGTTTTGATTTGCATTTCTCTAATAGCTAAAGAAGATGAGCATCTTTTCATATATCTGTTGGCCATTTGTATTTCTTCCTGGGAGAAGTGTCTATTCATATCCTCTTCCCATTTTTTTATTGGATTGTTTGTTTGTTTGTTTGTTGTTGAGTTTTATGAGTTCTTTGTATATTTTGGATATTAGGCCCTTATCTGAGCTGTTGTTTGAAAATATCATTTCCCATTTAGTTGGCTTTCTGTTTATTTTGTTATCAGTTTCCCTTGCTGAGCAAAAACTTCTTAGTCTGATGTAGTCCCATTCATTAATTTTTGCCTTCACTTCTCTTGCCATTGGAGTCAAATTCATAAAATGCTCTTTAAAACCCAGGTCCATGAGTTGAGTACCTATGTCTTCTTCTATGTACTTAATTGTTTCAGGTCTTATGTTTAGATCTTTGATCCATTTTGAGTTAATTTTTGTACAGGGGGAGAGACTGTAGTCCAGTTTCATTCTTTTGCATGTGGCTTTCCAGTTTTCCCAGCACCATTTATTGAAGAGGCTTTCTTTTCTCCATTGTGTGTTGTTGGCCCCTTTATCAAAAATTATTTGACTATATATATGTGGTTTTATTTCTGGACTTTCTATTCTGTTCCATTGGTCTGAGTGTCTATTTTTCTGCCAATACCATGCTGTTTTGATTGTCGTGGCCCTATAATAGAGTTTGAAGTCAGGTATTGTTATGCCCCCAGCTTCATTCTTTTTCTTTAGGATTGCTTTGGCTATTCGGGGTTTTTTATAGTTCCATATAAATCTGATGATTTTTTGCTCTATTTCTTTAAAAAATGTCATTGGAATTTTGATGGGAATTGCATTAAATTTGTATATTGCTTTGGGTAATATAGCCATCTTGATTATATTTATTCTTCCTAGCCAAGAACAAGGTATATTCTTCCATCTCATTATATCTTTTTCGATTTCCCTTAACAATGGTTTATAGTTTTCATTATATAAGTCCTTTACATTCTTTGTTATGTTTATTCCTAAGTATTTTATTTTTTTTGTTGCAATCGTGAAGGGGATTATTCTTTTGAGTTCCTTCTCAGTTGTTTCATTGTTGGCATATAGAAAGGCTATTGACTTCTGTATGTTAATTTTGTATCCTGCGACCTTACTGTATTGGCTTATTGTTTCTAGTAGTCTTTTTGCTTCACTCACCTTTAATTTTGAGAAATAAATTATGGTTATGCCACTAATAAAAGGTGTTTCATTATTTAAGATAGTAGGAAACTTGAATCAACTTGTTGAGTGAAAAATAATCTGCCTATTAAATAAATGTTAATTACCCTGACCTGTTAGTCAAGACTTTGTCAAGATGGAAACTGTACTAATGAATTAATTTTCTTTTAGGTTCACTGAGTCAGTACGAAGTGATTTAACTACATATTAGGGCAAGCCTGGAGGCAGTAAGGCCAAGTAGGAGACTACTATAACGGTCTTAGCAAGGGAGGCTAGCTAAGACTTTGTAACAGTCTTTACATGGGTTTAACAATTCTTTGTAACGTGGATCATAATTTATAAAGTATCCTATGTACACTAAGTTTAATTAATATTAACAATCCTGTAAGCTATGCAGGTCAGTTTTTAATTAGCTCTATTAAACTGATGAATATTCTAAGTCACATAGCAAACAGTAGACAAATGGTGCCATTTGTGTTAGAAAATCAGTAGGACACATACGAGTACAAGCCTACAGAGCCCAACATAAACTTCAAACCATTTATTTTTCCCACACAAGTATCTTTATGTATGAGCTACAGAAAGAGATAAAATAAGGCTATTGTAAAACTAATTTTCTTATTTATTTTTTAATTAAATTTGTTGGGATGACATTGGTTAATAGAATTATATAGGTTTCAAGTGTACATTTTTCTATGATACCTTATCTGTATATTGCATTGTATGCTCAACACCCAAAGTCAAACCATCTTAAAACTAATTTTCTTAATCTTTCTCTTAATTTATGTGACAAGGCGTAACAGCTGGCAGATGTTTTAAACGTTCAGTTTTTCTATAGTATGTGCAATATACAAATGGCTACAGTCACTTACCTCCATAAACGATGCCAAATTGGCCTGAACCAAGCACTTCATCTGCAAAGATCTGGTAAACAGTACTGATGTCCTATTTGGGAAAGAGTAATCAGTAACCATAATTTACCTTTACAAAGTAATGTCAACGTCTCCGACACTTTTCATTCAAACACTTACATATATTTTTGTTTTTATCACACAGGCAATTAATTTTCATAGCAATATTTTATAAAACATAGGCATTCTATATCCTAGAATATTAAGCCTAGTTTTCATACTATCACTTTCAATGTACAAATATAAGGTCTACCGGAAAGTTCTGTTTCTATCACAACAAGTTTTGACACATAAGCACATGTTTATTTGGCGCATGTGTGCCTCTCTATTTTTATCTATTAATGTATACATACTGACGTAGCAAATTAACTAAAACAAAGTTGATTCACGTTAGTCTTATGTGTGAAGTGATAGTGTACCCATGGCTACTGATAAAGTTCATTTACGCCACTGTAATTTTTACGAATTTCAACAAGGAAGAAATGCTACAGAAGCATGTCTGTTGCATTCACCATATTCCCCGGACCTAGCACCCTCCGACTATCACTTGTTTTTGTCCTTACAAAATTTTTTGAAGGGCAAAAAATTCAAAAATGAAGAAGATATCAAACAAGCACTGGTTCAATTTTTCGCATCAAAAGATAAAACATTTTTCAAAAATGGGATATACAAATTGCCCTCACGCTGGCAAGAAATCATTAATAATAATGACAATTATATTACTTAATAAAGTTTATTGACGGTAAGAAAAATTTGTATTTTGTTTTATTCCAAAAACAGAACTTTCCGGTAGACCTTATATATTCTATAAGAAGACCTTTGGGAAAAACACTTTGAATAAAAAGAAATCTCATATTTATTAAGTAGTGATCTATAAAAAGTAAATTAACATAAAAAGTTAATAACTTTTACCTATTTTACCATTTGATTTGGGAAAATACTCTCAAAAGGTTCATATTAGTAAGATTAGGCTAATTTGGAAAGACTGATGAAAGGATATGTATGAAAAAGTCTATAACTCAAATACACTCCTCAATTTTAACCCTTCCCTCCTTTCTTTTTTTATCAGTAGTGGTGGTGGTGGTGGTGGTTGTCAGAAAAGTCTTCAGGGGAGGGAGGGTACTCTCTAATGACACTGATAGCTCTTCAGTGACTGTTACTCCTTCTGTTTGGGTACCAGTCTTCCAGAAGCTGGGGACATTTTATCTTGTTTACTGTTACGTTCCTAGCCAGTGCCTATGTCATGGTAGTCACTCAAATAATTTAGCCTCATCGGCCTCAATTTCTTCATTGGTAAAGTGGTTATAATAACCTATCTCGGCCCTGGCCGGTTGGCTCAGCGGTAGAGCGTCGGCCTGGTGTGCGGGGGACCCGGGTTCGATTCCCAGCCAGGGCACATAGGAGAAGCGCCCATTTGCTTTTCCACCCCCCCCTCCTTCCTCTCTGTCTCTCTCTTCCCCTCCCGCAGCCAAGGCTCCATTGGAGCAAAGATGGCCCGGGCGCTGGGGATGGCTCCTTGGCCTCTGCCCCAGGTGCTAGAGTGGCTCTGGTCGTGGCAGAGCGACGCCCCAGAGGGGCAGAGCATCGCCCCCTGGTGGGCAGAGCATCGCCCCTGGTGGGCGTGCCGGGTGGATCCCGGTCGGGTGCATGCGGGAGTCTGTCTGACTGTCTCTCCCCGTTTCCAGCTTCAGAAAAATGCAAAAAAAAAAAAAAAAAAAAAAAAAAAAAAAACCTATCTCACTAGATTTTTAAGTAAATTAAATGAGGATATATACAAAGTGTCAAGATATCCACTGTCTGATATATAAAAATCAGTATCACTGACTCCTGAACAATGTGGGGGTGAGGGGCACCATATCCATGCAGTTGAAAATCATGTATTACTCTGAGTCCCTCAAAACTTAACTACTACTGGCCCTTCGTATCTGAGGATTCAACCAACTGAAGAACAAAAATACTGTTTTCACTCTGTAGTTGGCTGAATCCATGAATGTAAACCCGAGGATACAAAGGAAGGGTGATTTTTACTTACCACATTCTCCTGGATCTGACAGTTAGATACAGAGATACTGGTAGACAAATCTTCTGTAAAATATAAGAATGATGTATGAGAAAAGAACAAAACTGTTAGTACATGACTTAACAATAGTAATATTTACTGACATGTGAATGGCCAAAGTATATTATATTGAAAACACTGGCTAATATTCAGTTAATATAATGTCATACTTGTTTAAAAAAATTTAAACAACACTAATCCAGGAAGAGAAAACTGGTTCAATCATATATGACACATCCATACAAAGGAATACTATCTAAACACTTAATAGTATCGAGCTATAAGTGCTGAATCAGAAAGCTATCCATGACATATCATTAAGTGAAAAGGGTAAGCTGCAGGGTAGCAGAATTTGAATTAAAAACAAAAATATGATTACTTCTTGTGAATGAGAGCTGGGGTTTGGAAACAAACATTTTAGTCTTTACATGCTTCTGTACTGTATTTTTTAAAACACAGAAAGCATATGCATTACTTTAATAAAAAATTTAAATTAGCATATCTATACAATGACACTGAAATATATCTTATATTAAATAGTGGATAAAAGCAAGTTGCAAAAAGAGCACAGAATGACCACATTTTTGGTAAAAATAAAAATACGACTATACAGTCCAGATGGTATAGGTCTCCTTCCCCCAATCCCTCCCCAAACCAATACATATACACCCAACTACTAATAAGGATTTTCTGAGAATAGAAATAGGAATGGGGGGGGGGTGTTTTATGTGTATAGAGTGTACTTCCTGATTTTATATGATATATTTCTAGAAAATTTAAATGTTTGTATTACTTTGGGAAGGAAAGGAAGTAATTAACAAGAAAAAAAGAAAAGGGAAACATGGAAAGTAAACAAAAGAATATATATCAAATATCTAGACCCTTAAAGACAACTCGAATAAACAAGATAGAAAATTACCTTTATAATCCCAAATATAAAAATACAAAACTTCATTACTAAGGAAATGAGTTACGATGTAAGCAAACTATACATCATAATAAGTAAACAACTGTCAAAAACTTCATTTTAAGTCAATTTAAAAGTATATCCAATATTGAATATTAATGAAACAAACAAAACACATTAATAACAAATTAATGTGTCTAAAACTCTACTTTTCAGTAGTTTCAGTTTCCCAGTTTCAGTTAGCATTTACTTTGTTTCAAAGGTCTCCATCAGTTTTCATTTCTATTGCTTCCTGGGAGAACTTGGCTCAATAGGTTGTTAATAGAACAGCAAAAGCAGCAGCAACACAGTAAAACATCACGAATGTGTCAGAAACTGTGCTAAGTGAATAAAGTGCATTTATTATCCCCACTTTAGGGGACTGCAGAGGCCAAGATCACATAGATAGTAAGCGGCAGGACTGGGGTTTCGTTCTCCAGAATTCTCACTTAACCCTTCTCCAATTCTGCTTTTAGGAACCCTTAACCCCAGAGGAGGTCTATGGATGAGTCTGAGAAATTCCAAAATAAACATAAAATTTTTGTGTATGTACCTATGTTATATTGGGAAAAAGGTCCATGATTTTAATGAAAATATATTATAGTTCTGTCTAAAAATACCTCCAAACTTAAGGAGTACTGTGAATATCCATTTATTTACCTTCTAATAATACTACACACCAAACATGTTCATGGTCATCAGCTTTGTCCCTTTGACCACACTTGTCTCCCCAACCAGAGAACACTACCCGCTCCACATCTGTCATTTACCCCTGCCTGTTCTAACCTACCTGAGATCCAAGCTCAAAGTCCTACTCAGGTTCTTCAACTCCGAAGTCTTTGTTCACTCTCCCTACTGATACTAGAGATCTTCAAGTAATTAATTCATTACTCATTTCTGCACTCTTCTGTTATGCACCACCCCACACTTGTGTATGTATGTTCAATCTCATTAAGTAACCTTTAAAATTTCTGATTTTCTTTTGTATTCTAGCTCAGGGCCTAGCATAAGGCCAAGAATAGTTGTACTAAATAATAGAGTCAGACTGA
Organism: Saccopteryx bilineata; assembly: GCF_036850765.1. Classification (NCBI taxonomy): domain Eukaryota; kingdom Metazoa; phylum Chordata; class Mammalia; order Chiroptera; family Emballonuridae; genus Saccopteryx; species Saccopteryx bilineata. Next base: position 94,405,583 of record NC_089492.1, read on the forward strand.
AATAAACTATATTTAGAAACTGGTTGATACCTGTTCCAATTTAAATATATCTAATAAATGGATTATGTTTCCTCATAAATAAAATAATGCCAATGGAGGGAAAGTGCCATTATTCTATGGCTTTCTGAATAAGTGTTCACTTGAACCTTTATCAAAGTTTGTTGGTGCGAAGGACATATGTTTCAATAATGTTTTAAATATTTCTGAATGTTTTCATTCAGTTAAAAGAAATAGAGCATTTCTGATGTCACAGATTTCCCAAATGTGATGTGAACTGTAACACACTTCATGGTCCATTACATCCTACCATGAAGCAAAATACTAATACTAGTATTCAATCTGAGGATTCGAGGATACCAAACACTGTTATATACCTTATAGGTTCTCCTTCATCTGATCCTGAGAACCCTATAAAGAAGGTACTGTTACAATACTTGTCTTAAGATCACTAGCAAGTTGGCCAAGCCAGAACTTAAATGTAGAAAGGCTCTAAACTAGCTAAAGGGGATGGTATATGTACACAATAACCAATATAACTATATAAAGGAATTAACTAATGGTATTGGTTATACTAGACAAAGCTTAAAATGAACATTAAAAATACATACAGAAAACATCACCACACCATAAAATGCTTAAGAACAAAGGAGAAAAAAAAGCCATGGACAGGCTTATTGCTTACTGTGATCTTTCCCTTGCCCCGGAGAAGTGCAAACACTGGCTTGAGGGGTAACAGGCATGAGAGCTTGGCGAATTGCTTTTTCCCAGCTCTGTGCTACATCGAGTCCAACTCCCGCGGCAGCAAGAACAGGATTGTGAGAGCTGTCCCCATTGTTCTCACCAACAAAGTATACCATAGTATCAGTGATGATTTCAAAACAGTGTGGGTTGCTGCCTTGTGAAATGTTTGTGAAATCTTGTGGTGAAGATATGCGGAGAATTTCTGAAAGTGGAATTTCCTAAAGTAAAAAATTAAGCATTGGAAAATATAAACATCTTTATTTTCAAAAACACTAAACAATCAAAGATATGCATTTCTAATAAATGCTATTAAGATGACCACAAGTATGTGGCCCATGGAACACACATTCAAGTCTCATGACAGTATCTGCCCTGAAGACATGCAGGTCCAGCAAGACCGGGCCGAGCATGAGTATAACAGTCAGTGGCTCAGGCCTAACACAGGTCATTAGAATATAAGGAAGGAGAGGGCTCAGGAACCTAGTGGCCGCTATATCTAATACTTACCACTTTTCAACATTAAATCAACAACTACTTCTCTACTGGCTGCTGTCTGCAAGATATGTATTATGTCCCCAAAGGGAGTACAAAGCAGAAATAACAGCAGCAAATTAGAATGTTAGTGTAGGTGGTTTAAGCCTTCCATCCTGGTTCTGTCCATAACTGTAACAATTATTTCGGTTCAGTCCACTTTCTACGGCAAAAAACATTATTTAAAAAATTCCAACTAATTTCAAGTCATTTGTTTCTATTCTCTTTCCTTCTGATACAATTCCCACACTTACAATCCTGCTGGTGTCAGTCAGTGACATGGCAAAATGGGAAGCAAGCCAAGCAAAGACTACTAGACAGAGTAGATGAAGAGCCCAAAGGAACACCTGGGAATTGGGACCTAAGGTGACATGGAAGGTGAGGCAAGGATCTTGTGAGTTTCTGAATAGTTTAATCTAAGTCATAGCACCAGAAGTAAAGCAGCAGCAACCTGATAAGCAAACTAAAAACAAAGAAACACACAACAAAAAACCTCTAGTGGCAGAACTGCTGTGGGGGTGAGAGAGACGGGTGGACAGGCTCTCCACCCAGGAACTGAACAGTGGCTCCTATAAACTCAGGTGGGCAGAGTCGTAATAAGTGTACTCCACTATGACAACGAATGAACATTTCTCAGATATACTTGGAAAATATGTTAATGTACATATATTTTGAAAAATGTGAAATCTTTACCTTATAATACTTTGATCCAGATTCGTTTTGAAACAATGTCAGACATTTGCTGTCAAGTCTCCAATAGTGCCTCTTTCTCTATAAAATAAAGATAAAACTGTGAAGTTCAAAATAATGATTCCTCCAAAGTACCTTTCCTTTTCTTTCCATTTCTATTCATAAATTTATACTTTTAAATAGGTTTAAAATTCATGAGGTTCAAAATTCTAAAAATATATACTATACATATACAGTATACTCCCACCATTGCTCATATCTCAATCCTACCCTTAAGTACAGACAAGCAATGTTACAAAGTTTGGGGAATCCTTATGAAGAAGTTTACGTGTGCACACACAAATACATATGTAAAATAGACAAACATTTAATTTACCTATAGGCTAAATTTCTAAAGGTTGGCTTGCTGGGTTAAAATACGTGCACATATAACTTTGCCTGACACCATTAAATTATCCTACATAAAATTTGACGCAATTTAAAGATGAGTTGGCAGCATGAGAATTCCTGTTTACTCACACCTTCACAAATAAAGTATATTATTAAACTTTCTGATCTTTGCTGTACTGATAAATAAAACTAGCCTTCAGTGAAATTTTAAACTGTATCTTAAGATCAAGCTCTTAGTTTAACAGTCATTTGTATTTCCTTGTCTCTGAACTCTGTTCACTGGCTTTTCACTTAGTAATATGTATTTAGGGTTCCTCCATGTCTTTTCATGGCTTGATAGCTCTTTGCTTTTTAGTTCTGAATAGTATTCCATTGTCTGGATGTACCACAGTTTACTTATCATTTACCTACTGTAGACCACCTGACTGCTTCCAAGTTTTAGCAATTAAGAATAAAGCTACTATAAACATCCATGAGGGTTTTTAAAATTAATTTTTTGAGAGAGATGGAGGAAAGCAAGAGAAAGAGAGAGACACTGATTTGTTGTCCCATCTATTTATGCATTCATCAGTAAATCAGTGTTTGTTCTCTGACTGGGGATCAAACCTACAATCTTGGCATGTCAGGATGACACTCTAACTGAGTTACCAGGCCAGGGCCATATGCAGGGTTTTATGTGGATATAATTTTTTATCTTCTTAGGGTAAATAGCAAAGAATTTGACAGCTGGATCATATGATATGAACATCTTTAGTTTTGTAAGAAACTGCCAAACTGTCTTCCAAAGTGGCTGTATCATTTTGCATTCCCATTAGCAAAGAATGAAAGTGACTATTATTCTATATTCTTGCCAACATTTGGTGTGGTCAGTGTTGTGGAATTTAAACATTCTAACAGGTGTACAGTGGTATCTTGTTTTAATTTGAATTTCCCCAATGACATATAGAGCATCTTTTCACGTGCTTATTTGCCATCTGTGTATTTTCAATGATGAGGTATGTTTGAAAGTCTTGGGCCCATTTTTTAATCACCTTGTCTCTTACTCTTGAGTTTTAAGAGTTTTTTTTGCATATTTTGGAGAATAGTCTTTTATCAAATATCTCCTTTGCAAATATTGTCTTCTAGTTTTGTGGCTTATCTTTCCATTCTCTTGACATTGTCTTTCATAGAGCATAAGTTTTTAATTTTAATAAAGTTCAGTGTATTAGCCTGAACAGGCAGTGGCGCAGTGGATAGAGCATCGGACTGGGATGTGGAGGACCCAAGTTCGAAACCCTGAGGTCGCCAGCTTGAGCACAGGCTCATCAGCTTGAGCGCAGGGTCGCTGGCTTGAGCAAGGGGTCACTTGCTCTGCTGTAGTGCCCCCCCATCAAGGCACATCTGAGAAAGTAATCAATGAACAACTAAGGAGACTAAGGAGGCACAACGAAGAACTGATGCTTCTCTCTCCCTTCCTGTCTGTCTGTCCCTATCCGTCCCTCTCTCTGTCTCTGTCACAAAAAAATAAATACAGTTCTGTATACTGATTATTTCTGTCATAGGTTATGCATTTGGTGTTGCAAAGGGTTATGTAAACAGTCTATCCTTAGACCCTTTTTGAATCTCTACTGCTCTGCCAGTTTATGAAACAATACATTAAATACTATGCCTTTTAAAAATTCTTTACAAATATATATAGCTCACTCTCATTTTGATTTAAAAACGCACAGAACAAAGCACATAACGAAGTCGCACTCCCATACTCAGTGTCTGTGACCACTGACCAGGGTGTCCCTGCTGGTGCAGTGGACCATCCATCCCTCCTTCACCATCGTGCTGCTCTTCCTCTTCGTGTGCTTGATGGACTGCACGACCCTCATTAGTGGAATGTTATTGCTTGTTGATGGACTAAAAAATATTTAATATTTATGATAAACATTGATAACTTAAATGAAAAAAAATCACATACATACTATAAGTTAATTAAGCCCCTTTAAAGATAATGAGCTAAAATTTCTGAAAATATCTTAGGAAGAAAAACATCAGCTAACCCTGGTATGCTGATACATACTAAGTTGATCTATAAAAGATTATGGTAACAGTATAAGTCCTCATTATTTGTCATAAATATTTTCTGGAGGTCATAAAATATAAGAAAACAATGAACAGAGCAGAAAGAATCCTCTCCAATTAGGTCTGGAGCCTGAAGAGACCCGTTTGGGATTGCTGCTGAGAAAGCTTCCTGCCCTTGGCATCATGAGAAATCAGTAAGTTCACAACCAGGCAAAAAGCCAATATACCTATGCTCAAATTCTCATGGTTCAAATGTCAAATTTCATTGTTCATGTTGTTAGCAAAGAGTACTTCTAGTAGAAGATAGTGAAAAGAAATGTACAGATATTAAGAAAATAAATAATGTAATGAGTTAAATCAGGTAATATTGAAACATAGGTCACTAACGATGTGGCTGGAGAAAAAGCTATTTGGGGAATATGTATAAAAAAAACCACTTTTTGAATTTGAGTCTCAAATAGTTAATACTTTCTCTTAAAACTGTAAAGTATTCATGCATAGGAAATTACATTCTCTCAATAGTCTCCAAATTGAATAAACAAGCTTTAGTTAACCATGATAAGATAATAATGGCTATAATTTAAGAATAAGCCAAGCTGAATAAATGACAACCCAGCTATGCGAGATTGATAAGGACCCATTCCTTTAAATACCTCTTTCTTGCCAGTGAAAAACAAAATCTGCCAAAATGTTAGTATTCCACGATGAAGTAGTGCATCCCATAGGGCTATATATACAAAATACTGAATTTCTGTTAACACATGGGATATTCTAGAACCAGGTCACGTGCCTGTGTGCAGGCTGTGCGAAGCCGGTTGCTAACTGGTAGTTCGATTCTTGCACCTGGTGGGAGCGGTTCCACAGCTAGATATCACATCTTGATTACATTTAAATAAAGCATCTTTCTCTAAGAAAACAGAATTCTCATACCTTTCCATCTTGAATGGATGGCAAAAGGGATATTACTGTGGTGCATGTAAAAGAATTAGCCAAAATTTATTTAGATTTTAAATTACATTTTTGGTTCCACTGAAAGAGATGTGGCTCTTTCTTCATTAATGGAGCTCTTGGATCGACCTTGCATTTGGCAGTAGCTTGCAATATCTACATATGTATTACCTGATTGTTTTAACAGCTTCTTCATCTCTTTCCACATCCAGATCAGAGGGATCCAGGAAGAACATTTTATCTTCTGGGGGCGATGTTTCTTCTGTGTCATCCAAGCCCCTACTCCCATCACTGTTCATGTCACTGCTGTCAATGTCCATGGGCATATCTGATTCTGTTCCCAGACTGGAAGGTTCTGGCAAAGTTTTAAATGAATTTCAGAGTTTTAGACTAATAGGATATAAATATATCTAAATAGAGATAGTGTATTAAAAGTGAAAAGAGATGTTTTAAAACTCTTAAATGACAATGCAGAAAAATATCTTTATGATTTAGGATAAAGAATTATTTCTTAAGGAAGATGATAAATGCACAAACCATATGGAAAAATATATTTGATTTGATATTAGATTTTTAATTTCTGTATGAGAAAAGATGCTAGAAGCAAAGTAAAAGATTAGTCACCACTATTATACTACTGGTCAATTATTTTCTACATGAGTCTAAGGCAATTCAATGTAAAAAGAGTCAACGATCTTTTCAATAAACTATACTAGGACAACTGGATAGCTACATGTAAAAATGTGAACCTTACTCAAACCAAATACAAAAGTTAAGTCAATCACAGACCTAAATGTAAGAACTATAAAACTCTTAGAAGAGAACACAGGAATAAATAATTGTTAACTTGGATTAGGCAAAGCCTTCTTAGATATCTATGACACCAAAAAATGTAAGTGATAAAAGAAAAAGGAAGTAAATTGAACTTCATCAAAATTAAAAACTTCTGTGCTGCAAATGATACCTCAAGAAAGTAAAAAGGCAGCCCACAGAATGAAAGTATTTGCAAATCACATAACAAATTAAGAATCTGTGTCCAGAATATTTAAAGGACTACTACAATTCAATAAAAAGATAACCTAGTTACATGGGCAAAATACCAAAACAGATATTTCTCCAAAGCAGATGTATAAATGACCAATAAATACATGAAAAGACGTGCAATATCAATTAGCTATCAGGGAAATGCAAATCAAAACCACGAGATATCACTTCATACGCACTAGGATGGCAATGATCAAAATAACAGACAATGACAAGAGGTGGTGAGGATGCAGAGAAATTAGAATCCTTAACTGGCAGGAATGCAAAATAGTACAGCTGCTTTGGAACATTTTGGCAGTCCTCTTCCCTGGTGGTCTAGTGGTTAGGATTCCGCGCTCTCATTTTGGCAGTCCTCAAAATGTTAAACACGAAGTTTACCATGACTCAACAATTCCACTACTAGATATCCTACCCAAGTGAAATGAAAACATATGTCCACAGAAATTATGCTCACATGTTCATAGCAGCATTATTCATAATAAGCCCAAAGTGGATACAACTCAAATGTCCACTGACAGGTGAATGGATAAGTAAAATGCAGTATATTCATGCAGAGGAATATTAGTCATCCATAAAAAGAATGAAGTACTAATATATGTTGTAATGTGGCTAAACCCTGAAAACATTCTGCTAAGTGAAAGAAACCAGTCACAAAAGACTACATGTTACATGATTCCATTTATATGAAAAGTCTAAAATAGACAAGCCAACAGAAATAGAAATATGATTAGTGGCTGTCAGGGGCTAGTAGGAAAGAGTGAATGAAAAATGACTACTAATGGATATAAAGTTTCTTTGCATGGTGATGAAAATGTTCTAAGATTAGACTGTAGTGACAGCTGCATAACTTTGTGAATAAAGTAAGTGGGTGAATTTTAAGGTATGCAAATTATATCTCAATAAAGCTGCTTATAAAATGATAAGCCAGCAACTAAGAAAAGGAGTTTGCATCAACCATAACTGACAAAGAATAAGGTAGAATTACCACCAACTTCTGCAAATCAATAACAAATAAACAGAAAAATGAACAGAATATGTAAACTTGCAGTTTGTAGTGGAAAAACTCCTAAATAACCAGTAACATTTGAAAATGTTTAAATTCATCAGTATACAGATAAACACACATTAAAATAAATATAATGTTTTATATCCTTTTGTCAATAGGTATAAAAGTGCAAAATACATAAAAAGACTTCAGTAATATAGAAAAAGGAGATAACCAATCACATTCTGCCAGTGGGTTAAACAGCAACATGCCTTAAGAGAAAATGTTAAACCCTTAAGGAGTATAATTTCCATCCCTTATGCTTTTCCTCCTACAAAACTACTTACATTCAATTTTTACCAGTTATGGAAATTTTAAAGAAAAATTATGCTGAAAGTTTAGTCATGAATCCTTCCTTCTAAAAAAGGTAATCACTTTAATATAATCTTGAAAAGAGAAAAAAATGGCAAAAATGGAGAAATGTTTAGCTAATGATTATGTAATGGAGAAAGAGACAGGGAGGATGTACTATGTGGTCTAGTAACTACAGACTAAGAAGTCATATGGGCTTCAAATCCCAACTCTGCCACTTAATGGTTGTATTTCCTAGGTAAATTATTTAGTATCTTTGTGCCTAAGTTAACTTATACCTATAAGTACTTACTGTAAGTACTTACTTCAAAGGGTTGTTCTTAAGTTTAAAGCTCAATATATGTAAAGAATTTAGAACAGTGCCTGGCATATATATACTGCTCACAAAAATTAGGGGATCAGGGAATATGCAGATACTCCAGTACTTTCAGCCTTTTGTATAGCGCATTTTCACCAATGAAATAAAAGTTGTTTTTGCAACTCATTTGCATAACTGAACAGCTTTCTTAGACTTTTCATTTGCTTTTCTGATGGTTCCCTCCCCCCCCCGAAGTGAGAAGTGGGGAGGCAGAGAGACAGACTCCCACATGCGCCCGACCATAATCCACCCAGCATGCCCACCAGGGGGCAATGCTCTGCCTATCTGTGCTGTTGCTCTGTTGCAACCGGAGCCATTCTAGCGCCTGAGGTGGAGGTCATGGAGCTGTCCTCAGTGCCCGGGCCCACTTTGCTCCAATGGAGCCTTGGCTGCAGGAGGGGAAGAGAGAGACAGAGAAAGGAGAGGGGGAGGGGTGGAGAAGCAGATGGGCATTTCTCCTGTGTGCCCTGGCTGAGAATTGAACCCGGGCCTTCCACACACCAGAAAAACCCTTCCACATGCCAGGCCGACGCTCTACTGCTGAGCCAACCGGACAGGGCTCTGATGTTCTTGTTTAATAAAAATACAATCAAATGCTTTTTTTTATTGCTTCATATTCATTTTGAAATATCCCCTAATTTTTATAAGCAATCAGTAAATATTAGAACTATGAAATAGTTCTAGTGACAACAACAGGGTTTTAAAATAAGTCTCTTCTCATCTAAAGATGAATGAAGATCTGCAGCACTATTTGCTATATTAGACTATAAAATGGAAGGTGGCTAAAGGATATATGGGAAGACATAATTATTAATAAACGTACACCATTACTAATCTTTGTATTTTGCTTGATTATTGAATTAGGAAAAAAAATCAAAATGGAAAAATAAAATAAAATATGCAAATAGTCATATACAAAGATAATATTCAAAAGAATTGTGATCTTTTCTAATCTTATGAAAATTAAGAAAAAGAATTTTACCTCCATTGAAAGTCACCTCTCCAAGGCAGTCTCTTGGTACTTTTGATGCACAGCGCTTATGGCAGTTAAATTTGCAATCTAAAATAAAATACTCATTTTACTAATTTATGCAACATTAGATATTATAAAAAACTTGTTTTGAATCACTCACAAATAGAGTATTAGAAATGACAATGACAATAAATGTTCTTCTACTAAGAACTCAGCACTCAGATTAATGGTCTGGTTTCAAATTCCAAGGCCACCCCTTAACAGTTATTTTAACTCCTCAGGGCTGTTTCTTTATCTGTAAAATGATATTAAAATGTCATTGGCAAGTCTGTGTTTCTTTCCCTTCCCTTCCCTTCTATCACATTAATCATTCCAAATACCCCTGAAGTGTTTCTCAGGATAATTAAATTCCTTTCCAATACATGTCAGGCCTTACTTTCAATTTCTAATTATTAGGACCTAGTACATATGCAGAAGAGACTGAGATTCCACAACCAGTTGTTAGGAATTAGTGAGGGCTTTCCCATACAACCTTATAATGAAGGCCTGAGCTTCTCATGTACTCGGTCTTCCATTTATCTATCATGGTTCTTTCCTGCCTACAGAGTTGACAGCCCTGCAGATCACTGTCAGGTACAAGCTGTTCAATATTACTCTGAAACTCAGTGGTTCTCAAACTATGGACCCCAGAGCAGCAGCAGCAGCAGCTGAGAACTTGTTAGAAATGCACATTCTTGGGCCCTACCCCAACCTACTACCATTAGCAGCTCTGGGAGTAGGGCTGAGAAATGTGTGATTTAATAACTTCTTTAGGTAATGCTAAAATTGAAACCCACTTCTTTTATCTACTAACATCACCTTTGAAATACTTTACCAGCAATAATTTCAAGTCTTGATTAAAAGAAAAATCCCTATGCCTGATCTGTAGTGGCACAGTGGATAAAGCATTGACCTGGAATGCTGAGGTTGCCTGGTCAAGGCACATACGAGAAGCAACTACGTACTATGAGTTGATGCTTTCCACCCCCCCCCACCCCCGCCTTCTATCAATATCTCTTTCACTCTCTCTCTCCTCCCTCAAAAATCACTAATAAAATCTGAAAAAAAAAGTATATAAAATTAATAATTTGTTGGATTATAAAACTTGCACTGTCTTTTTCAATGAGAGGCTCTGGGGAAATACATACATATTAATATATTGCATATATCTTAATTCATTTTTTTAAATATCAGAAAGTTTGCAAATTGTAAAAATAACAAGGTTTCCATTTTCCCTTTGAAAAATGTAGAGCCAAATTTGGGGCCCATCTGCAGCAACTATGTAGATTCTGAGGGTAGGCATTTTCATTTCTCTGTATTCCTACCCATTTTTAAAAATGTTTATTTTATTAATTTTAGAGAGAGAGAGGGACAGGAACATAAAGCTGCTCCTGTATGAGTCTCCGACTGGGGCCCAAACCAGCAACCTCTGCGCTCCGGAACAACTCACCAACCAACCGAGCTATCCCGCTAGGGCCCTACCCATGTTTTTAATACTTTGTTTATGCTTTCTTATATTTTATATATGCTCCCAAGTTGTCTTGTGGTTTTAAAAATAGTAAAAAATAAATAGATTACTGAGTGAATAAATGAATAGCTGTTCCTGGAACTGCATTTTTTTCTCAGATAATCCAGCATAACTGTTTTATCTTAACTAAATTATTTTTTTGTTCTTAGCAAAAGTGATAAGTATTTTAATTTTTAAGCATTTTAATTCATATTATAAAAATACAAAAATTACTAAAGTAAATTCTGATTGTTTTTGAATGATAACCAAAATAACTAGAAATAGAACCAACTATTTTCTGAACTAATATAATCACAAAACATTATCCTTTAAGAGCTGTAAGTAGTTCAACTAATCAACCAGTGGCAGAGTTAAATAATTTTATTTCAAAATTCATTAATTTGCAAAGTTATTTTAGTTCCTCTACAAAATATTGTACTTTTCTGCATATGGTTTTAGAATGTTTCTGTTCTGCTCAGCAGAACAGCACTATTTTACTACCTATGCGAAGATTATATGCTGGCTAGAATTTGTACATCTGTTATTAATGTTCTTTCCCAAAACATTCCTTAGTGGCTGCTTGCCAATACACTTTAGTGTTGATACTTTAAAGTATTAACATATATTAACTCATATTCAAAAGTAAGCTGTTGAAATAAAATTTTAACATGTAATTACGCCTGCCTGATGGTTATTAAATACTTGACAACAAATGTACAACCTGTTTTCCATTTGATGTTCCCCTATGCTGTCATATTTTACCAAGAAAATTTTCTTTTCTTATATACTTAAGTTTAATTTCTATATAATTATTTGATTTTGTAAACAGAATTTATTGTTACAAAGACCTCAACTTACAATGGCTTATTTAGATAAACTAATTTATTCAATTCTACAAATTTCAAATACTTCTATATAAAAAGGTATGGTACCAAGAACTGTTAAAATAATCACATGAAAAATAAGTATATAAGATTATAGAAAGATTACTTCTCATTTTCTGGCTTAATGATTAATAACGCATTTAAACTCTCTGCTTTGGTTTTCACACTATTGTATGGCATTGCTGAAAAGGCATAAAATTAAAAAAAGATAAAATCATCTTTTAAGAGCATAAAAACATTATATAACTATAAGAAAAGTTATTTCATTATTCTGGTAAAAACTTGATTCATTGAGATGTTTCTGGAATATGATCACAGTGCTTTGGGTTAGCATCCAAATATGGGTGGTCCCCAGTACAAGTGGCTTCTGCTACATACATTGTATCTGTTTCAGGAATGATAGTTTTTATACAACTCTCCTAGCTACATAATTAAAAACAAACAAGCAAAAAAAAACCCTCTTGTAGTGTGTATGAATATGTAATTAAAAAATGAAAGCATTATTTTATATCTTAGGTAGTGCCTAAGATATAAAATTTGAGTTTAACTAAACTCAAATATCAGCTTACCTGCTTACTATTTGCAAATATTAAGCAGCCATACCCCAGAGATCCAAATTCTAATTTTTCTATTTATATTCTAATATTATTTTAGCATAGTTCCTGGTATATAGTACACATACTGCAGACAGTAGTAGTAGTCGTAAGTATGTGTGTATCCTCTTTCTTTTTTAAGTTAACAACTATGAGACCCATTTCTTCACTTAATGTTTCAAAATATAAATATTTTAAACCTATAATTGCTAACAAAACAGATGTAAATTTTATTTAAGGAAAACATCCAATCCTACCTTTACACTGCATTCCTTGGCGAAAGAGGCCTTTCAGTAACCGCTTGCAGTACTGGCATATTGTGGGACGGGTGTAAGAGTGGACGGCAAACGTGTGCGGGACCTTCACTCTGCACATCACCATCTTCTCCATCCAGATTGGGCGACCACTCCAAGAAGGAATTCTCTTACTTGGTTCTTGGTGAACATGTGACTAAAACATAAGTAATTTCCATAAGTTTAAGTCAATATTAAAAATAAAATATTAAGAGCAGGGCTTGACCACAAAAGTCTTTTTTTTTCTCAAACACTATAGTCCAAAATCTAAAAACGTGGATCTCAGCAGTTTCCTTTGGAAGCTTAACCCTTGAGTGAGAAAAACGCAAAATTTCTTTGCTATTTGTGATTTTTAAAAAGGATACTTTCATCCTTATATACATACATTCACTGATTAGTTATTTGCCAGGCACATACGGCATTTTTCAAATAAAAAACAAACCCCTAAAATCAATTTATAACAGATGTTCAAATCCCTCCAAAAAACTTACCAACAAATTAATTACAGAAAAAGTAAGTTCAGAAAGCGCTATTACTGTACATGTTAAATTACTGAACACAGTATCTGAAAATATTTCTAAACAAGTTAATTTTTCAAACTTATTTTAACAAATAAAATATGTATATAAAAATTTAAGTCTAATTAATGATAATATAAACAATGGCAGATACAAAACTAAAACAACTCTACCCACAGTAATTATGCTTTAAGAAGTGCCTTGATCTTTTAAGTGTTTTCCAGTTATTTAGATTTCTCCTTTTTTTTGAGCAAAAAAGAAAATTAAAGGTGTTGATTAAAAATTTTTGTGTAAAAAAAAAAAAAAAAATTTTGTGTAACCTGAAGTATAAGTGGAGTTTTGCAACTATGGCTCTTTCTATATATACAAAAGAAATAATCAAATTATATGTCAGTTCAATGTGGCCCATCCCATTTATTCAACGTTGATTACCATAGGCCAGTCCTGACTCTATATGTATGGGGGGATACAAAAATGAACATAGTCCATGTCCTAAAGCACAAAATTCAAATACCTAACTATTTTCTAGATGAATTACAGATTTTATTGTAGCTACTTGCATCTTCATTGCTAGAACTGAGGTCCTGAGATCTTTCACACGCTTTCTATAACTAGTAATGTCTGTAACTCAGAAAAGCTGTCATTCTACACTGATATGATATGTTTAACCAAAGAAGGAAAAGAAGCCAGAGGAATGAATCGAGAGATTAGTATAAGGAAGGAAGAAAGAAAAGAATGGGGGTGGTGGTGGTTATTTTGAAGAAAGTAGGAAGAAGGAAAAGAAGAAAAAAGGGAAAGGCAGATGAATGGAGAACACCATAAAAAGAATACAAATATAGCCTCTGATGGATAGTTTTTCACTAATACGTAGGCAGAAATGTTCTAAAATGAATTCTGAAGTAGTTTAAGTAAAGTACAGAAAGAATGTCAATATCCAAACCAAACCTGCATGCTGTATCTGCCCAAGGTGTCCTGCTCTAGTCTCGCCCATCCTACATCAACGCTGTTATATATGGAGCATCTTCAGTAAAAGGAGCACCACAGTGATTCTGCAAAGCTAACAAAGCCAGTGGGAACCAGAAACAGATGTTTTAGGCCTTTGTTCATCCCTCCCTCCCTATTCTAATGGTGACTCAACCTCTGCTTTTGCTATTTTCATTGTGTTTCAAAATTTAAAACACACAAGATGGAATAAGACTAATTTAGCCAGTCATCATCAAATATATAAGATATCCCTATAAGGAAGAACTTTCCTAACAGATCCCTTCACATGACTGCCAATGGCCAGTTAGTGATCGTGCTTTGTCAGGTCCCACTGGGGCCAGGGTTTCTGGGACATGGTACAGAACATATGTGCGAGGACTGTGCCACAGCATGAAGTCTGGCACAACAGAACTCAGGAGGCTCTCATTGTGCAGCCACGTGGGAGTTAGTTCCTCTCTTTGGTTCAGATCTGAGGCTGTTCCCCTCTCCTCAGTGCCATCTCCTCTGTTCCTCCAATGTCTTCTTTTCCCACACTTCCTTCCTGATTGTCCTCCCTGAGCTCTTCTCTCACTGTACCTTCTTTCTGAGACTGCATGCATGGACTGATATGCTACTCTACAATTTCTACTTGTTCTAAATACTCTGCACAATCTAACAATTCAAACATGTCACTCTACTCCTTATACTTCCTTATGGAATTTTCTTCATCAGACTAAAACATAAGCTAATGAATTAAAATGTAATGTGTTGGCCTGGCCTGTGGTGGTGTAGTGGGTAAAATGTCGACCTGGAATGCTGAGGTTGCCAGTTTGAAGCCCTGGGCTTGCCTGGTCAAGGCACATGTGACAAGCAATCAATTAGCAACTAAAGTGAAGCAGCTATGAGTTGATACTTCTCACTCCTCCTCTCTCTGTAAAATCAATAAATAAAATCTTAAAAACAAAATATAATGCCTTATTCATCTGCTTTGGCCTGTTATTTCCTAACCTAGTAATACCCAACTAAGGGTAGCTGGCATACCAAAATCATTTGTAGAGCTCTTAAAAAGATATATCTGTATTCTACAGTCCCCATTCCTAGCTAAGTTTCCTGAGCAGTTCCATGTACAAAATACACTAACTATACTAGTACCAATCTTTTCCCAAGTTCTTGCATATGTTTTAATTCACTATTCTTAGTTCTATGTCTTCTTCTACTTTAAAAATCTCACATTGGGGCTAAACAATATGAAAATATAAGAGATTTTTGTGAAAGAATTTAACAAGCTTTTACCCTGGTGTCTCTGTTTACAAAAATCTTGTGACTAGGGTATCATGAAAACAGCCCAATGGCTTGATTTTACCATTCATTTTCAGAAGATCAAAGGATTTATAAAAGCAACTAAATTATAAGATTGTACCCTACAAACAAAAATGATTTTAAAATACTATCAAATAGTGAGAAAGTTATTTCTTCCTTGATCTATTACTTTTACACTTGAGGAGTACAATATATAAAAAAAGTAATTTATTTAAAAATAATCAGTTCTGGATATAATTCTAATATCACTTATTAATTTGCCCTATGATTTCAGTAAAGTCACTTGACCAGTCTGAGTCTCAGCTGTCTCATGGTCTATAGATAAACTGACTTATCTCACTGGAATACTAAGTATACCTACTAAGTACAAGGTAATGCACTGGGCATGGTGGGACACCCAAAGATATGAACATCACCCTACCCACACTATCAGGAAGTCTGAAAGTGTTACATGGCATTCAGAAAATAAAATAACTTCTAGTAAGAGGAAAGTCAGGAAAGGTAGCTGTTTAGGTACGTCTGGAAAAAACACTCAGGATAGAGAAGAGCAAAGGTTAAGGGGAACAAGGATGTGTTCAAGGAATGTCGAATATTACAGATGTCAGAAATATAGAACATATAAAGGCTTCCTGGTGAGGAGTTGTGTATTAAGCTGCAGTGTAACAAGACGGTACAAATGTAGTGTGTAATATGAAGTAAAGTATGGAGATCAGGAGTAGGGATTCTGGTTAAGAGGCTAATGCAGTGAGGTTCAAGTGATAATATGATCCCAAAGTATACAAAATGCAGTTCATTACTCTTGATAAGCCCTGTCTCCATAACACATTTTAAGCTTCTTAATTGCAGGAATCTTCCCGTTCTTTAGTATAAAACTTATGTTCTAAAATGAGGTCATAAACCCTGTACAAGATAAGGAATAACCAGTACGGTGCCGTTCTTATTACCATAGAATACCCACCTCTTCATTGGGAAGGGCAACGTATTCAGTTTGTAGAGGTCTTGGGACTGAGAGGCCAGGTCCTGGCAGAGACACATTCGACAGACGCCTCTTTCTTACTCCACTACAGTTATTTGGGATCTTGAAGGCGCATCGTTTATGATAATTTAATCCACAGCCTAAATATATTTTAAAAGGTAAAAAAAAACAAATGAAAAAAAACTTTACTTCCATGTTACATAAAAAAACAGGTGCTTCTTTTATTTATTTTCTCTGGCAGCAATAGTTAACCAAATAAAGAACCCAAATGGGGCCCTGGCCGGTTGGCTCAGTGGTAGAGTGTCAGCCTGGCATGCGGGAGTCCCAGGTTCGATTCTTGGCCAGGGCACACAGGAGAAGCACCCATCTGCTTCTCTACCCATCCCCCTCTCCTTCCTCTCTGTCTCTCTCTTCCCCTCCCGCAGCCAAGGCTCCATTGGAGCAAAGTTGGCCCGGGCGCTGAGGATGGCTCTGTGGCCTCTGCCTCAGGCACTAGAATGGCTCTGGTTGCAACAGAGCGATGCCCCAGATGGGCAGAGCATCGCCCCCTGGTGGGCGTGCCGGGTGGATTCCGGTCAGGAGCATGTGGGAGTCTGTCTGACTGCATCCCTGTTTCCAACTTCAGAAATACAAAAAAAAAAAAAAAAAAAAGAAAGAAAGAAAAAGAACCCAGATGGCAGGCTGAATGGAAGCTAAAAAATTCAAGAAAAGGAAATATATAAGGTTTATTTAGAAAGGTTAAGTTAGCCAGAGTGGTAAATCTTGAACTATGGACCCCAAGTGTAACAGCTCCTGAGAATTTGTTTTGTTTTTTCGTATTTTTCTGAAGCTGGAAACGGGGAGAGACAGTCAGACAGACTCCCGCATGCGCCCGACCGGGATCCACCCGGCACGCCCACCATGGGGCAACGCTCTGCCCACCAGGGGGCGATGCTCTGCCCATCCTGGGCGTCGCCATGTTGCGACCAGAGCCACTCTAGCGCCTGAGGCAGAGGCCACAGAGCCATCCCCAGCGCCCGGGCCATCTTTGCTCCAATGGAGCCTTGGCTGCGGGAGGGGAAGAGAGAGACAGAGAGGAAAGCGTGGCGGAGGAGTGGAGAAGCAAATGGGCGCTTCTCCTGTGTGCCCTGGCCGGGAATCGAACCCGGGTCCTCCGCACGCTACGCCAACGCTCTACCGCTGAGCCAACCGGCCAGGGCGAATTTGTTGGAAATGTAAATCACTGAGCTCTGCCCTAGACCTAATGAATCACAAACTCTGGGGATGAGGCCTAGCAAGTATGTTTTAAAAAGTCCTCAAAGTGATTCTGGTCATGGTAAAGTTTGAGAACTACTAGCTTAAAGCACTTCAACAAACTGTGGTCTGTGTACCAAATCCTTCCCATGACATGTGAAAATTACATGAAATTCAAATTTCCGTGTTCATAAAGAATTTTACTAGAACTTGGCATGCTCATTTTTTTTTCACACTACAACAGCAGAGTTAAGTAGTTTCAACCACATGGCCAGCAAAACTTAAAATATTTATTCTGGCCCTTTCCAAAAAGTATATTGATCATTCACCTCAGGGTTTCTTAAATAGAAATGTGCACCTCATCCTATTCCCTAGCAATTCTAATTTAGAACAACTTTGTTGTTGCATGAAAAAGACCAATGGTTTAAGATTATAAGGAAGTTATTTATTGAGCCTCTACTTAGTGCCAACTATTTTACCCATATTGCCTTATTTAACCATTTACTCTTCATGAAACCAGTGGAGTAGGGTACATTTTACAGAACTACCAGTAGAAGACCATAACATACACACACATATATATATATACACACATATGTATGCATATATATATACACACACACACACACATATATATATATATAAAACACTATGTTAGGATGGGACTTTTCTTGTTGACTCACATTTTCAGCTAAGGCCCCCAAATCTTAGGACAAGTATAATAGTTGTTGCATATCCTCATATCCTTCTAGGATCAGAGAAATGATCCTCAGAGAGGATTAGAAAGTTGCCCAAGAATACAACCCAGTGAGTGGTAGAGCAAGGACCAGAGCCTAGAACTCTCTAATTCCAAACCTGGGTTACTACCTAGTCATCAACTAATGATATAATTCTTTTATTGATGATTAGAGAATAGAAATATGAAATCCTATTTTCAAATGATACAAAATTTAGAACACATACCTTCACATTTCAGTCCCTGACGTACCAGTCCCCAGAGCATCTCACCACAATAATCACAAAAAGTAGGAGCTTTGTAAGAATGTACATAAAGGGTGTGTGGACGAATCTGGAAGTCTTCTACTGTGGCCAAAGCTTTTAAAAAAGAAAAATTTTAATATAAATATTATTATATTTATAATTGTTATTAGCTTAGGAATGTTGATCATGTTTATTTCTATCAAACTACAGAATCATTTTTTCTCTGAAAGTTTCATCTGACCATAAAAATACATTATTTTCAGCATTTAATATTGTGGGTTTGTTTTTGTTTTTTAAGCGAGAGAGAAGACATATAGAGAGAGAAACAGAGAAGAAGGGAGAGAGATGAGAAGCATCAAGTCTTTGTTGCAGTACCTTCATTGTTCATTGATTGCTTTCTCATATGTGCCTTGATGGGGGCGGAGGACTACATCTGAGCCAGTAACCTAGGACTTCAAGCCAGCAACCTTTGGGCTCAAGCCAGCGACCCTGGGGCCATGTCTATGATCCCACATTCAAACCAACCACCTCATGCGCAAGCCGGTGAGCCTGCACTCAAGCCATCGACCTTAGGGTTTTGGACCTGGGTCCTCTACATCACAGACCAATGCTCATCCACTGCACCACCGCTTGGTTAGGCTAATCTTGTGGTTTTTAAACTTTATTTTAGGAAATTCATCAGCTTCAATTAATTTCAGCTCCAAAAGCAAGTCTATAAATAGATATTTTGATCTCCAAAAGCATTTGCTCATAGTGATAAGACTGGATTGCAAATCATTGTTAGGTTTATTTTAGCCAGTAAAAAACTATTTAACTTGGTCTGACCTGTGGTGGCACAGTGAATAAAGTGGTGACCTGGAACACCGAGGTCACCAGTTTGAAATCCTAGGGTTGCCTGGTCAAGGCACATATGGGAGTTGATGCTTCCTATTCCTCCCCCCTTTTCTCTCTCTCCTCTCTCTCTAAAAATTAAACAAATAAAATCTAAAAAAACTATTTAACTTTATACTACATTGTGAAATAGAACACTAATGTAAAATAATGCAAAAAACTGTGGAACCTGACCTCAATTTATAGTAATGTTCCTGTGAGAAATCGTCTCAGTCTAACTTAAGAAGCTCTCAGGATATGCTCTGTTGTCTATAGTCCTAGTGGTTAAGAGGGAGTCTTCTCTCCCTCTTAAGCAAATGAACAGTAGACCTACAGGTCGTTAGAATCCACAGTGGCCTGATGAAGAGTCCATAACAAAGAAGGGATGGATGTGAGCATGACCTCCAGGGAGCACAGGGAGTGAAGCTCCTCCAGAGTGAAGAGGAAGACAAAGACCGAGAAGTGTACAGACGTTTGGGGTTGCGGTATAGCACATAAATGATCAATGCAGGTGCTAGATGAATGGGAAGGATCAGGGACTAAAGTAAGAAAGACGTTGGTCAGAGAAAATCTCAAGAACAGGCTGCAAAAATGATCTGAAAAGAGGAAAAACTGGTGGCAGGACTGGAATCTGGGCTGGCTTTCCTTTTCCTTCCTTCTTCTCCATCTCTTCCTTCCCTCCCATCTTCTCATTCTTTTCCTCTCTCCGCCCCTTACATCCCTTAGTCTCTGCCAAACAAGGAGTTTTGCATGCCTACTATATGCATTCTTTGTTCCTTTACACTCCTCACTAACAATCCTGCCCACCTGCTATTGGACGAGATTTAAAATAACAGGAACTAAGGAACAATGAAAGGCAAGAGTGGGAAAAAGGAAAAAGGAGGAAAGGAGAGAGGTAAGAAAATGCCCACTGAGAACAGCAAGGGAAAATGCATTATTTGTCATGGAAACAATCAGATTTGCAGCTGCCTCTTTCACATCTTCATTACTTTTTTCTCTCTTTCTTTTTACTGATTTTCTTTCCTGAATCCCAATTTTCTTCTTTTAAACTCTTTATAAGAACAGGGGGAAAGGAACAGAATTTTAATACAATTATATTACTTCTTTGACTCAAAGAAGAGTATATTCCTCTTCTAGTTCAATCGATAACCCCCTTTGCTTAGTAATACTCAAAAGAAGTAGTACAGGGCTTATTTTTCTACTTTCTCATCTATGATATAATCTTTCTGAAAGTAAACATATGGTATCCATTATGATGGATGAAAGAAGCAAGCAACTACGGTACAAGAGAAAGTATAACTGAACATAGCATTCTGTACAAAAATTAAGGTTGCTGAAAAAAAGGGCAACAAAACAAAAGAAGCTATTTACTTACCTGAAAGAACAACTTCTACTAGGTCTCCTTCATGTATTTCATCGGCTGAGGTAATCAGCTGCAAAATATTTTCTGAGTTCAGGTCATGGCGAAAGAGAAGTATTTTGTCATACATGCCAAAAAATCCACACTCTGGAAACTGCAGGAAAATAGGCTTATATCAGTTTAACCATTGCTTTCTCCTTTTGAAGTAAATGTCTCAATTTTAAAAAGACTTTTTTTTTTTTCTATTTTTCTGAAGCTGGAAACGGGGAGAGACAGTCAGACAGACTCCCGCAAGCGCCCGACCGGGATCCACCCGGCACGCTCTGCCTACCAGGGGGCGATGCTCTGCTGCGACCAGAGCCACTCTACCACCTGGGGCAGAGGCCAAGGAGCCATCCCCAGCGCCTGGGCCATCTTTGCTCCAATGGAGCCTTGGCTGCGGGAGGGGAAGAGAGAGACAGAGAGGAAGGAGGGGGGGGTGGAGAAGCAAATGGGCGCTTCTCCTATGTGCCCTGGCCGAGAATCGAACCCAGGTCCCCCACACACCAGGCCGACGCTCTACCGCTGAGTCAACCGGCCAGGGCCTTAAAAAGACTTTTAAAGTTAGTTTTTAACCTAACACTGTCCATTTGCTAACAATGCTACTAACATCTAAAAGATCGGTCATGTATTCAAGCATCCTGGTTAATTTTCAAGTTCCACATTATACTAAGTGAAATAAGAAAATCAGAAAAAGCTAAGAAGTACATGATTACACACATAGGTGGGATATATAAATGAGTCATGAACATAGACAAAAGTAAAGTGGTTACCAGGGGGAGGGGGTTGGAGGGAGGAGAGTAAAGAGGGACAAATATATGGTGACGGAAAATGAGCTGACTTTGGGTGATGAGCACAATGCAATCTACAGTTCAAATACTATAGAGATGTTCGCCTGAAACCTATGTACTCTTTTTAAAAATTTATTGATTTTAGCCAGAGAGGAAATGGGGGGGGGGAGGGAGAGAGAAAGAGGAAGAGGGAAAAAGAGAGAGAGAGAGAGAGAGAGTGAGAGAGAGAGAGGAACATAGATCTGATCTTGTATGTGCCCTGACCAGGGATCTAACTGGGAATCTCTGAGTTTCAGGCTGATGCTCTAACCCAGGGGCAGTCAACTTTTTTTATACCTACCTCCCATTTTTGTATCTCTGTTAGTAAAATTTTCTAACCGCCACGGGTTCCACAGTAATGGTGATTTATAAAGTAGGAAAGTAACTTTACTTTATAAAATTTATAAAGCAGAGTTATAGCAAGTTAAAGCATATAATAATAATTACTTACCAAGTACTTTATGTCAGATTTTCACTGTTTGGCAGAATAAATCTTTATAAAACAACTTACTATAGTTAAATCTATCTTTTTATTTATATTTTGGTTGCTCCACTACCGCCCACCATGAAAGCTGGAACTCCCACTAGTGGGCAGTAGGGACCAGGTTAACTACTACTGCTCTAACCAATGAAACCTATGTACTCTTACTGATCAATGTCACTTCATTAAATTTAATTTTCTAAATAAAATTATTTTTCAAGTTTAAAACAGAAAAGTAAACTGAAATATAATCAATACTGATCTTAATAACACATCTCTTAGAAATGTAAGATTTTTTTTTTGTATTTTTCCAAAGTTAGAAGTGGAGAGGCAGTCAGGCTCCCACATGCGCCCGACCGGGATCCACTCAGCATGCCCACCAGGGGACCATGCTCTGCATATCTGGGGCGTTGCTCTACTGTAGCTGGAGCCATTCCAGCACCTGAGGTGGAGCCCATGGAGCCATCCTCAGCACCTGGGCCAATTTTGCTCCAGTGGAGCCTTGGCTGCAGGAGGGGGAGAGACAGAGAGGAAGAAGAGGGGGAAGGGTGAAGAAGCAGATGGGCGCTTCTCCTGTGTGCCCTGACCGGGAATCAAACCCAGGACTTCCACACATTGGGCCAACGCTCTACCACTGAGCCACCGGCCAGGGCCTAGAAATAGAAGATTTCTTTATTCAGTTATTGGTGGAGCATATGAGCTTAAACTTATTGCTACCCTATTTTATATAGATGAAAGATAAGCAGTCTTTCCTGCCCTCTAGGACTGAGCTTCCTAGATGGTTAGCCATCAGCTACAGGCAGTTACTTAAATTTAAGTTAATTAAAATGAAATAAAATTAGAAATTGAATTCCTCAGTCACTACAGGCAAATTTTGGACACTTTGGTTACCACGACAGTGCAGATAGAGAACATTTCCATCACCATAATAAACTGAACAGTGCTGGTAGGTCAACAATTCCTAACTCACAGTCACAAGAATTCCAAAACTCCAATATTTTTTGCCATATGCATCTGTAACAGTGGTAGTCAACCTGGTCCCTACCGCCCACTAGTGGGAGTTCCAGCTTTCATGGTGGGCGGTTAGCAGAGCAACCAAAGTATAAATAAAAAGATTTAACTGTAGTAAGTTGTTTTATAAAGATTTATTGTGCCAAACTTAGCGAAAATCCGACATAAAGTACTTGGTAAGTAATTATTAGTATATGCTTTAACTTGCTGTAACTCTGCTTTATAAATTTTATAAAGTAAAGTTACTTCTCTACTTTATAAATCACCATTACTGTGGAACCCCGGTGGGCGGTTAGAAAATTTTACTACTAACAGAGATACAAAAGTGAGCAGTAGGTATAAAAAGGTTGACTGCCCGATCTATAGCATCTAGCATGTATCTAATATTTTCCTTTATCCATTGTAATAATAAATACACAATTCATTATGGTACCTTAAAAAAACAAAAAAAACTTTGGCCAGAGCAGGAGACTTATAAATCTGTTCACATTCACCCTAACAATATTATTTCAATGCATCTACGTTTTGTGACTATAGTGCTGAGACACTTTGAGGATTAGTATACCAAGAACTAAAATATGAAGGTATGTGCTCTAAAATTGTTTACAGTTATTAAAGTTATTTAGTGAGAATTTTAATTACTTGCTTTATAAAATAATTGTTTAAATTTTAAATCAATTAATAAAAGAGAGATCACCTGCCTTGGGAAATGCTGCTCCAGATAGTTCAAATTTCTTTAGTTAATCTCAGAATGGTATGTTCTCACCGTAGTTTCTCATAGGCTATCCTTTACTGAAGTGATGCAGTAAGTCACTGCCCTACACAGAATGGCTTGATATGTATTGCTCACACAAAACTGCATTTAGTACAGGGACGTTGGTGAGGATATGGTTCACCTATGTGATGATAATCTTTCTTTGTGAAGACCGATATAAAAAATTTTTCTGGTTGGCTTTATAATATGAACAATTTGATCATGTAACCATGTTCTCTTGTTTACTTTGTCTACAGCAAAAGCAAAGCCAAATTTGTGGCCCATTTCCAGCATTGGGCTACATCTTACGGCAGGTGTTTTAGGTAGTCTGAACCAAGCTAGCTTCATCTTAATACCTGACCTTAGTTTCCTCATTAAAAATTCTTATATATATCTCAAAAAAGGTGTGAAATTTTTTGAATAAATATTTTAAGCCTGACCAGGTGGTGGCACAGTGGATAGAGAGTCGGTCTGGGACACAGAGGACCCCGGTTCGAAACCCTGAGGTCGCCGGTTTGAGGGTGGGCTCATCAGCTTAAGTATGCGGTCACTGGCTTGAGTATGGGAATCACAGACACGACCCCTGGTCACTGGCTTAAGCCCAAAGGTCACTGGCTTGAGCCCAAGGTCACTGGCTCAGCTACAGCCTCCTCTAATCAAGGCACATATGAGAAAGCAATCAATGAATAACTAAGGTGCCACAACAAAGAATTGATGCTTCTCATCTCTCTCCCTTTCTATCTGTCCCTCTCTCTATCCTTTTTCTCCGTTTCTCTCTTGCTTAAAAGGCAGTGGTGGCCCTGGCCGGTTGGCTCAGCGGTAGAGCGTCGGCCTAGCGTGCGGAGGACCCGGGTTCGATTCCCAGCCAGGGCACATAGGAGAAGCGCCCATTTGCTTCTCCACCCCTCCGCCGCGCTTTCCTCTCTGTCTCTCTCTTCCCCTCCCGCAGCCAAGGCTCCATTGGAGCAAAGATGGCCCGGGCGCTGGGCATGGCTCTGTGGCCTCTGCCTCAGGCGCTGGAGTGGCTCTGGTCGCAATATGGCGACGCCCAGGATGGGCAGAGCATCGCCCCCTGGGGGGCAGAGCACCGCCCCTGGTGGGCGTGCCGGGTGGATCCCGGTCGGCGCATGCGGGAGTCTGTCTGACTGTCTCTCCCTGTTTCCAGCTTCAGAAAAATGAATAAAAAAAAAAAAAAAAAAAGGCAGTGGTGCAGTGGATAGAGTGCCGGACTGGGATGCAGAAGACCCAGGTTCGAGACCCCAAGGTCGCCAGCTTGAGCACGGGCTCATCTGGTTTGAGCAAAAGCCCACCAGCTTGAACCCAAGGTCACTGGCTCCAGCAAGGGGTTACTCGGTCTGCTGAAGGCCCGTGGTCAAGGCACATATGAGAAAGCAATCAATCAACAACTAAGGTGTTACAACGCGCAATGAAAAACTAATGATTGATGCTTCTCATCTCTCTCCATTCTTATCTGTCTGTCCCTGTCTATCCCCCTCTCTGACTCTGTTTCTGTAAAAAATAAATAAATAAATAAACAAACAAATAAATAAATAATTTTTTTAATGGAAAATAATGACAAAAATAAACTGAAGACTTTATTTGTATTTTTTAAAACCTGGATAAACAATGGAAAATACAAAAATATTTAGAAGTTTTATAGTACGAATTATTTTTTCAATTATTTGTGTTACCATTAATATTTATAAAACTGTAGCAGTACAGTGGATAGAACACTGACCTGGGATGCTGAGGCTGCCAGGGGCTTGCCTGGTCAAAGCACATATGGGAAGCAACTACTATGAGTTGATGCTTCCGGCTCTGCCACTTCTTTCTCTCTCAAGAAACAATAAATAAATTTTTAAAAAATATTTATAAAACATAATATGCTTTAAACACATATATAACACTATAAGAATTTTCAATGGAAAAGATAAAAGTGAATATAGAGAATCAAAAAATTTTAATTAGCGCCCTGGCCGTTGGCTCAGTGGTAGAGCGTCGGCCGGGTGTGCAGAAGTCCCGGGTTCGATTCCCGGCCAGGGCACATAGGAGAAGCGCCCATTTGCTTCTCCACCCCCCCCTTCCTCTCTGTCTGTCTCTTTCCCTCCCGCAGCCAAGGCTCCATTGGAGCAAAGATAGCCCGGGCGCTGGGGATGGCTCCTTGGCCTCTGCCCCAGGCGCTAGAGTGGCTCTGGTCGCGGCAGAGCGACGCCCCGGAGGGGCAGAGCATCGCCCCCTGGTGGGCAGAGCGTCGCCCCTGCTGGGCGTGCCGGGTGGATCCCGGTCGGGCGCATGCGGGAGTCTGTCTGACTGTCTCTCCCCGTTTCCAGCTTTAGAAAAATACAAAAAAAAAAAAAAAATTAATTAAATTTTTATTTAAATTTTAAATTTATTATTTTTTTTATGTGAGAGGAGGGGAGATAGTGAGACAGACTCCCCCATGCTTCCCGACCTGGATCCACCCAGCCACCCGTGGGGCTTGGGCCAATGCTCAAATCAGCGAAGCTATTTTTAGCACCTGAGGCTGATACACTGGGACCAACCAAGCTATTCTCAGTGCCAGGAGTCAACTCTTGGACCAACCAAACCACTGGCTGTAGGAGGGGAAGATGTGGGGGGTGGGGGTGGGAAAAAAGTGGGAGAGGAGAGGGAGAGAAGAGGGAGAGAAGGGGAGAGGGAGTAGCAGATGGTTGCTTCTCTTGTGTGCCCTGACTGGAGATTGAACCCAGGACATTCATATGCCAGGCCAATGCTCTATCCACTAAGCCACTGGCCAGGGTCAAAATTTAAATTTTATTAAATTCTTATTATTAAATTCTACAACATCGAATTGGGTATAAAATATCCCCGTAACTTGATTGCAACAATTCTCAAGGATTAATAAGAAAGGATTCTACAATACATTTTTTTTTTTTTTTACAGGGACGGAGAGAGAGAGAGTCAGAGAGGGGAATAGGGACAGACAGACAGGAATGGAGAGAGATGAGAAGCATCAATCATCAGTTTTTCCTTGCGACACCTTAGTTGTTCATTGATTGCTTTCTCATATGTGCCTTGACCGGGGGCCTTCAGCAGACCGAGTAACTCCTTGCTGGAGCCAGCGACCTTGGGTCCAAGCTGGTGAGCTTTTTGCTCAAGCCAGATGAGCCTGCGCTCAAGCTGGCAACCTTGGGGTCTCGAACCTGGGTCCTTCTACATCCCAGTCCGACGCTCTATCCACTGTGCCACCGCCTGGTCAGGCCACATTGCATTCTTATAAAAGTAAAATCTCTAAAAATATTTGTATGGATAAAATCCATGTTAAAAACTCTCATTTTTCACATGTCTGCTCAGTGCATGGCATTGGCCCTGTGGTTTGGAAAGACAAAATAGTCCTTGTCTTCCAGGAACTTACAGTGTAATAGGAAGATGGAAATAAACACAAATACCATACAATACGATAAGGAAAATGCCAAAAATGAAAGATAACTGAAATTCTACATGACAGAATAAAAAATTTTAACTGGGAAGACAAAATACCACTTTTAACAGTGATATTTGAGTAGAATCATAAAAAGAGAAGCAGGGCCTCCATGAGCAGAAAGTGAAAGTGAAAGTATAAGGGTCACGGCTGAGAAAGTACATGGTAACTGGGCAAAGTGGACCTCTGTGACTGAAGAATGCGGTGGGAGTCCTGGGTAGCAAGGGGGTAAAAATGCACACAGGAGCTCCACGGGGGCCATTCTAATAGAGGAACTTGGAGCCAACAGAGCTGGGTTTAAGCTTTTTTACCTACTAACATGGCATCACCTTAGATAAGCTGCTTACCCTCTCTATGCTCAGTTTCTCATCGTAAATTGGGAATAACAAGAGAATGGCTATATTAAGTTCTTGGAAAAATTAAATTACATGACAGCTATAAAACAGCATTGTGATCAGTTAATACTAGTGGTTCATATTATTCTTCTATATTCAAAAGTGAGAGACAAAGGGTCCCAGAACAAGGCAGTAACATGATCAAATCCTTATTTTAAACAGATAATGCTGACAGCACTTTGTAGCAGGGACTGGAACAGGAAGAGACCAGAGCCAGCTTCTGAGCAAGGCTACTGAATGGTCAGGAAAGAGGTACCAAGGTATGGATTATACAGTAAGAAGATGGACAGCAAAACAACAAGGAACACTTATCTCTAGAGACTATCTTTGGTAATTATATAGATCATTACTACAGCCGATCCTTGAATAATGACATTTCATTATACTGATGAGATGCTGTGGGAATTTTACTCTTGTTTATAACTTGTAAAATTGGTTTTATTATATAGTTTCATTTAAAGTCATAGAACCTGTCAATGACATTAAGGACTTACTGGTATTTAATGTATTACCTGGGCCTGACCAGGCAGTGGCACAGTGGATAGAGCGTTGGACTGGGACGCAGAGGACCCAGGTTCAAGACCCCGAGGTTGCCAGCTTGAGCGTGGGCTCATCAGGTTTGAGCAAGGCTCACCAGCTTGAACCCAAGGTCGCAGGCTCAAGGAAGGGGTCAATCGGTCTGCTGTAGCACCCCGGTCAAGGCACATAAGAAATCAATCAATGAACAACTAAGGAACTGCAACGAAGAATTGATGTTTCTCATCTCTCTCCCTCCCTGTCTGTCTGTCCCTCTCTCTTGACTCTCTGTCTCTACCATAAAAAAAAAAAAAAAAACAACAAAAACAAAACCCTGGGGCAATGGTTCTCAGAGCAATTTTTCCCTCCAGATGATATATGGCAATATGTTGACACACTTTTAGTTATTACAACTTGAGGTACTGGCATGCAATGGACAGTGACCAGAGATACTGCCAAACAGCCTACAATGCACAGGACAGCCCACAGAACAAAGAACTGTGACCCAAAATGTCGACAGTGCTGAGGTTGAGAAACACTGATCTAGGGAATAAGGGAGTCAAGAGTATAGAGAAACTGGAAAATGTGGAAGGAAGTTGACAACCTTCTGAAAACTAGACATGCCCATATTTCCTTCCCTAGCCTACCTCAACCTTGATTAAAAGAAGAGGAAATGAAAGAAACAGCAAGAGCTATCAGGGTAGAAGCAAAATAGGGCTTTAGTATGGCCACTTTCCAAATCCCCTAGGCTTTTCTGGATTTGCCTTCTACAGACTGTCAATGACTCTGCAAAATGAAGTCTTTTCTCAGTCCACATGGAAAATTAATAGAACTTCATCATAAAGTTATCAAATTCCCGGGAGAGACAAGATGGCGCTGGAGTAGGTGGACGCACCAGCATCTACCTCCCAGAACCAATGTGGATTACAAACTAATTTTATGAACTATCAGCTGGAAAAACCAACTTTGGACTAAACTAAAAGGACTCTTCAACCCAGGAACGCTGAAGAAGCCACCCAGAGACTGGTAGGAAAAGCGGAAACGCGGAGAGGGCTGCCCAGCTTCTCGGAGCGAACTGCAGCAGGGAGAGACTCACGTGGCGGGAAGTGAGTTTAGCAGAGGGGAAAGGGTCCTGAGCCCCAGGAACAAAGCCCCAGCCTGCAGCCCCAGAGCCCAGAAGAAGCGTAAGGACAGTATTTAGCTGGAAACAAGTCAGGATACTGTTTGTGAGACAGTCTGATTTCTCAGGCCCAGGATCCTTCTTAAAGGGACCACGCAGAACATCTCTCTCAAAAACAATCACCTGGGGCTCCTGGGGATGGAGGGAGAGGGGAGAGGAACAGAGTAACAGGAAGAGAGTGCAATCTAGGAGGCATAGGGAGAAACATTTTGAGAGATAGCCACCCTAACCCCTGGGATGAGGCACTCCCCAAAGCTGAAGTGAATATTTCCCCCGGAAACAGCAATACCAGCAAAGGGAAGCAGGAGAGCAGCCAAACAAGCTCCCCCGCGGCATTCAGAGCAGAGTCGCACAGAAGGAGGGAGCTTTCGGGTCTACAGTAGTGAGTCTTAGGGTCCGAGCTGCAACGCCCCCACCCACGCGGCTGAGGGTGCGCTGGAAGGCGGCCAGCAGCCGGAGACAAAAGCGCGGTTCTGCTGGCAGGGTTGGAAGCCGGCTGGCCACCAGTGGGCTCAGGTGTGAGCTCAATCTTGCCCGGCTAGGGAGAAGGGGGCGTGCAAAAGCGGCCAAGCTCAGCTGCCGGCAGCCTGTAATCCAGCCTCCGGGAGAAGGGCGGGAACCCCGGAAAGGGTAGAAACCAGCCCCGGGGCTAGGGCAGAGGAGCACATCCCTGCCCCGCCCGTCCAACCCAGGCTTGCGGTCTGACTTGGTAGCCTGCTCCTCCCGCGAGGGTGGAGCCAAAAGCCCAGAAGAGGCGGAGTTCCACTACGAAGCTGAGCTTGGGCACGCAGCCCTGCCTGGTGGTAGAGCCAAGGCTAGCAGCTGTTCCTTGAGTGGGATCATCCTGCAAAGGCAGGGCGAAAACTCGGAAACAGGCGGAGACCCGCAGCTGAGCAAAGGTGCTCGCCAGTGCCCTCAGGACTGAGCATAACGTCACACACGGGGGCGGGGCAAAGGCCAAGGCCACCAACCCTTGTGCACCCGAGCACGTGATCACAGACACTCTTGTGAAGAGAAAATGCGGAGACAACACAAATAAACCAAGAGAAATCCCCAGAAAACGACCTAAGTGAATCAGATTTAACCAAATTACCAGATGCAGAGTTTAAAATAACGATTGTTAGGATGCTCAAAGATATTAGAACCACCATAGATGGCCATTACGAAAACCTAAATAAAGAGATAACAAATATAAAAAAGGACATTGAAATAATAAAAAAGAATCAGACAGAAATGACAAATACAATATCTGAAATAAAGAATACAATGGAAGGAATTAAAAGCAGGATGGATGAAGCAGAGAATCGAATCAGTGAGTTAGAGGACACAATAAAGGCACGGAAGCAGAGCAGAAAAAAGAAAAGAGTCTCAAAAAGTCTGAGGAAACTCTAAGAGAGCTCTGTGACAACATAAAGAGAAATAACATCTGCATCATAGGGGTTCCTGAAGAAGAAGAGAAAGAACAAGGGATAGAGACTTTGTTCAAACATATTATAGCGGAAAACTTCCCCCAATTAAGGCAGGAAAACATTTCACATGTTCAGGAAGCACAGAGAACTCCATTAAGGAGAAACCCAAAGAAACCAAGACACATCATAATTAAATTACCAAAGCTAAATGATAAAGAGAAAATATTAAAAGCTGCTAGAGAAAAAAAGACTATCACCTACAAAGGAGCCCCCATAAGGATGACTTCTGACTTCTCAACAGAAACACTTGAGGCCAGAAGGGAATGGCAAGAAATATTCAAAGTAATGCAGAACAAGAACCTACAACCAAGACTACTTTATCCAGCAAGGCTATCATTTAAAATTGAAGGAGAAAAAAAAAGCTTTACAGACAAAAAAAAAAACTCAAGGATTTCACTGCAACCAATCCAAGGCTGCAAGAAATGCTAAGGGACCTGTTGTAAACAGATCAAAAGAAAAAAAGAATATAGCAAAAGAGAAAAACAGTTTTAAAGAAAAAAAAATGGCAATAAACAATTACATATCAGTAATAACCTTAAATGTTAATGGATTAAATGATCCAATCAAGAGACATAGGGTAGCTGCATGGATAAGAAAACAGGACCCATACATATGCTGTCTACAAGAGACACACCTTAAATCAAAAGATGCACACACACTGAAGATAAAAGAATGGAAAAAAATATTTCACGCAAATGGAAATGAAAAAAAAAGCTGGGGTAGCAATACTTATATCAGACAAAATGGACTTTAGAACAAAGACCATAGTTAGAGATAAAGAAGGTCACTACATAATGATAAAGGGAGCAATCCAAAAGGAAGATATAACCATTATAAATATCTACGCACCTAATATAGGAGCACCTAAATATATAAAGCAGACTTTGATAGACTTAAAGGGCGAGATCAACAGCAATACTATAATAGTAGGAGATTTCAATACCCCATTAACATCATTAGATAGATCCTCAAGAAAGAAAATTAACAAAGAAACAGCAGACTTAAAGGACATATTAGATGAACTTGATTTAATAGATATCTTCAGAACCTTTCACCCTAAAACAGCAGAATATACATTCTTTTCAAGCGCTCATGGTACATTCTCTAGAATAGATCACATGTTAGGGCACAAAAGCGGGCTCAACAAATTTAAGAATATTGAAATCATATCGAGCACTCTCTCTGATCACAATGGCATTAAACTAGAAATCAACCACAATAGAAAAATTGAAAAACATTCAAACACTTGGAAACTAAATAGCATGTTATTAAACAATGAATGGGTTAACACTGAGATCAAAGAAGAAATAAAAAAATTCCTAGAAACAAACGATAATGAGCATACATCAACTCAAAATTTATGGGACACAGCAAAAGCAGTCCTGAGAGGGAAGTTTATAGCATTACAGGCATACCTCAAGAAGCTAGAAAAAGCTCAAATAAACAACTTAACCCTGAATCTAAAAGAACTAGAAAAAGAACAGCAAGTAAAGCCCAGAGCTAGTAGAAGGAAGGAAATAATAAAGATCAGAGCAGAAATAAATGACATAGAGGCTAAAGAAACAATACAGAGGATCAATGAAACCAGGAGCTAGTTCTTTGAAAAGGTAAACAAGATCGATGAACCTTTAACAAGACTCACCAAGAAAAAAAGAGAGAGGACTCAAATAAATAAAATTAGAAACGAGAGTGGAGAAATAACAACTGACACAACAGAAATACAAAATATTGTAAGAAAATACTATGAAGAACTGTACGCCAAAAAACTAGACAACCTAGATGAAATGGACAAATTCCTTGAATCATATAATCTTCCAAAAATCAATCTGGAAGAATCAGAAAACCTAAACAGACCAATTACAACAAATGAGATTGAAACAGCTATCAAAAAACTCCCAAAAAAGAAAAGTCCTGGGTCTAATGGCTTCACAAGTGAATTCTACCAAATATTCAAAGAAGAACTAACTCCTATCCTTCTCAAGCTATTTCAAAAAATTCAAGAGGAAGGAAGACTTCCAAACTCCTTTTATGAGGCAAGCATAATTTTGATTCCAAAACCAGGCAAAGACAACACAAAAAAAGAAAATTATAGGCCAATATCCCTGATGACCTTAGATGCAAAAATCCTCAATAAAATATTAGCAAACCGGATCCAGCAATATATGTAAAAAATCATACACCATGATCAAGTAGGATTTATTCTTGGGAGGCAAGGCTAGTATAATATTCGCAAATCAATCAATGTGATTCATCACATAAACAAAAGAAAGGAGAAAAACCACATGATAATTTCAATAGATGCAGAAAAAGCATTTGATAAAGTCCAGCACCCATTCATGATCAAAACTCTCAGCAAAGTGGGAATACAGGGAACATACCTAAACATGATAAAGGCCATCTATGACAAACCCACAGCCAAGATCATACTCAATGGGCAAAAATTAAAAGCAATCCCCTTAAGATCAGGAACAAGGCAGGGGTGCCCTCTTTCACCACTCTTATTCAACATAGTTCTGGAAGTCCTCGCCACAGCAATCAGACAAGAAAAAGAAATAAAAGGCATCCAAATTGGAAAAGAAGAAGTAAAACTATCATTATTTGCAGATGAAATGATATTGTATATAGAAAACCCTAAAGTCTCAGTCAAAAAACTACTAGACTTGATAAAAAAATTTGGCAAGGTGGCAGGATATAAAATTAATACTCAGAAATCAGAGGCATTTTTATACACTAATAATGAACTGTCAGAAAGAGAAATCAGGGAATCAATCCCCTTTACCATTGCAACCAAAAAAATAAAGTACCTAGGAATAAATCTAACCAAGGAGATTAAAGACTTGTACTCGGAAAATTATAAAACATTGATAAAAGAAATCAGGGAAGATACGAATAAGTGGAGGCATATACCGTGCTCATGGTTAGGAAGAATAAACATTAACATGTCTATATTACCCAAAGCAGTTTATAAATTCAATGCAATACCAATGAAAATACCAATGACTTACTTCAAAGATATAGAACACATATTCCAAAAATTTATATGGAACCAAAAAAGAACACGAATAGCCTCAGCAATCCTGAAAAGGAAGAAAAAAGCGGGAGGTATCACACTTCCAGATATCAAGTTATATTATAAGGCCATTGTACTCAAAACAGCATGGTACTGGCATAAGAACAGGCACATAGATCAATGGAACAGAACAGAGAACTCAGAAATAAACCCACAACTCTATGGACAACTGATATTTGACAAAGGAGGTAAGACAATACAATGGAGTAAAGACAGCCTCTTCAGCAAATGGTGTTGGGAAAACTGGACAGCTACCTGCAAAAAAATGAAACTAGACCACCAACTTACACCACTCACAAAAATAAACTCAAAATGGATAAAAGACTTGAATA